>NC_091410.1:13984038-14284903 GCF_032191515.1 Phaenicophaeus curvirostris | reverse complement strand
CTGAAACCACGTAGAATATAATGCCACAGGCATAACTGGCGAGATTAAGAACTCAACCAGCCTTACTAGTTCAGACACTTTCAGTTTTAACACACAAGCAAACCAAGCAGTCACAAGTTTGTTTTTTTTTTCCCTCTTCCCCATCTTATTCCTCTCTTCTAATCCCGCTCAATTCCCCTTCCCTGACCTCCACAGCTGCTGCTCCATCCTTGGCCAACACACAAACCCCGAAGGGTTGAAGAAATCTTGGAGTAGAGAGAGAGAGACGTAGGGTCCAGCGTGAACCAAACAGACACCATTGCCCTTACTGGGAATCATTGTTAAGTCTGTGACCAACACCTTTCAGCCTCCCCTCCCAGCACACACGCTGCTCAGCACGGCCTCCCCTCAAACTCCTGCAGCAGAAAGAGCTGAGACAGAGAGAGATGGATGGAGGATGGTGATGATTAAGGAATAGGATCTTCTGCAAGCTGGAATGCACCAGAACCAGCTGGTGAAACAGCATCTCAAACCACGGTGAGGATCGGCACAAGATCGCTGGGTGCCAAAGCGGCTGGGTCTGGAAGCTGGATTTGTCTTAAGCAGTGAGGAATGGGCTGGGTGAAGGTGGATTTGGGGCTCAGAGGCTGAAAAGCATCAAAGAACTTGGGTCTCCTCCTCGGCCTCTCCCCAACATCTGCTAAGGAAGTAGGAGTTCTTCTGGCTGGTGGACTCCACTTTCTGCAGTTATTCTCCACTGCTCAAGGCATCCTAAACAACTAAATCCGTCGAGCAACTCTCAACTCTCCCCCTCCTCTGTGGGCTTTGGGGAGGAGGTACAAGTCATGGTGCCTGCACGGTCGGGTTCCTCTCCCATCCTTTAAGATGATCAGCATCTTCTGTTCTTAACAAGATCCTGGAGCTGGTCCAAAGGAACGAAGCGAGAGATGAATTCCAATGCCATGGAAATGTATTACCTTCTCCACTTGACGCCCATTAGCGAACCGAGCTGGGTATCCACAGGTCGATACAAATGATGCGCTGGGCGCTGGAAGGAGACGAGGCTGCTCTGTTTGCAGAGGTTTGTGCCAACTGCTTTAGGACCTGGAGTCACAGCGCACCCTGGGCTGCTTGGAAGGAGGAAGGCAGGGCAGAAGGAGACATTGAACAGCCAGATTAACACCACTTCAAAGGGACATTGTGCTCAGCTCTGTGGGATTCAGTACAGGTCAGGGAAGAGGGATCAGTTCCTCACCGATAACCAGGACATGAGGGCCAAGGACTCGGTCGCTAGATTAGAGCTAATCCCATCGCTGACCCTCAGAAGAATCCCAAGGCCAGGAATTCTATTAAAAACCTCATCCTCAAAAGGATGAGAAGAGACTGTGCCGCTTCGGAGGAGATTGTCTCCTTTCTCCATCCCACTGCGCCAGACACCTGAATGCTCCCCCAACCCATTAAGTTAATTAGCTCCATAACTTCTCCCTAAGGAAAAAGCAAGCCCAAATAAGCACCTCCAACACACAGCTAAACTTCCTACCCGATGTTTTCCAAGCTCAAGCCTTCCCTGGAGGGATATAATTCACGAAGTGCTTCATTACACGAGCAATTCAAACCCCACACAGCGAACGCAGCCAGCCCTGCCAGGAGCCCAACACACCCAAGTCTTCCACTTCAGCCCTGGAACCAGCCGACAGCTTCCCTAGGAGTTCAGAGCTCTATTACTGAGCTCCCGCAAATTAAACTAAGGCACAAGGAGCCTCGTCTGCTTTGATTAAAGATTCTTCTGCCAGTGAAGTGGGTTCCTGTCAGAAATAAGCAGGCGCACGTGGCTGGTTCATCCCTAAACTTAAACAAAGTCCCCTCAGCTCAGGAAGAGGATCAGAGCTATTAAACCTGTTCATATTCCCAGGAGGGCAGAGCGGAACCTCGGCTGTGTTTTTGCAGATGACTGGCCATGAAGAGTGGCTCCCTAATTCCTCTCTAGCTCCTCCGTTAAATGAGGAGAGCCAGGCTCGCTGTGGAGGGCACACGGGACACCCACACGCAGACACCAAATGCAACAGACACCAAAGCCTTTATTTTCCCTTCCTTTCCCGTGTTAAAAGTCAGCATGAGGACCCAGTTAGTGATTTTCAAACAACGTTTTTCTTGCTTTTAGTGCCATTTCCAGACAGAAAATGAGAAGCCAGCAGGCGCAGAGGACGGGGCAGCAGCTCCTCATCCCAAAGGACTCTCCTCCCTGCGGGCTAGCAGGAGCCATGAGAGGTGCACCAGCTTGGCCAAGCCCTGGGAGGGTCTTCAAATCCATTCCTCCCACCATGCCAGGCCATAACAGTTCAGGACCAAGGTCCCTCTTGGCCAGCTGCTCAGCCAACACCACTTCCCCAGCCATCGCACGCACCAGCTCTCCATATTTCAGCATGAAAAGGAAGTTGGTCAACTCGAGCCTTCTTGCCCCAGGGGAAGCAAGCTGGGGCTTAGCCCTGACCAGGATGTGTTTTATATATATTTAGATATTGCTAAAAGTATATTCTATTAAAGCTCTTATGTTAAAACTTGGTTACATAACCTTGTTTATTGGCTTATCTCAAAAAAAGCAAAATATGACGCGTTAATAGGACATCTGGCTGGTTTTATCAGCTTAGTTGTAGCCAAGAGGACCACCAAGAGAGCTCTCCACCACTCAGCGATGGCCAGCAAACGCCAAGAGCCTCTCAGACCGTACAAATGTGCTCCAAGCCAGCCAGAGGGCTGTATTGACTACAGGTTCTTTATGGACCTGAAGGGTCCATCCATCACTCTGAACCAGGACAGCTCAATAGCTTTCAGCTGCTTCCCAGCATGCGGCTTTCACAGGCAAAGCCAATACGGCTCAGGAAGCACAATTAGCACCCCAACTGCAGCTGCCTCGCGTATCAGACGCAGCAGATCCAGCATCATGGCCAGTGCCTGCATATATTTGCAACAGGACCATCTGAAAACCAGCTTCATTCCTAACTGTCATCAGAACTCGCTTGTTTTCATGCTCCAGAAACTCACCCATAAGCACTGCATCTGTCTCTGGCGCTTGCCGAGTAGTGAATTCAACACAGCAACTCCTGTTTCTTGTTGGTTCAGAGCCTGGACACTTTCAGACAGGCCGGGCAGGAGCAGGGTATTTACCTGAGCAAGGTGAGACCAGGAAGATCGAGCTCGGTCAGTGCAGCAACTGCTCCATGAGCAGAGCAAGAAGAGTATGAGAGCTCCTTAACAAATGCATTTGCGTGGCACAGGGATCTCCTAGCAGTGCAACATTAATAGGTGTCAGATATCAGAGCAAGGATCCCTTAGTTTGAATAGGAAGATGGTGAAGATGTTGCAGTGCTCTCTTCTTCAACAGAGAATCCCAGAGCCATGGAATGGTTTGGCACCTTGGCTGGAAAGCTGAGCGCCGAGTACTTTATATGGCACTACAGGTTTGCAGCATTCCCAGAGCAAAGATATGGAGAGGAAGACACAAACTCTACTGAACCAGCACCTCCCTGAGGAAGTGTTGTTTGACTCCACGCTCAGACCCAAGAATAACATTTCGCGCGCGCGCTGTCAGAAGCGACAATTCTGACACCCTCTCTGCTTCCACAAGGTGTCCCCAAGCTGAGCTATTTCACAACCCAGATCAGCACTAGAAGGGACAGACGTAACAATACAACAAAACCAGAATTCAAACAAGATGTCAGGAGAGCCAGGGACTGCAGGCTCTGTTCCCACCACTGTTCCCACTCTCCTCTGGAGTACATTTAGAGACATCTAGGGTAAAAAACAACTCAAAAAGCAAAATGGGATTTACCTGCATCAACACAGGTCAGAGGTTTGATCCTGGGTTGGAAGCTTGAATAGGACCCATCTTCTTCAGAAGGACATTGAGGGGCTGAAGCGCATCCAGAGAAGGGGAACAGAGATGGGAAGGGCTGGAGAACAAGTGTTATAAGGAGCAGCTAAAGGACCCAGGTTTGTTTAGCCTGGAGAAGAGGAGGCTGATGGGAGACCTCATTGCTGTCTACAACTGCCTGAGAGCAGGTTGTAGCAAGGTGGGGTTGGTCTCTTCTCCCAAGTGACAGGAGACAGGACGAGAGGAAATGACCTCAAGTTGTGCCAGGACAGGTTCAGATTGGACATTGGGAACAAATACTTCACCAAAAGGGTTCTCAGCCCTGGTAGAAGCTGCCTAGTAGGTTTTGGAGTCCCCCAGCTCTGGAGGGGTTTAAAAGACGGGTGGATGAGGTGGTCAGGGATGGTTTAGTAGTAGGCAGTGATGGTTGGACTCAAGGATCTCAAAGGTCTTCTCCAACCAAGCGATTCTATGATTCTTCAGAAAAGCAGGTTCCCTGGTGTCCTTGTTCACATCCTCAGGGAATTTTTAAGTCTGACTTCAGACAGAAACACTAATTCCAAGGTGTTTTACCCACTCCCATTTGGGACTCCTCAATAAAGAGAGCAGAGCTTTATAACGTTTCAGAGCTACCTGCAGCTACACCAGTGCCCACCCGCAGCCTCTGGTGGCGCTGGGCTCCAGCTGCTCATGCCGGGCTGCAGCACTTCTCAGCCAAAACATACCAAGGGAAAAGGGTCTCGAGTGCAATGCAGCGCCCCTCTGCCACCTCCCCTCCCCTTCACCAGGGTGACAGGGCCACGTTTTCCTCTTGCATGAGCTCATATCTCAAGCTAGAGAGCCAGATGGCACAGCAGCAAGGGCAGCGATCCAAGCCTTCGTTGGTAAAGCTTCACCCCTTGCAGCGGGCAGTGCAAATATAAACACAGAAAGGAGCCTGACTGCTCAGAAAGGAGATTTTTCAGATTGCTGGGGAAAAAAGTAAAGCTGAAGATTCCCAGCCTCTCAAGGCTGGAGGCAGAGCGGCTGCAGGGGCCGTGCTGATAGGCGGCAAGTTATCAGCAGACAAGCGATTACACAGCTCAAAGTTGGTTGAAAAGAGATAACCCAGCACCAGAACAAGGACTGCTCAAAGGAGCACACAGGCAAGAGGGATTTGAACCTCCAGATCCCCTGCAGAGCCAGGAAGTCACAACAAAGAGGGGATGCAACTGCCAGACAGCCCGCGAGGAGTATTTATAGATAAAGAAACAAGGGCAGTTATGCTTTGAGTGCGGCAGGCGTCTGCTGCCACAGCAGCTCCAGTAATGAATGCGCTGCTCTCGGGACACACAGCTTGTCCTACCTCACAGGAGGCCATGGTCGTCTTGGGCATCCAACACAGCAAGGAGCAGCCAGACTTTCCACTTTGGAAAGAACACCCTCGAAAACCAGCTCTTCCTCCACTTCAAGTGAAGAAATCCAGGCACAAAGCGTTTTCAGAAAGTCATTTGGTGTGAGGATTGCAGTCCCCGGTACAGCTGGGGCGCACGGGATCCCAGCCAGCAGCAAGCTTGCACTCTCTGGGGTAAATACACTTCCATTATCATTTCTCACAACAAGAGGAAGATGGAGGCCAGCAATAATCCCGAGGTGACTGGCAGCTAACTTTTCATCATCAGAGTATTTATGGCACAGCCATTTGCAGCATCTCGTAATCACTTTACCACCTCCTAGACCCCTGGCTCCTTCTTATTGCACATCTCCTAATTGCATCTGAACACACAGTAGATTGGAGGTGCAGGAGAGCCAAACACTTGGTTTGGGATACTTGGAAGGACAGCAGAGGAGCTCCAGAGCCAGGTCTGGCTGAATCCTCCCCCACCCCGATTTATGGAATGGAGCCTCCCTCCTTCCTAAGACCTTCAGGGTTAGCCCATGTCTCCCTAATTTACTATATTAGCACGGTACAAGAGATTAACAAGTTCCCTACAACCAAATGTGAAGGCATCACCATTTAAAAGATGAGTAGATGAGATGCTCATCAGGGATGGTTTAGTACTGGACAGGTACAGTTGGATTCAACGATCTCAAAGGGCTTTTCCAGCCAAATGATTCCATGATCCTATGACACAAAAGCCCCTGGGTTGGACAGCAGAAAGCAAGGACACAGGGACCAGCATGGATGCATAGGGGGTCTGGCAAACACAGCAACCAGCTGCCAAGGAGATCCTTGGGTCCAGCAAGGCACCCGACAGCCACCAACCCCATTCCTTCCTCGACACAGACACTGCCTCCACCACCGAGCCGTTATTCCCCCCCTACAAACTTCTCAGCCAAGTTTCTCGCTGCTCTTCGGCTGCCTGGGGAATGCAGCTTCAAGGACAGCTACCCCATTCCCTGCATCAGGCCGGAGTTGCCTGAAGGGAAAGAAACTGTCCCACCCTCCCTAACTACTCTGCAGCAGCACAGAAACGAGAGATAAAGAATGCCTGGGGCTGACAAGGAGCCTGCCCACTCCCAGCCTCTGCTCTGCCTTCCCCCGCACACCAAACTGGTGCAACAGGCGTGAGGGATAAGTTCTGCCTGAGAGCATTACACCGACCCCACCGTACAAGATAAATCCCAGCTGCATTATTCGTATTTATAGTCCTGCTTACAGAAGCAGGAGCCACGTGTGGGATTTGCTGATGTCGTCCAAAAATCCACATTTTAGGATAAAAGCGTCAGTGATCTCACCCTGACACGGACCGCAATTTAGGAGGATGTTCAGAAGTTGCAGACTTATTTAGGAATAGAAAGAGACAGGGGTCTGCCCAGGGCTCTCTCTGTCATCGCCCCTGGAGATGCTCCGAGCGGCCCCGCTCTCCAGCCCGGCCACTTTGCACCTGGTTGTGGAGGAACTGATGATAATTTCAGGGGAGGGGAGAGCAAGGCTGCTGTCTGACTCCATGAAAACGCTGGTGCGAATCAGGCAGGCAGCAAGGTCAGAGCTCTGTTTAAAAACAGAACCGGTGTTAAAGCCTCACACAAACACTGGAAAATCTGCTGTTGGGAAAGTGGCTCACACAGCATCTCCCAGCACTGGTCCTGGAATCTGGGAGGCCGACATTGGCGCTGCACAAATAACCCTGCACAGGGGAAACGCATTTATTACATATTTTCCACAAAGGTGCTCCAGAAATGAAAGATCTGCAAGCCTGCTGGAACAGCCCAGGGTAGGACGGGAATTGTAAAAGGCCCTTTTAAACCTTTAGGACTTGTGCAGCACGGGGGTGATCGCAGACAGACATCAGTTCTGGCTCCTGCCCTGGGATCTCAGTATCAAGAGAGAACAGCGTCAGCTTCGGTGCCTGGTGCCCAAGCGACCTTACTCCAAGGACAGCTTTATTTAGGAAGAGCAGCAGCCTGGCTCCTCAGCCTCGCCTGGGAGGCTCTGGCGGGCAGCAGGGGCTGCAGTTGGGGCCCAACAAACAGAGCTGGTGAGTTCAGAACTGCAGGAAGAACACAAAAGCAGAGACATACCTAGGGCTGCTTCTTTGCTCTATGGGTTTGGCCGGCTTGCTTCCAAGGTTCATGCTCACCATCCATCATCACTTGAGAAAAAAAAGGCAATGAAGCATGCAGGATGGTCTTCTGTGGGGAGGCCAAGCGCATCTGAGCCTCTGCTCATCTCAGCAGCCACCCTGATTCTCTTGAGAGTGCAGAACATCTGGCCAGGCACCCAGCCAGCAGCACCACACCCTGCGCTTCCACACAGCTGGAGAGGCCGGGGGAAGAGTTGGCCCTTCGGAAGAGCTCAGTGCCCAAGTCCAGAGGAGGCCACAGAGATGATGTGAGGGCTGGAGCACCTCCTGCGTGAGGACAGGCTGAGAGAGTTGGGGTTGTTCAGCCTGGAGAAGAGAAGGCTGCGGGGAGATCTTAGAGCAGCTTCCAGTACGGAAGGAGGTTCCAGGAAAGCTGGGGAGGGGCTCTGGATCAGGGAGCGCAGGGAGAGGAGAAGGGGAATGGTTTTCAGCTGAAAGAGGGGAGATTGACATGAGATCTTAGGGAAAAATTCTTCACAACAAGGGTGGGGAGGCCCTGATGCAGGTTGCCCAAAGAGGTTGTGGCTGCCCCATCCCTGCAGGGGTTCAAGGCCAGGCTCGATGGGGCTTGGAGCCCCTAACCCATGGGAGGTGTCCCTGCCCATGGCAGGGGTGGAACTGGATGGGCTGTGAGGTCCCTTCCAACCCAAACCACTTTATGATTCTCTGATTCCAAGTGACAGCGCAACCCAAGCTCTGCTTAAGGAAAAAAACACTCCTCATCATGAAGTGAGCAGACAGCTCTGTGCAGAAAACACATTCCAGTCCCCTGGACTATTGATTTTCCTGTGAAAAGAGACAAGCTAATCCTTCAAACTTAGTTACTTCAGTCCCTGGCCTTGTCATTGCTCCCCTATGGTACCAAGGGCTGACTCCCACCCAACCCTGCAGCGCAGAGCCATCCCTTGTGGCTGATGTTTCTTTTACTCAAAATGCAACCAGTTACAAGCAAAGTAAGAAAAATCCCACCCCAGAGACTGAGCTCCAGCTCTCTGCTCACCAGTACAAGTTTATATCCCACTTTCACAACACCACAGGTCAGCAGAAGCCTCTTATTTGCAAGGGTAGCTATTGTTTGAAACTCCCTTTGCCTTAGGAATTGCAAGGGGTGTGGGAAACTCCAGCACAGCATGTTTGTGCCACTGGCAGATGAGAAGAGAGCAATCAAAAGGATTTATTGACAAACCCATAGCAGAGGAATGGACCAGGATGAAGGAGGCAGGATTTATGCCATATTAACGAGGCCGCATGCCAATTGCAGCCTTATTAGTTGCACAATACAAAACTGCTGAGAGCTGCCTTCCCGTCCCACACCCAGACACCATCTATTTTAAACGAACTTGGCTCCTGTCCTTCTTCAACCACTTCAGAGCGAAGCAGCAACTTAACTGACCTTACTTTTTGGAAGCCGACTAGGAGAGAGGCATGAGAAGACTCCAATCAGCCCAGGAGGCTGGGCTTTGCGCCAAGCGAAGCTGTATTTCAGAGGCACCTGTAACAAACAATTCGGGCTACGGATATTTATGCTTAACGCAGTGCTAATTCCTCTCCTGCCACAGCAACAGCTCAAAACTCAGGTGCCTGTTCATACAGAAATGGCACAATATTCCAGATCCGCGCAAGGCTTTTCCCTCTTTTGAAGGCTTTCAGAACTGGATCTGTGCAAAGAAGGAGCAGCCCCCTTTTGCGTACATTAGTCTCTACCTCCATATCGATATCATAACAAAACAATTCAGAGCATTTGCGGGAAAATAATGCAACATCTTTGGCAAGAAGGTCTCACCACGAGTAACTCCTACAAGGTGACAGCTAACAGAGCCTCAGCCCTGCTGCCTCCTTCCTGTAAGATGGGCTAACCTGGAATACAACAATGCCTCACACCAGTAGGGAGAGCTTCCATCAGCTTCCCTTCCTTCCCCCCAGCTCACCCTGGGATCCCAGGGCAAGCACCCCAAAGGCTTTTGATTGATGCTTTGTGCAATCAGCCCTCCCTGCTCCAGACACCACCCTGGAAGCAGCTCCTTCCCCACTGCCAGCTCTCAAGGTCTCCAGACAGAGACCTGGAAGAATAAATATCCAGGAGAGAGCAGCTGTGACCCACTTGTTCCTGGATGCTGCAGGGCAGAGGAGAAGCGCTTGCTGTGAGGGGAACAAGTGGAGCAAACCCAGGTGTCCTTGGAAGGAGCACTCTGCTCGCAGCACTCTGCTCCAGCTCTGTTGCTCCAGCTCCCTGATGGCATGAGACAGCTTAGATTGAGCAGGGATGTTCAAGTGCTGCCAGGAGGGCTCCCCTGGGAGATAAAAAATAAGACAAAAAGTCCACAACCAAAGCCCACCAGGGCCAGAAGGGAACTGTGAGCTGGAAAGATGGACAGAGAGGCCACCAGAGTCTCGTGCACTGAACAAGCTGATAAAACCACCCAAGCGCAGGCAAATTTATCTGGGAAGATGTTTTTTGACAACAAAAATCAGCAGTACCTTAACCCAGAGCAGGGTTGCACACACACACACAGCAGTCAGAAGGGAGAAACACCAAGGAGGGAAGCAGAGCACGTACACCAGCAGCACAGAGCACGGTGCTCCTGCCTGCAGCCCAACAGCCCAGGAAGGCAGCACCGCGCCGAGACTGACGGGATCTACATCAAGCCTTATCAGTTCAGCCTTTGCAGCTGCCGATTAAGTTCTGCTGGCACCAAGCGACTGTGCGTGTCCTCAGACCACCTTCCTCACCCTCCTGCTGCCGCAGCCCAGCCCCGCTCCACTCGCTGGGTATTCCGATCAGAGCGCTAGGCCGGGGTGACATTGTCCCTTCCTAAAGGGGGACAGTGACTGCCTGCATGCCCGCTCATTTTATTCACTGCACAAGCACGTTTCCGACTGGGATAATCTCCATTAAACCATCTGCGCTCCCAGTGTCGCTCGGCCCGCGCCCGCTGGGCTGCCTGCGATACTGCAGCATCTGCGAGCCGGCACGAGCGGATGCTCTGTCCCTTTCCCAGTCAGCTACAAACCCCAGAGACGCAGACAGAACAGACGCACCCAGGAGCTTTGACGCGCTACCGAGCCAGGCCACCGGCAGTACCTGTGCCAGCGCCTCTCCCGAAAGGGGCACGGCTCCTCCTGAGAATTCAAGCAGTTTCTTTTCCATCACAGGAAGACATTGGGCCCCAGACTGCCAGAAGAGGAGGGATGAGAAGAGAGTGGAGGTTTCAGCCACGACAGCTGCCCTGGTGCAGAAGACAAGTGCCGTTTGCCAGGTCATGAATGCGTTTTGGAGCAGACACTCTGAACGCTGCCGAGCCCCAGGATTTAATCTCCTATTTGTCTCAGTATCTGCTTTCTAGAAACAGGGATGATCATGTCACACCCCTACATCCCCGGAACAGAAAGACAAGGAAGTGTCGGAATGAGAGATCTGAAACTCAAATCCACTGCCCCTTCCCTGCAGCTGACATCCAGCTGACGTTAGGGAATGCAGGACAGAGCGTGAATCCAGCGTGGAGAGAACACGACCCTGTCCTTAGCGCTGCCATCCAGACAGCCCAGGGACTCGGGAGCCACTTCAGCTGCCGAGGACGTGACAGTGCGGTGACGGTGCTAGAGTGGAGATGGAAAGCCATCCATCTGCTTTAACCGTAATCGGTGCTCGCCTTCAACAAGGTCGCTGGGCCATCTACCACCGGCCCTTCCTCCAGCTGCTCTGCCCGGCACGGTCCTGCCCTCGCAGGCGTGGGACAGCGCAGCAAGGCTCGCTTTTCCACCCCCCCCAGGACTCCTGTGGTCCCAAAGAGCAGGCAAATATTAGCAGCAAGGGATGGGGCAGGAGCAAAAGTCTATTCCAGTCTGTCTTGCCTTATTTGCTTTGCCAGCCTTTATTTTTCAAGGCGAGTTACAAACAAGAAGCGAGATAAAGATTTGTTCAGAGAAAGGTTAATAGGGGCCTCACGGTCTCCGAAGACTCTGCAGCCACACTTAGGTGTGAAATTCCGGAGCAGCAATAAAGATGCTGCACTGACGAGCAAAGTCTCCAGAGAAGAATTTAATCTGTCTAAATATTCTCATTATGTACATAGTTTTCAGCTTCCATTCACAGTGATCAGAGCAGAGACGGCTTCCAGAGCCCTTTTTGGACAATAAACCGTGAAATAGGATTTTTATATCAGTCATTATTCGCCTCCCCACCCCCACCCTCCAAGAGTCAATGTTTGAAATGGGTTTTGTCAAAAGAAGACACAGTGTTGGGAGAAAAGAGCCGACAGGAGGAAGGCAGCACGGCTCTTTGGCAGAGCAGTGGTGCTTGGCACGAGACAGCTCCCGTTGGCACCATCTTCTCAGCAAACCTCAAATAGATTCTTTCTCCTCATAGACCAAAAAAGGCTTTCTGTGAGGTCAGAAACAGCATAAGGAATAGAACACTACGGCCAGAGACCTGTTTCACCAGAACAGGCAGGAGGGTCTGGTTACACCCACCCGTCTTGCTCCTAAAAAGTCACTTAAATCTGAATGCAGCACTAAAGCGAGGTGAGAAAATTATATGCAGGCATCTAGGACAAACAGGCTGATCCAAAACACTCGGCTGCTGTCTTTGGGGATCGCAGTGTCCATCTGTCCCCTTGCCACAGGGGAACTTAGCCTGCAAAAAGAGACCTTGTTTGTTCACTGAAACGTGGAATCCCAGTTATTCCAACAAGCAAGAACTCAAAAAGAAAAGAAGTCCAGAAAAGAGTGAACGTTCTCCATGGATCCAACCCCCTGGGACCAGAACAGCAATGAGTTCGGACACACCTCACCCCTACTCATCTCCCAGCACCTCTTCCCCCTTGGACCAGCAGCTCTCGGCTTTCCTTGCCTGTCTAAGACTCCACTTCCACACACAAGAAGCCCAGACAACACTTGTAGAGGTGGTTACAGTGTCTTGCTATCAGATTTTTGGCTTGAAGTCAAGCGACTCCATACCCCTGTCCTCCCTGGGTTTCTCTTGGAGCGTTTAAGAGCTCTCACCAGTGCTCACCGGTTCTGCACACAGCAAAAAGGGCAGCGAGGGGAAATCACAGCCAGCGGGGTCACATCAGAGCAGCCAGACTTGAAGATGGCATTGGTACTGCGGTCTAAATGTGTTATGAATGATCACATCCCTTACCCCTCTCTAGGAAGTCCTCATCCAAAGACTAAAACCACACAGGGCAAGCAGGGAGTGGGACTGCAGAGCTGGAGGCTCAACCAGCCCCAGTTTACTCCCATCCCCACCCAGTAAGAACCATCACAGCCCTTAACGGAAAACCACAATCGACACCCAACAGCGAAGCAGGACCCTTGCTGTAACCCACCCACTGCTCGGCTCTCCCACAGACAGCCCCTCCCCACCTCTAAGAGAAAAGCGCTTAAACCCTCATCTCAGTTACTGAGCAGGGAGGATTAACCACCCCCAAAGACTCTGCAGATATTTATGCTCCAAATCCACACGAGACAAGTAGAGAGAAAAGCTCCTCAGGGAGTTACGTACGCAGACGGCAAGGCGAACGCTTACGCAGTCTTAATTTTTTTAATTTTTCAAGTCCTAACAATAATTATCTTCATGAATTATAGCTCCGATAGCTGCGAGACGCAGGCAGTAATTAATGCACGTCTGCCTTTCCTGACTCGCTCCTTCTGCTGGGTCGGGGAGAGTTATTGAAATTCAGGAAGGAAATCTTCCATCTTCTGGAAGTTTTAAAGAAACAGACCAAGGCGCGATTTAATAAAGCAATAATATTGCTCTTAAATAATTAACCAGGCTTTGACACTTACTGATACTGCTGAGGCCCAGCTCTTACTTTTGCAATAACGCTGGAACAAGAGCACTCAGGACTGCGATCCACTGCATGTCCAAAATGAACCAACTGCAGTATCGCTTCCGAGAGGCTTTCCCCCTGGATTTCTCTGCAGGCTCACAGGGTCACCTTCACTTCTTTTCCTTAAAATCCAAACCTGGACCCTTAACAGCAGCCACACAACATGGCACTTGCGCACCTTGCCCTTCCATTTCGCCCTACTGACATCTGTCTCCATGTATGAGCACCCAGCTCCCCCCAGGCTCAAGAGAAACGTGCCTCACCCTTTGGGAAACACCTTGGCTTCCAGCAGAACCCCAGCACGGTGACAGATGCCACTGAGGATGGCAAACCTCAAGCAGACAGAAACTGTTACCGAGGCAGCGCACAGCACTGGATGCTGTGTAAGTGCGCCGTTTCCATCATCTCTCAAAAATCAGATTCTCCTGCAGCCTAAACAACTGTAGTCACATAAAGAAAGCACTCCAGAGAGCTTAAAACACTCCAGTGTCTTGGCAAGAGGTTTCTCAAAACAACAATTATTGAGCCTGCTGCTGTAAAGCCCCCTCCCTTTGGCACAGACACATCACACTCTTAAATGACATAAACCCACACAACAGGAGAGACAGAACTCAAACTCAGAATCACAAGGATCGTTCTGATGGCCACCAAATGAAAACAAAGCTACATCACAAAGAACAGAGAGGGAGCGTTTGGCCAAAAAGGTCAGACTGAACCAAAAACTTCACGCCGCTGTTATTAACTTGAGCCACATTATCTCTACAGGAAAAAGATCCCTGTCCACTAGGAGCCAGGTTTTAATGGGAATAACAGCAATCCCAGCTTCAGGAACTCACCAGATAGAGTCTGTAGGCATCGATCCGTCGAATCGGCCCCCAGCACTTGTCTGTATCATTGTACTTGGTGCCATCTCCAACATTGCAAGAATGGTTGCCAGTGGCGCTGCTGGGAGTGGAGGGAGAAACAAAAGACAGTAATTAATTAATTCCTAGCAGACGTCTTTCCTGCTCCAGCATTCAAGAAAGAAGAATGAGCAGAAATTTGAAGCATCCATTCCTCCTCTCCCTCCCTGAACCCCCGCTCCCCTTACATTTTCTGGGCTGTGTAAGGCAGAGTGAGTCTCTGAGTACCGCACGTTCAAAGGGAAATACTTCAGTTCCCTGCAGCTGTTTACAAGTTTGGTTACTTGGTCATCAGGACAGCAGGTTTAGGTCACATACACATCACTGAAGTTTGTCCAAATCATGAGTCCAAATCCAGCACAGCCCAGATTTGAACAAACCCATCTCTTCCATCATCTGTTTCTTTGGGAAAGGAACTGGTCTCAGTCCAGGCTAAGAGCACATAACATCTCCAGTCATTGGCCACAGGCTTGGTGAGCATCGCACCCCTCAGTTTTCACCCAAAGAGACAGAGAAGCTAGAATCTCACATAACTGCAATCTGACTATTGAGCAACAAGTCCCGTGCCTGGAAGTGTCGAAGCTGGAAGTACTTCACACCTGAGGACTCAAAAAATCAGGTCAGCTACTTCTCAGGCAGGCAGAAGGGACAACTTCACCGTCCTACCTGCAAGTGCTGAGCTGTCCTTGAGTCATTGCTCCACTCCTTTCTCCTGGAAGCAGAGCCGATCCCAGTCAGATCCCTCACTCCAGATCCCCAGGCCTGCCCCTCTCTGCCAGCACAACCCCGGCAGGGAGCACACTTACCAGGTCACTTGCATGAGAGAGACCGGCACGGCTGCAGCGTAGATGGCCAAGTCCCCATAGAGGTAGATAATGATGCAGAAATAGAAGAGGTTGACACCCACTGCAGAAAAAGCAAACATCGTACAGAGCAGAGTAAACAGAGACTTAAACTCCACGCTTCAAATACACAAAACTTTGTTAAGGTCTTAAAAATAAATCACAGTTTGCCTCCATGGTTTCATTCTTTCTGCAGCAAACTCCAGCCCAGGGTCACAGCAGCAGCTTCAGGAACTCAGCCTCAGGGCAGGAACGGAGGGGACACGAGGTGCCTCAGCGCCCCACGCTGCCTCCCTCAGCACCAGCCCCAGCACCGGGCCCTCCAGTTCAACCCACCCTCTGGTCGCTGGGCAAGACCAACAGGTCGCACATAAGTCATCTGCCAGATGAGCTGTCAGCCTGGAACAGCCACAGGCAAACATCTCGCTGACAGACTCGGTGCGAGTGCAGCTTGACAAACAGTGAAACGAAGAGAGAAGATGCTTTTAATCCTCTGCAGTTCCAAACCCTCTGCTCGCAAACCTGCAGGGCTTCCACATTCAGGATTCGGCCCTGCAGAGACTGGGTTCCACAAGGTCTCTTCTCCCTGGCAGCCACTGACAGGACAAAGGGAAACGTCCTCAAGACGCACAAGAGGAGATTTAGGTTGAATATCAAGAGGAATTTCTTTACTGAAAGGGTTGTCAAGCACTGGCAGAGGCCGCCCAGGGAGGTGGTTGATACCACAGCCTTGGAGGGGTTTAAAGACAAGTAGATGTTGTACTTAGGGACATGGTCTGGAGGTGGACTTAGCAGGGCTAGAACAACAGTTGGACTCGATGATCTTAAAGGTTTTTTCCACCCAAAACGATTCTGTGAAACGGAGCTGCTCACCATCGGCAACTTGAGCCAAGATTCAAACCTGCAAAGCTTTAAAACCCCATTTCTGCAGCCCTGTTACCACGACACTGCCAACACGTGTTCCTACCCCAATTCCATTTTTATGGGTAGGCTGGTTATTTTCAAAGCTTGCCCTGTCTTCAGCTCAGAGATTAAAGAAGTCTTTAAACGAGTTAATTGGGGGCACAGAGCAGCCTTACTGGGGCACAAGACACTGCTGTGGAGGGCTGAGAGCCACAGGGATGAAGAAATGCTTGATGAAACCCCGGGACTCTCTTCTTCCAAGCAAATCAGTACAAGCATCACCAAGGAAAACCAGACTGGAACATATTTTAGTTTAGAGACAGGAGAGCTACGCAGAAAAAAACCCACAGCTTTGTTTCATTTTGTAAGTTGACATTGAAGGAAAACAGCTTGAGGAACCTGCCCATCCTTTCAAGTTGCGATGCCACCCGAGGCATTATCCTAATGCAGCATGGACAAAACAGTCACCTCCCCGAGCCTCACAGCTGTCGAACAAGGACAGCGTCATTCAGGAACACAAGCAAAAATTTCTACCGTGCTTGGATGCCCCAAAGTTTCACCGTGTTTTGCCATCACATTGATCCTGGGTCTCTGGATGCCAGGATATAACAGGCCTTCTCCTTCATTTAAATAAATTATTCAACATGCTGAGCCTGCTTAGCATAAAATGTTTGGGATCTGCTATGGATCTCCGGCCTCAGCCGCTCTCCACACACAGCAGTCAGGCTGACAGGGCCAGCTAAGCCACACCAGTGTCGCCAGTATCCACCAGCAAACACCAGAATCCCTTCCAGTGCCGACCTCCCTGCCTGTGGCAAATCCAGGCAGCAGTCGCCTCCCAAACTCATCCTCTTGAAGGCAGGAAGGCTTTAGAGTCAGCTCTTTTATAAACTGCTATCGCCCCTCCCCGATCAATACTTCCATTACTGGACAAGAAACGGGAAAGGAATCAATAACTTCCTGTGGGGAAATAGTGTGATTGATGCGCCCAGAACCCATTACTGCAATTAACGGCTGCTCAGCCCCAGAAGAAAGCACCCACAGTTCAGAATAAAGAAATAAATAAATGAAAGCAGTTTTTCAGAGCCAGCTCTTTCGAAAGTGCACACAGAGCCTTCGCAGCTCCCTTTAAGGAAGCAGACAGCCTGAAATTGAGATTTATCCCCAGCTTCCCTCCCAGCACTGCGGATCCAACTCCTGTCAGATCGCTGAAAATACAAATCAGTCAAGAGAAAGGAGCCGGGAACTCGCTAGAAATCAGCAGCTTTGAGGTCTCTGGCAAAGCTTTCCTCAACCTTCCTTCTGAAGCCCTCAGACACCTGGGGTTTGGATCATAGAATCATGAAATAGTTTGGCTTGGAAGGGACCTCAAAGTCCATCCAGTTCCACCCCTGCCACGGGCAGGGACACCTCCCACTGGATCAAGGGCTCCAAGCCCCATCCAACCTGGCCTTGAACACCTGAAGGGATGGGGCATCAATGTTTCATGTACTGTGGACAAACCCTGACCCAGGTGTCTGCGAGCTGGGCAATGGCAGAGGTTGTGCCTGAAGCCAGGAACTCCCCATGCGCCCCAGTTTCCCAGCCTGAGGCAGTAGGGACTGGTCACAGTGCAATGGCCTTTACTGAAGGCCATCCAAAGGAAGCACCTCAGCCAGATCTGCAGAGGGAGGTACTTCACCTGTCTCTTCTCTGCACTGCTCAGCAGACCAGAGGCTGCCTGAGCTAGGACTCAGCAACAGGACAGGGATGGAGCTTCCTCGCTAAGCACCAAGGAAAGGAAATGCAGCAAACGAGTTATGGCTGCCCTGGACCCCTCGCTGCATGTTCCTGCTCTCATCTGGAAGTCACAAGCTGTTTCAAGTGATGGTCTGCACCTCTTCCAGCTGCCTCCCTGCAGAGATTCCTCCCTTGCACTGGCCTGAGCAGGGTCCAGGAAGGATCCCTAATAGAGGAATTCAGATATCTCTAGCTAAAGCAACAGCAAGAAGAGGGATTAAGATTAGAGTACTGAGCAGTTGGTATCCCTTCGCTAGGAAGTGGACATCAGTGCATTTCCAGCACCCTCTTCTGGCTGAGAGGCAGCCAGCACAGAGGCAGAGTGGTCTAGAAGGCAACTGCCCCACGCCGGGCTGGCTTTGCGGGGTTGTTATCCTCTCACCTGGGAAAGCAGATGCAAAGCAGGGGTCTTCTGGCCTTGCTCTGCCTCCTGTGATCCCCAGCCCTCCTGCAGCTGGACCATCAGCAACTGCCGAGCCCTGTTACACGGTGCTTGCTCCCACAGCACTTCCCAGCCATCACTCTCCACATGGTGACAGAGGGACAAGGAAGCGCCCACAGTGACTCTTTACAAGCAAGAAAACTTGCCTGAGGTCAGAGCAACCCAGTGCTACAGGCAAGACTGGGAACAAAATGTTTTTAAGTTTCCAGTCCACGCTCAAGTCACCTCTTCTCTGCTCTGACTGGACAAGCGGCAGCCTGATCCAAGGCAGATTAGTTTGACAGTCCTAACTGATTTAAATCAGAGGCATGCAGGGGAATCAAAAAGGATTTTTCCTCAAAATTGGACTTCAAAACCAGCCATGATATTGTTCAAAGATCTCCACTCCTGGAGCTCTGCTCTCCTCCAGAGGCAGCAGTCTCACACTGGCATAAAGCCGTTGTAACGCAGTGGAAACAAAACAGCCATCACGTCTCTGTGAGGTGGCCAGTGAACAACAGAAAATGTCCCTTTCCACAAGAAATGGGCCCGGCACAGCCACAGTGCCTGATGGCTTTCTGGCTCTGCCCGGCATTGCCAATGTACTGTTTAACAAGTTTCAGAGCACCTAACGCCGTGGCTTGCAGTTCTGTTGCAGGCAGCAACACGGCTTTATTGCAGCACGGTTCTGGTTGTTCCCTGACATACAGAGTTAAAACAAAAAAACAAGACAGCTGCCTGTCACACCTACCCCAGGGCCCCCTCCAGCAGTTCCTGTCCCAAGCAGCTCTCCTGGTAACTCCTCAAACACAGGCAATTCTTGACTCTCCTTAGAAGTCTCTCCCCTCCACTCAGGGGGTTCAGGGAAGCCCCAACATCTCACTCTTGAGTGATACAGCCAAGATGGAGCTGACGAACACTGCAGCTGGGCCTTACTGCTTTAGACAGCACAGATCACAGATGGCAGACGAAGTTCAGAGTGAGTTCAAGGGCAGTCAGAAACAGCACTGACTTACAGTTATTCATCTGGAAAAACTGGGCTCATAACGTGCAGCTTCTTGGTCAGTTCTGGTGGTTCCACCACCAGCACTCTCCCCTCCATGCCAGTTCTGGCCCACCTGGCCCATAAATACCCTACACAGGGGGGTGAACACAGCCCATAGAGAGAAGGAATGACACTGCTGGATGGAATCATCACAAACCCACACTGCAAGGCACACAAGCTTCAGCAAAAGCCAGACACAACATGCAGGAGGACACGAAGGGACTCAGAAAATGTGAATTGCTTACCTTTATTGAAGAACATGGAAGCCATCTGCCCCATTTCCACCCTCTCAGTGATTTCAAAGATATTGGGTGAGCCACGTCTCTCTGCAAGTTGAAAATAAGAAGTGTTTCAACCAGTCCCTCCAACACACCCTGAGGCCAGACCATCTGAAGACACTCAGGAAGCTCTAGCAAGTCTGAAGGACGGTACATGTGACTGCAGAGTCACCAGTCCAAGCACTCTGCTGAAGTTAGTTTAAAAGTATTTTCAAAGTAAGATGTGACCTAGAAGGAAAAGATCTTTATCAGACTGCAGGAGGTGAGCTGAATTCTCAATTAATCTTATCTTGCAAGTGCTAAGGACTTTGGGATGTGTGCATGTGGAATTCAGGGTGAAACGGGCAGCAGAGTCCTGCTCTGCTCGCTAGAGCACAGTGGGACCCCAGCTGTGGAGAAGAGCTCTCGGATCCAGAGAAAGCATGAGCTGGGCACTTACGAACTGACAGGATGGGCCGCGTCTCTGCTCGCTCGTAGCCATCCTGGAGGAGAACATCAGTGTCAGACACTCCAGAGGAAGAATCCTCATCCTCATCATCCTCCTGGAAGAAAAGACCAGACCACAGCTGATCCACAAAAGCAAGGACATTCCAGCCTGTCCCAGTTAAACGACCTGAGATCAGCAAGGATTTATAGACTTAGGCATACTCCGAATGGCACCAATATATCGGCTGCCACCTCTCCATGCTCACTGAGCAGCGCTTCTGGGCAAGGAGAGCAGCATCAGGAAGAAATGTGAGCAGCACGAGAGATGTTTCAAAGCAGGAGCAGAAAATCCCGTTTTTAATGAGCAATCCCACAGGAGCCAACAGCCATGTTTTATACAGCAAAGTTAAGTACAGGAGGAATTTATTGCTACAGAGTTATTAACGAGGCAAGGCAACGAGGCAGAAGGATCTCAGGCAGGTCCTACAAGGTAAAGGAATGAGAGAAAACAGCAGATTTCACACAAACCTTGCGTTTTTCCATTCTCTTCCACCGCAGCTGGGCATTCGCAGCAGCCATGGCTTCCACCACAAAGGTCGTAGTCATGTAGCTAGGGAGAAATGCAATTGCTATCAATACTAACAGCCGAGAACCGTCAATGAAGGAGATGGAGACTCATTCTCATCTACTCATAGGAACAAACGAACACGACCCTTTCACCAGCTCCACACACAGAGCGTTTCTGGAGGTCTTTCATAGGATCATCAGGATGTAGCCCCATGGCCCAGGTTGCCCAGAGCAGGGGTGGCTGCCCCATCCCTGGAGGGGTTCAAGGCCAGGCTGGATGGGGCTTGGAGCCCCTCATCCAGGATAGGTGTCCCTGCCGAGGGCAGGGGTGGGACTGGATGGGTTTTAAGGTCCCTTCCAACCCAAACCATTCCATGAGTCTGTGTTGTAGGCAGACAGAAAACGCATCCCTCAAACACGGTCAACAGGGAACACAACCACACAGCCAGTGCTCAAGCAGCAGAGGGACAGGATGATGGGAAAGCAGCGAAAGCCTCAGCCCTGTCCTTATGGCTCCACCCAGGCAAGCCCTCAATCTCCTACAGACACAAGCTCACATCCTACCTCATAAATCCCAGGAACATGAGGAGCACGAGGCTGACGAGCCACCCCGCTGTCGCAAAGGCCTTTGGCATGGTCAGGGCTCCCGTTCCAACGATGAGGTTGAACATGTACACCAGACCAACCTGCAAGGAGACACAGAACTCGGTCTCAGAGCCTGCAGCTCTGCCAGAGACCATCCAAGGCACCGCATACGTATGGATTTCAGAGAGAGCAGTCCTTGAGCAAGAAACAAACACAGAAGGGGACTGACAACCAAAGAGAACAAACAGGGGTCAGCAGGTTTCTGGAGAAACTGATATTCTGCTCCATTTTTCTAATTTTTTTAAACATATTTTTTTCCTTTCTAAGTTTTCAAGTTATGAATCACCTGAGCTTTTTAGTTGGTTGTTTTCAAATTCATTGCCTTCTGCCAGAAGGATTGGGGTCTCCCCGTTTTTTCTGACCTGAACCTGAGCAGTTACGACTATATACATAAGTTACCTTTCAGAACCTCTTGTTCTTTTTCTGGAAGGGAAAGAATTGCATTCTTTCTGGCAATGAGTGTTTTCCTGCCCAGGGGCACCCGGATAGAACCCCAGGACTATGAATTGAGCTAAACTACAGATCAAAAATTGCCCAAAGTTGGGTTTTTTCCTTAATAACATCTAGGTCAGAGTCTCTCCAGAGGGGAGCCGGTAACGAGCTGTGCCTGGGCACACTTTTCTGGGTGTGGAACAATTAATACCAGGAGACCTGCTTCGCAGAGACCCCGCGAGCACTCCTGCCCTGCCCTCACTGACACAAGTGCAGCAAATTCAGCTTTTGATGAGTCTCCCAGAAGGACAAAAAATCAGCCAGTGCAGCTCACATGGAAGTTGGTTTCATCCAGCTGGCAGTGCTGTTGCTCCCCGAGCCCAACTCAAGCGCCGAGAGCCATGAATCACTCCTGACAAAAACCTCCCAGGTGATTTTCCTTGGCTTTGGTCAAGCAGAGAGAGATGAGAACGGTACCCGTGTGTTCAGCCTGGCCAGACATCCTCAGGGAAAGAGGAGAGTTTGGCCTTCAAGATTGGATTCTGGGAAACACAAGAGCAGGTGACGCTGATCCTTTAGGGTCCAGACGCCCCAGTTCCTGCCTTGCTCTCCATTTTCTCAGCCGTGACCTAGTTCTGCAGCCTAATATCCAGTCCTTCTGAATTCAATCCTTAATATGGAGATGAAAGCTTTTAAGCATTTGGAAGCCAACGCATACATTTCATGACTGGTTCTGTATTTAGTGAGCTCATGTCAGAAGAAAACCACATTTGCAAAGCACTGTTTTTAAAAGCTGACACCATATGAGAGCTTCTGGCTATGAAAACTAGTATTTCCAGTAACATAGGAAAGCAGTAATTGGCTCTGCGGTTTCACAGAACACCACATCACAGGGAAGAAACATCCTGACTCCCGGTTTTAAAGTGCTTTAGAACAAATTACTGCAACAGCTACAAATAAGTAAACTTTAGGAAAGCTGGGGGAAACGTTATATGAAATTAAAAAAGAGAAGCAAAGCAGGACAGTTTCAATGTACGATCCCCCCAGTTTCTGCCAGCTTCACAGACAATTTGCATTGATGAAAACATTAACAAAATAAGGAAAGCGAGTAGGAATGGAACATAAAGCTCCTTTTAACAGTTTTAGAACTACACCTTAAGCAGACACCATCCCTTTGCATTATATAAAGGGATGCGTGATGTAAAAAACCCCAATAACTACAAGTACTCAGCACTTTTAAGCACCCTTTGACTCCATCGCATCTTGAACCACTGAGGTTGTGTCTGTGGGGAAGCACAAAGTGAAAACACGGCGCTAAGAGAAGAGGATTGTGCAAAGGTGTGTGAGCAAACCCACAAACCACGGAACTTACGTAGGGAGAGTAGAGCTCTCCTGTGTCCGTGATGCCACCAGCCATGGTGACAACAGCGAGGAGGCTTCAAGCACAGCGAGGAGGATGTTTTGAACTTCTGGTGCCTTTAACCTAGGGAAACATCATAAAATCGTGTTAGCTTTGTCAGAAAGAGGGGGAATTGACGAGTCAGCTCTCGTGCCTCGGTCTTGTGATGTTTGACCAAGAGAATTGCAGGACCCTGCCCTTTGGACAGATGTGTCCCACTCAGCAAGAAGCTCCCGTACCCATTAAACTTGTTTAAAAGGAACCAAAAGGCCCTGCCTTTTTGTAGCACGTGAGGACCAAACTTCACCCTCCCCAAAGAGCCAGCGGGGCCGTCTTGGATGCCAAAACCTCAAGAAGAAGAACGCCAGCCTTAGAGATGATCTCACACCACCACTACCCTCACAAAGCACGTGCCTCCAGCCTCCCCTCAGGAGCTGCAGAGAGCAATGAGGGCTCCCTCAGCCTCCTCTTCTCCAGGCTGAGCAGCCCCAGGGCCCTCACTGCTCCCAGAGCCCCGGGGCTCAAGCCCCTTCCCCAGCTCTAAGAGCACTAAAACCCCAGCCGGTTCCTGAGCACCTGGACACCCGGTACCCGGTGGGAGAGCTCAGCCCTCGGCCGGCCCTCAGAGAGGCCAAACGCCTCCAGGGGTAACAGCCCCGGCTCGGGCCGCTGCGGGCAACCTCAGCCAACCGAGGGCAAGCAGCGAGACCACAGACACATTAACACCACGGCCCGGGAGGGGGAACCCACCGGGACAGGGGGAGGACCCAGCCCCGGGGGAACCACCGGGAGGGGGAACCCAGCCCCGGGGGGACCCACCGGGAGGGGGAACCCAGCCCCGGGGGGACCCACCGGGAGGAGGAACCCAGCCCCGAGGGGGCCCAGTCCCGGGGGGACCCACCGGGAGGGAGGCCTCAGCCCCGAGGGGGCCCACCGGGAGAGGGAACCCAGCCCCGAGGGGGCCCACTGGCGCCCAGACCCCCCGGCCCAGCCTCTTCCCGGGCCCCCAGTGCTGTCCCGCACCCGGCCACGTTGCCCCCCCGTCCCAGGACCGCTCCCAAGCCCGGGGCCTGCCCACCCCGGGACCCCAGGCCTCACCCCGCACGGGGGACGCTCCCATCCCCGCCCCGGGACCGGACCCGGGCCGGCCGACCCGCCTCCCGCCTCGGGGCGCGTCTTCCGCACACGTGACCGCTGGAGGGGGCGGGCCTTTTTTGGGTCACGTGACCGTACGGTGGGGCGGGGCGAAGGCGTGGGGCGGGAAGAGAGCGCGGGCTGCGATTGGGCCCCGGAGTCACGTGGTCGCGGCGGCGCGGGCCCGCGCCGCCGTGACCACGTGACTCCGGGGCCCAATCGCAGCCCGCGCCGCCGCGACCACGTGACCCCCCCGCCCTCCTCAGGCCCCGCCGCCATCTTGGCCCCTGTCCTGGTTGCCTTCAGGTCCTGCTGCTCCTCGGCCCCGTTCTCCTCTCGGTCCCCGATCGCTCCCCAGCCCCAGGTTCAGCCCCTGGGCTCCCTCGAGCCCTGCTTCCCTTCAGCCCCAATCCTCCCTCAGGCCCCGCGGCTCCTCCTGGTTTCGGTTCTCCCCTCCGGCCTTGCCTCCCCCTATCCCAGACCTCTCCTCAGGACCCAGGTTGCCTCCCCGTCCTTGATCTCCCCCCAGCACCCGGATCTTCTCGCTCTTTCCTTCCCTTTTAGGCCCACGCTGTGTCGGAGCAGGGCGCCTCCACCACCAGCAGCATCATGAAGTGTGAAATGGCTCCTGCCAGGGCAGATCCTTGCTGCTGTTGGGTCTGGAGGGCTCTGGGCACTGATACAGCCCTGCCTTGGTTTGGGGGGAGGAGGTGAGGGACACAGAAAAATCGCTGAGGACACAGGGGGATTGATGTGAGCTGGGATCTGTCCTTACAGAGAGCTAGTGGCCGCTGCTGGCTCCCAAAGGGCTCCATGGGGTGCCCTCCCATCCCTTGGCATCGCTGGAGACACACAGAGGGGTGTTGATCTCTCCGTCAGTGCAGAGGCCATGAAGATTAACGAGAACACCGTGCTGCAAGGACAGAGGGTGACTTTGGTGCCGTACACATCTGCACACGTGCCCCGGTACATGTCTTGGATCCTGGTCTGATGCTCTTGTGCAGTCTGATCAGTTCACTTCTCTTCTTAAAGGGAGCGTGGTGGTCAGAAAGTGCCCTGGTTTGGCAGCTGCAGGGCCCTGTTCTCCCTGGGAGCCATGCAGAGGAACGAGCACTTGTAGAAAGGCTCAGCTGTGCCCTCTGTGCCCCGCAGCAGACATCCCTAGCAGGTCTGGGCTCTTTGCTGGCTCTCTTGACAAAGAGAACTTCATCTGTGTTGCTGTCTGCCCACGGGAGGGGTAATACCTGGCTGTGAGTTAGCTGCCTGTAGTCCTCACGTTCTGAAAGTCCCTGATGACAGAGGAGGAGCAGAACTTCAGTGTGTAAGGGTTGAAGCAGGCGTGCAGGCTGTTTATAGAGTGCTGGCCTGGGCAGCTGCAGCCTCAGCACAAAGATGCCAGCATTACTCATTTTGTCAGTGTCTGGGAGATGCGTTATCAATCTGAGTTAAATGAAACGTGCCGGAACTCCATGCTCCTGCCTCAGTACTTTTAAAAACATCAAGTTTGCACTGGGCACTCTTCAGACAAAGCTACAGGGTGGGCAAAACTTGCTCAGTTCCCAGTGATAACACTGATTCCTGTGTTAACCTGAGGAAGGGAGGCTTGTGGATAGGTTTAAGTCACAGTGAGTACCGGGCTGGCGTTTCCAGAACCAGTTTGACAGCCTGACCCTTACAGCGCTTGTGGGAATCCACCTGTGTCGCTGTAGCTCTGGCAGTGAGCTGGCCTGTGTCCCGTTCTCAGGTACCACCAGTGGATGCAGTCGGAGGAGCTGCAGCGCCTGACCGCCTCCGAGCCCCTCAGCCTGGAGCAGGAGTACGAGATGCAGCGCAGCTGGCGGGACGATGCTGACAGTGAGTAGCTGGACTGTTTCCTGAGGGTGGGTGGGAGTGAGGAGCAGGCCCCTTCTGTCCTGTGATGGACCCGCAGCGGCCGAGAGCCCTGGTGAGTGGGCTCTGCTGGCTGGAGCAGATGAGATGTGAGACCTTCTGCAACAGTAGGTTCAAACTGCCTTTGTTTATAGGTGCACAAGGAAGCAGGGAATGGGTAGGGCTGTTAGTGTCCTTTCTGTGCAGTTTTTCAAAGACTACAGGGATTTACTTCCCCCAGCTTTATCTGCTGAGCTGCTGCTGCACAGTCAACATTCCTCAGCTCTGATTACCATCAAACAGTGACAGGGGGTTGTATTTTTCCTTGAGAAATGGAATTACTTCATAATTACCTGGTGGGAGGTGTGCTGACTGTACTGGGTCCCTGGCCCTCCTACAGGTCATGAATCACCACCCATAAAAGCCTGACAGAAATACAGCAAGCTGCAAAATAGTGAGGCTGGCAAAGAGCTCTGTCTGGAGCATTTGTCTTAGCTGCCATTAAAAGCAAAAATAACATGGAGGAGGTGAATCACGAGGTCTGTCTCTTGGGCACCAAACAATTTGTTGCCTGAACTTGCTGCAGAGTGAGACCTCAGTCATGGAATGAAACTTTCCATGTCTCTTAACAGGCTGTTTGTAGTGTTGGTGCCTACGTCACCTCCCAGCGAGTTTTGCAGAATGACTTGTATTCCTAGTGATGGGAGCAGGCACACTGAGCACAGGAGGCCTAATTCTTAGCTCTTCCTCGCTTTTGAAACGGTTGTTTCTCTATTGCACGCCTGTAGTTTCATCCTTCAGTCATTTGTGGGTAACTCAGTGTGCCTTGGAAGTGCTGCCATGGTTTTGTTTCCCCAGAGTGCACCTTCATCGTGCTGGACACGGAGCGGTGGGCCGGGCAGGCGTGCGCAGACGAGGACTGCATGGTGGGGGACGTCAACCTCTTCCTCACCGACACTGAGGATCCGACGCTGGGCGAGATAGAAATTATGATTGCAGGTCAAGTTCTGCTTCCTAGCTGGAGTTTCCATCACCGTGGCTAAAGCAGATGTTACACACAGCAGCTTTTTATTCTCCTTGCCTTCCCGTGGCTGTTCTATCCTGATCCTCTGCTGGCCTGGGTCACAGTCCCTTAGGAAGAGCACCCAGCATGGCTGATCTGTCCCTCATAACTGGACGCTGTCCCTCTCTTTCAGAGCCTGGCTACCGAGGCAGAGGGTTTGGCAAGGAGGCAACTCTGATGATGATGTCCTACGGTAAGGGTGGCTCAGTGCGAGGGAACAGGAGTGCGGGCTGGACGTGGTCTGGAAGCACAGATTCCCACTGATATGGACCAGGATCCATCTGCCTGAGAAACTGGGGTTCTGTGCTTCCAGAGATGTGGCATCTGATCAGGTAATAGAAATGCTTCTCTCCAATTCCTCCTGTAGGAGTGACAAAGCTGGGGATCACCAAATTTGAGGCTAAGATTGGTCAGGAGAATGAAGCCAGTATCTGCATGTTCAAAAAGCTCCATTTTAAGGAGGTGCGGTAACAGCCCCTCTTCCACCCAGAGAGCGTGAGCAGCGTTGTCCTGGGAGTGGGACTGAGCCGCTTCTCCTCTGTGGTACAGGTTGCAGTGAACAGCGTTTTCCAAGAGGTGACGCTGAGGCTGGATGTTGGGGACCAGGAGAGGCGGTGGCTGCTGGAACAGACAAACCACGTGAGGGAGAAGAGCTACGTCGAACCGGCTGGGGTGCTGGCGACCTGACAGGCACATCCAGACACAGGCCTGGTTTCCAGAGAGGAGCTGGACGCCGCTGTGAGGTCTGGGCAGGAGGATGCCGCACTTGGCTGGTTTCAGCTGTCTCCTGGAGTTACTTTGTCAGCTTTGCACCTTGTTGCACCGGCCAGGAGCACTGCCCGAAATGTGGACCTGGAGAACAGCCACCGATTCACAGGCTTGACCAGGAATGACTGCAACCTTAACGTGCTGTTCCTGCAGAGCCTGGAATCGCCAGCTGTTCCTTGAACCCTGGTGCCAGCAGTTTCTTGGACAGGCAGCACCCGCTGTTCCTTCTCCTGCTTCCTTCAGAGCAGGGTTCGCCCACTCTGTTTGCTCTTGAATAAAAAGGAGTGACAAGAATCCGAGGTGCCCGAGCGCCATCTGGGAGCAGCAGGGCTCCGCTGCTCGCATTATCATGGCATCATGGAGGTTAGAAAAGCCCTCTCAGCTCATCCAGTCCAACCAACCACACCGTGCCTGCTAAACCACATCCCAAAATGCCTTGTCCACATGTTCTTTGAGCCCCTCCAGGGCTGGGGCCTCTCCCCGCTGCCCTGGGCAGCCTCTGCGAGGGCTTCACCATTATGTCAGTGGAGGACTGTTCCAGAATATCCAACCTAAACCTTCCCTGGAGCAACTCGAGGCTGTTTCCTCCTCCGTTGGAAGCTGTACAGGAGCTACCCAGTAAGATAAACGGGGGCAAATAATCTCTCTTAGTGGGGCAAAGCTGTTTGGGGCAGGAGTTGGTAGCTGTGGTACAGGAGCTCTGTGAGGGAGACTTACCCGACTCCCACCGGACAGAGGCTTTAGCGCAGTGATTTACCTGACCTGTCCTGCCCCGCGCAGCAGGGGAGCTCGCTAAGCAGAGCAGCAGACGGTGAGGGGGATAACGGGTGCTGCTCTGTGTTCTCCCACTGCAACAGCAGCAAGAATGGGTAATTCTAGGCCAGGAATTGCTTGTTCCAATTACACAGTGCCAGGTAGCAGCTTCCAGATTTGCCTGCGGATGTTTATACCAGAGACTGTGGAATTTTTAGTGTTGCTGTACCTGTATTTTTAGGGCCCGAGGGTTTTAGTTTTCCAATTTTAGTTAAATTAAGCACGTTCCTGTGACTAACATTAAAATCATGTGTGGGAACAGTGTCTTTTAAACAACTATTTAGCATGGATTTAGTTGTAGTGAACACTTTGTGTGGTAACAGTGAGAGCGGATCCCACTCTGACTGGAATTACCGTGACAAGGGTTGCTAATCCTGGTGCTCTTTGTCACCTGCTTCGGGCAGGGACGGATTCTGTCCCCCAAAACAAGGTTTGCAGAAGCTGCTGGCTCTGTGCTCCGTCTGTGGAGCATCTCGTCCCTCTGCCAGAGGAGCGAGCTTGGAGTAGCAGCAAAGATGTAGCTGGGGTGGGATTTGGTGCCCTAAAAAGTGACCAAGGTGGGAAAAATTGTTTCTTTTAACTGTTGCCAGGGCAGAGGGGGGCACAGTGAAACCGAACTGCCCTCTCCACCTCCCCATGCCCAGCCGGTTGCTCTGGAGCCAGTGAGCGCCCCGCTTGGCATCCCCGGTCCCCTGGCAACGCTCCCCCGCCTCCACAGGCTGGGAAAAGCCTTCACCCTGGCAACACGAAACAAAGTTGGGTCTGTCCCAGCGCCACGGCCCTCACCAAGGCTGGGGGGATCCGGTCCCAGGCTGCTCCCACCAGGCAAAGATCATGGAGTGGTTTGGATTGGAAGGGCCCTCAAAGCCCATCCAGTTCCACCCCTGCCATGGGCAGGGACACCTCCCGTGGATCACAGGCTCCAAGGCAGGAGGGCTGGGAGCAGTTGGGGGACCCCAGCAGAGCTGCCCCCTCCAGCCTTGCAGCAGACCCAGATTAGAGCCTGGCCCCCCCTCGCACTCCCCAGGGATTACAGCCCCTTTAATCACCCCAAGGCATTAACTCACATCGCACAAGCCGGTCCCTTCCCTGATCCCTGGGCTGGACCCACCGGATGCCGAGGGGCACCCCAGACACAGCCCCAGAATCCCCATCCCAGGGAGCAGCTGCCCTGGCACAGCCGAGCCCCCGCACGCCCTCGGAAGGATTTACCCTTAAACCAGATGGGAAGTCAGGAAGGTTTATTCCAGTAAACAGAATTTCTTGAGCTCGACAGTACGACAACACCCGATCGCAACACACAAGACAAAAATCCACAGGAAGGAGTCCTACAAAATACAGCTTAAAAAACAGTGTGATTGGAAAACTCTTATTTTGGAAAAGAAAGAGTCTATCGAGAAGCCTTTAAATTAAACAGTGTTGGATCAAACCCTGATTGGCTCTGTGTCCCGGAGCGAGCGGGAGCAGAGGGGACGATTATTGCTTGCTGTGCTGGCTCCAGGCACGCTCCTCTCTCCCCAAGGAGCCCCGGGGCAGGGTTCCCCCTATGCCAGGCACCCCGACCCTCCCTCCCTCGGGGGGTGAAGGGATGGGGTCATCGTGGACGGAGCTTGCCAGGCAGGGACCAGACACCCAGGAGGAATCACAGTGGGCGGCAGGGGGATCGAAGCCACTAAAAGCCTCATGTTTTGCAGTTAAAGGGCATTTTTTGGTGGGGAGCTCAAATGAAGATGGGGTTTGAGGTGGGGAAGGATCAGGGAACAGCAGGGATCAGAGGTGTTGGGCATCAGCCCACCCCAAATCCCTGATCCCCACCCAAACTCCTGTTTGTGTCCATGGGGCTGGGCAGGGCTGGAGGAGCTCCCCGGACAGGCTCGGGGAGGGGGCAACCCCCCAAACCCAGCGCCCAAGACCCTGTGGCAGGGCTGCTCACTGGCCATCAAGCCCCGTCCCTCAGGCCAGGGTGGAGGGAGCAGCCCCACAGCCCCTCCGGGAGCCTGTGGCAGGGAGGAAGAGGAGGAGGAGGGGGATGCGGGAGAGGTGGGTGTGAGGTGGGGGCCACAGACCCTCACAGGTTGCTGAACAGTTCGTTTTTCTTGCTCCAGTCCATCTGGGGCGCCCGCTTGCTGGTGCGTTTCTGGTGTGCCCGCTCCTTGGCCACTGCCAGCGGGATGTCGAGGTCCAGGACGGAGCCGGACGCCGAATGGCGCTTGTCACCCTCCTGTGCCTCAGGCTGGGGGGCAAGAGGCTGCATCAGCCCCACTGTGCCCCCCCGTAGGGCCCCGTGTGGGGGCTCAGCCCAGAGCTCGCATCCCACCTCCCCCCAGCACCCCCAGCCCTACCTCGCTGTGGGTCTCGCTGGAGGTGGGGGACGTGGCCAGTGGCCCAGGGCTGGCCGGGCTCTCAGCCACCGAGTTGGACTGCGGCTCCGCGCCGTTTTCCTGGGGGAAGAGCAGGAAGCAAACATGAGTTCCCAGGGTTTGGGAGCTGCGAGTCCACCTGGGGGCTGCAAAATCCTCCTCACGGGTAATCCCCCTCGAGCTGCCCAGCCGGGGCAGGGAAGGATTAAGCCCCAGCCCGACTGCCCCAGCTTTAGCGGGAGGAGGGCGGCTGCAGGGCTGAAGGCTCCTTCCAGGGCTCCCAGCCTGGCGGCAGCGTGAGAATGGAGGAGAAGGAGGAAGGGAGGCATTGCAGCCACCTCCACACTCAGCCCTACTGGCAAACCCCTTCCCAATCCCCTTCCCAATCCCATTCCCAGCGGCATCAGCTCGTGTGACAGCCTGGGAGCATCACAGTCCCGGTGGCATCACCCTGATGGGCAGAGGGGACACCTCAACAGGCAGGGTCCCTGCACAGGGAGTGACAGAGATGGGATTAAATGCAAGACGAGGCTTCTCTTACCTTCCCTACATCACCATTGGCAACCGGTTCCGGCAAGGGACCTGCAGGGCGAGGACACGGGCGCTGGGTGAGGATGCGCTGGCTCTGCCCCTCGCCAACGGGCACAGCAGCGCCCAGCGTCGGGTCCCCAGCTCTCTAACCCACCCCTCAGCCAGCCCCGCAGCGCGGGGGATGCAGCCAGGCACCAGGCACATCCCCGTGACAGCCACGCGAACCCCCATCCTCCCGCGACCACCAGGACAGCAGGAAAGGGGCCACGGGTGAGGTGAGGCTGCAGAGGAGAGCAGGGTTCAAGGACACTCCCAGCACCTCCAGCTTTGGGGACAAGGTGACACGGAGCCAGCAGAGGTGGCACGAGCCCCTCCCTGCAGCGCAGCCCCCAGCCCACCTGTCAGGTGCTCCTCCGAGGGCACCACCTTGCACTTCTTGAAGAACTCGTCGGTGAGGACGTCCACCACCAGCAGCCTGGTCTCCTCGCCGCCCGCCTTGATGGCTGCCACCACGTCGGCGTGCTGCTTGCCCTCCATGCACACCCCGTTCACCTGCGGGCACGGCACCACAGCACCACTGGGACCAGGGACATCGTCCCTCGGCAGCTCCAGCAGCCTCAGTGCCAGCCAAAGCCCCGGCACGGCCACTCCGCGGCCCCCGCAGGTATCCGGAGCCTCGCAGGGATTAGCGGTGAAGGCAGCAGAACCTCATTAAAAGCAGATTTTCCTTTAGGCGATTAGCACGGCATCGTACGGGCAAATCTGGCAGCGAGCGCCTGGCAGGACACAGGGACCCGGGGCTGGCGCAGGAGATGGGCGAGGCACAAAGCCCTCGTGCCACAGCACCCACAGACTCCAAAGCGTCACCCCAAACGAGGCAGCGGCAGGGCTGCTGCTTGGCCAGTCGTTGCCCTCGTGGGTCACCATCCCACCTGACACAAACACCATCCCGGCTGGCATCGAGGCTCGGAGCCATCGTGCACCTTGTCCTCAGGCTGCCCCACCCCGGGGACAGCCCAAGGACACCCCTGCTCTGGGCAGGGACAGCGCTACCATCAATTAACCCACAGCCAGCTAATTAGTGCTGAGCGCCAGCCCTCTGCGCCCCTGGGAGGGGACGGGGACCGGCAGACTGGCGACATCGCACTGCGTCCCGGCAAAGGGCGCGTCCCGCTCGGGCAGCGGGACGGGAGGAAGCACCGAGCGTCTCGGGGAGCCCCCTGCCCCGACGTACCTCGATGATGCGGTCCTGGGCGGCCAGCCCCGCGGCCTCGGCGGGCGAGTCGGGGTCGACTGCACGCACGTACTGCCCCGGGCGGCTCTTGTCACTGTGCAGGTTGAAGCCGTAGCCATTGGGGCCCTTCTTCATGTGGCACAGCCGGGGCCGCAGCTCCTCCTGCAACAGGGACAGCCGTGAGGAACCCGCTCCCGGACCCCCCAACACCCAGCGAGAGCATCAGGACCCCCAGACGGCAGCCTGGGCGGCAGGGTCTGCACCCCCAGACACCTCCAGCTGGGGCACAGGGTGCCGAAACACACTATGAACCCAGGCTCCAGGTAATTAATTAGGCGCAGGGCATGCTAATTGCAACAGAACATTAAGGAAACATGTAATTATGTGTGTCCTCAGACCAGGCTCTTCCTTTTGGGATCAGGATTGCAACCGCCACGTAAAGGTGGAGGAGGAAACGCAGCCCAGACTGCTGGGAAGCACCCACACCTCTGCCCATCCCAACAGGGAAGCTTTAAATACCGGACAATCATAGAATCTTTAAAACACCACCAGTGCCAAGAATCCTTTTGGTGAAGAAATTATTCCAGATGTCCAATCTGAACCTGCCCTTATGCAACTTGAGGCCATTCCCTCTCGTCCTGTCTCCTGTCACTTGGGAGAAGAGACCAACCCCACCTTGCTCCAAGCTCCTCTCAGGCAGTTGTAGGCAGCGACGAGGTCTCAGATCAGCCTCCTCTTCTCCAGGCTAAACAACCCCGGGTCCCTCAGCCAATCCACATAAGATTTGTTCTTCAGCCCCTTCACCCAGGTCTCAGCCATGGGTAGAGGTCACCCCCTCCCAAGCTGTAACCCCCTCCACAGCAAACAAGTGGTTCCCCTCCAGCCCAAGCACCTCACAGGCGCTGCCAGCGGGGAAGGGGCACGGGGGGCTCGGGACGGCAGCCGGGGTCAGGACGGTGCCACCCCAGTGCCCACGCACGCCCCAGCACGACCCTCTGCGATTGCAAAACAGAGAAACCAGCTGGACCGGGACGGCACGGCGTGGGACGCTCGCCGCTCCAGGAAGAGACACCCAGCTCATCTGCGCCTGGTTTCACCCTGACCTGTGGATCCACCAGCACCTGAAGAACCCAGGCGGGGCAGCCACAGCCCCACACCCAGGCTGGGAGCAGCAGGGGAAGCAGGAGCATCCCCCGGGAGTTTGGCAAACAGGAGCTGCCTCGACTCGCCCGCGGGGAGCGCGAAGCTTGGGAAGCACCAGAGGAACCGGGCGAGATGAACCGCCCAGACTGCTCCGAGCCCAGCACCCACACACACTTCCACACATTAATATAGAAAATATATTAAAATATATTAAAAACCTTGACCACCACCACCCCCTGGGCTTCAGTGGGGCTCTCCCTGCAGCTAAGCCACGCTCAAGCACCTGAAATATTCCTCACCTGGGCATTTAATACCTACTTTTTCCTCTGAGACCATTTGTTCTCCTTTGGTACCCACAGCATCCCTGGGGACACGCACTGCAGGAATTTCCCCTACTGCACCCGCACCGTGCGGCTCTTCACCCCTCATACAGCACACGCACTTAGAATCGTAGAATCACCGCGTTATGGAATGATTGAGGCTGGAAAAGCCCTCTCAGCTCATCCAGTTCAAGCATCAGCCCAACCTCACCGTGCCTGCTACACCCTGTCCTCAAGTGCCACGGCCACGCGGCTTTGAACCCCTCCAGGGCTGGAGACTCCCCCACTGCCTTGGGCAGCCTCTGCCAGGGCTTCACGGCTCTGTCAGTAAAGAAATTGTTCCTAACCTTTAATCTAAACCTCCCATGACTTCTTGCCATGGAATCCCCTTTGCCCCTGCCAGGAATCCAGGTCCCAGGGTGCTGACACCCCAGGTCCGGCAGCGCTGCGGTGGCGCAGGGCCCCGCGTGTGCCGTGCTGACACCTTCACCACGCTGCGATAAAACCCCATCCTCTTGCACAACGCTTCCCTGCACGGTCAAGGCTGAACTGCCACGCCAGCACCGCTCGCCAACGCCCTGCAGAGAGAGGCGCACGCCAGCACCCAGCCGGCTCCCAGCTGGCTCCGCGGGCAGCCGCACAGGACCTGCTCCACGCGACGCTTGGCCAGGCAGCATCTCCTCTGCAGCATCTTCCTTCGCTGCGTGGACGTTGGAACCCCTCGACTTTCCTCCAGCCACCCCTCGCTCGGGGCTCTGCCCGCTCGGAGCCCCGGCAGCAGGGTTACGGGGCGCCCGGGCTGCTGCGGCTGCGCCCTCCTCGCAGGGAGCCGCTCCTGGCAAGGATGAGGGGTTAGGGAAGACCCTAAACAAGGCCAGAACTCGAGAGCTGGTGGAGCCTGGAGGAAGCGGGTTTGGGCTCTGCGAGCACCCACGCTCCCAGCGCCCTTGGCAGCACCGCGGGGTTGCTCCACACCGATAGCTCAGGACAAAGCCCAAGGGAGCACCCGGCAAGCGGTGCTGGCAGCGCTCCCGGGCGAGGAGGACGGAGGGCTTCCCTCCCACCCTTATCAACCAAGCCCCAGCAGCTCCAGAGCCCCGAAACGCTGGGACCATGGATTTGGGAAAGAGAGGGCACCAAGCCCTCGAAGGCAGCAGCACCCAGAGCGAGGGCAGCCCGGCCGAGCCGTGACCTGGGTCCCCAGCGCCCTCCCACCAGCGGCTGGCAGCTCCTCCACCCCAGCGCTCCAGGCTGCCTTCGCCCTCCCCAAACCCTCGTGCCAGCAGAAACCCTGCTGGCAGCACCGTCCTGCCTCCCTGAGAGAAAAATATAAATGCATCCGATCCTCCAGGGGCCGTATCCTGCCCGCTGTGGGGCGAATGCCCTACGGTACAGCACCCCGTCCCTCTGACCAGGAGAGACCCAAGGAGTGAGGGCTTTGGGGATGCAGAGAGCAGGGAAATGGGAATATCCCTAATTTCTCTAAGCTTTTGCATCCTCTCCTCCATCGCTAGCAGCCTTCCCGCAGCGCTGGGCGCAGGTTAGCGGCACAGCCTCGTTACAGGCAATTACAGACTCTGGTGGGGGAAGCTGGACTTTAGCCCCCAGGGGTGGCAGAGGGACCTGCCCTGCCCACAGAGATCCTGCTTGGGACGGGGAGCTCGGTGACATCGCATCCCTATTCCCATCCTGGGGCATCTCCGGACACTTCTCCCTCAGGAGCACGGAGCACCCCACCTCAGCAGCTTCGCGTGCCCCACAGGACCAGGGGGACCCCGGCTGCACCGAATGCCAAGATCTGCTCCCCAACAGCAATGTCAGGGCAGCTTTAGAAGCCCCAGTTCCCAGGGAAATCCCTGCAGCCCTACAAGCAGTAACAAGCCCGGCAGCCGCAGCGTTCCTGCTCGCTCAAAGGGAACGCGACGGCTCCGAGGACGCCCAGGCCAGCAAATTCACACGGGTCCCAAGATCTGGCGCACGCATTTGGGCTTCATACAAAGGGGATGCAAAGCAGCCTCCTCGCAGCATCCCTGTCACGTCCCGTTCGGCTGGAGCTGCTTTTCATGCAGCTGCTTGGAGAGGCAATTTTATTCATTCCCTAATTAGACACCAGCTCGCCCCACTGCAACGCTCCCAAACGGGGGGATCTGCTCTGTTATTCCCCAAAACCCACCCCAGAGAGGCTCATGGGGGTTTTGCAGAGAGGAATGAGCTTTGCTGGTAGGGAGGGCTCTAATTTGGCACTGAATTTGCAAGAGGAAAGCCCAGGGTCGGTGGCAGAAGCCTCGTCCTGGTGAAAGCAGCCCCCGCTGCTGCTCCGCCAGCGCCATGGGGTGTGTGAGAAGCTTTCTCAAGGTGCACCCGAAAGCCTCCGGAAACGCAAGCAGGGGCAGGATGAGCTGTCAGGGCTCCTGGCCAAGCGCTGGGGACAGTCCCCTGGCACAGAGGGTGTGAAACCATCAGCACAGCGGAGGAGGGCATGGATCTGCTCCCCAGGTGCCTCCAGGGAGGGTCAAACCCTCCACCCCAGCACCAGGGGGGTTTGAACGCCCAGGGAATGAGAAGGGAGCCCGTTACGACCCCCCAGATCCCCTCCCCACACACCCAGCACTGGGAGCCATGTGGGTTCCTGGCACCGGGGAATCCAGACCCTGCAGGACCCCGCAGGGTTTGGGGAGAGGTTGGAGGTGGGAGAACTTGAACCCTCGCTCAGACCCTGGTGCTGCTGGCAGCGAGCAGCTCCAGGCTCGTTAAGCAAATAAGCCCAAGCCCAGCCCAATAAAGCAAACAGGACTCTGACACATGCAAACTCCTGCTCCACAGCAATCCCAGGGAACCCCAGCACCCGTGGGGGCCGCCGGGACGCCCTGGTGGGGGCTGCGGGCACCGGCTGCACGCCAGCAGCCAGAACAGGGACACCAGTGTTCCCAGTCACCCAGGTCCTTCCTGCCCGCTCAGCTTGGCTCGGCATCCCGCCCAGCACCTTCCCACCCTGCTCGGTGGGCGCCTGGCTGGGAGACATCTCCAAACCCTTCGCCTTGGCTCTGCAGCTCCGAGCACCCAGCCCTGCCCCCAGCTGCAAGATTTCCTGCTACCTGTTGAGAAACCATCTGGGGCCACACAACAAAGTCGCTCGTGTCACCCGCTTCCTGCGCACGAGCGGAGAGATACCTCCTGCACAGGCTGCACCCCAATCCTTCACCCCGAGCCCCTAGGGCAGCTCTGGACAAGGCTGTGCGCCCCATGGAGCTCGTAGGGCAGCTCCAGCCAGGGCTGTGTGCCCCACTGACCCTCTGGGGCAGCTCTGGACAGGGGCTGTGCGCCCCACTGACCCTCTGGGGCAGCTCCCGATGGGGCTGTGCGCCCCACTGACCCTCTGGGGCAGCTTCCGATGGGGCTGTGCGCCCCACTGACCCTCTGGGGCAGCTCCAGCCAGGGCTGTGCGCCCCACTGACCCTCTGGGGCAGCTTCCGATGGGGCTGTGCGCCCCACTGACCCTCTGGGGCAGCTCTGGACAGGGGCTGTGCGCCCCACTGACCCTCTGGGGCAGCTCTGGACAGGGGCTGTGCGCCCCACTGACCCTCTGGGGCAGCTCCCGATGGGGCTGTGCGCCCCACTGACCCTCTGGGGCAGCTCCCGATGGGGCTGTGCGCCCCACTGACCCTCTGGGGCAGCTCCCGATGGGGCTGTGCGCCCCACTGACCCTCTGGGGCAGCTCCCGATGGGGGCTGTGCGCCCCACTGACCCTCTGGGGCAGCTCCCGATGGGGCTGTGTGCCCCACTGACCCTCTGGGGCAGCTCCGGACGGGGCTGTGTGCCCCACTGACCCTCTGGGGCAGCTCCGGACAGGGGCTGTGTGCCCCACTGACCCTCTGGGGCAGCTCCGGACAGGGGCTGTGCGCCCCACTGACCCCTTGGGGCAGCTCCAGCTTCTGATGCTCTTTGCACAGCCCAAGCGGGTTTGCACCCCGCAGCGTGTCGGGGCCCCATCTCCCATGGGGGCTGCACATCCTCAGCCCCTAAACCTCGCAGGGGACTGGCCTGGGCTGCATTAAGCACGTCTTTTTTTATTTCTCCTAGCCTAGGGAGAGGTTTCCAAGTTGAAACACAGCAAAGACGGTGCCCCTGGCCCCAAGGGAGCCTGACACAGGGAACACGGAGGGCTCAGGCATCCCTGGGTGTCCCCACCTGAGCAGCCCCAGCAGGGAGGTGCTGGAGAGGAGTTTTAGCAGGGCAGGGATGAAGCCAAGAGTCAGTCAGCACAGGTTTAAAGTCCAACAGGAGAGAACTAATAAAAAACAGCTGATCCTCAGCAAACGGCTGCATGACAGCAGCTCATCGAGGGGCTGAAGTCCAGCCGGGGCTCAGCACCAGCTCTAGGCGAGCCCCAGGGCACCAATCCTGCAGACGTAGCATCACCAGGGCTGGTGTCCGAGTGCTTTGTGACCCCCCGAAGGTCCCCCCCACGCCGGGAACACGAGGAGCCCGCTTCCCAGGAATCCATCCATCCATCCTCAACCCCTGTGGTGACAACAAACACGTTCCTGCTGGGTAAACACCGAGCAGCCCCGAGCGTCTCTTAGGAACCGCTCTGCGCAGGGAAGCTCGGCTCTTTCTCAACTCCTCACCTTTCTCCATCGCCTTGTTTGCACAACTGCCAACTCCCACAGCGCCGGCATCCCGGGGGGGACAGGGCACCAGGGGCTGGAAGGGACCTCACAGCCCACCCAGTGCCACCCCTGCCCTGGGCAGGGACCCCTCCCATGGATCAGGGGCTCCAAGCTCCATCCAACCTCCCTTGAATCCCTCCAGGGATGGGGCAGCCACCCCTGCTCTGGGCAGCCTGTTCCAGGGTCTCCCCACCCTCACAGCAAAACATTCCTCCTAAGATCTCATCCCAATCTCCCCTCTTGCAGCTCAGAACCGTTCCCCCTCGCCCTATCCCCACACTCCCTGATCCAGAGCCCCTCCCCAGCTTTCCAGCAGCCCCTTTCAGCGCTGGAAGCCGCTCTAAGGTCTCTCCAGGCTGAGCAGCCCCCACTCTCCCCCTCTCTTTCCACCGGGGAGGGTCTCCAGCCCCCCGTTCAGCTCCTCAGCCCCTCCCTCCCGCAGCAGAGACCGGACACGCTCAGCGCACAAGCGGCTCCAGCAGCACCCGCAGCCCCGCGAATCCCAGATCCCCAGAGCATGGAGGGGGGGGCGAGAAGCAAACCCACCCTCATTTACACCCGAAAAGGAGGCGCGGCGGGGCGCGGCGTTTAAAGCAAAGCGATTAAAAAAAAAAAAATAAAAGAAGAGCCGAAAGCGAAACCGCCCGGGGCAAACGCGGCCGTTGCTGCGCGCCCCAAGGGGACGACGGGGCCTTCCCGGGAGGTTCCCACGCCCCCTCAAGGAGCCCCCAGCCCCCCCAAACGCCCCCCCAGCGCCGCTCACCCGCTGGGCGCCGCCCGGGGGCTCCCGCGCCGGCGGCTCCGCGGGCTCCGGGGCTGCGGGGGGCTCGCCGCCCGCCTCCCCCCGCGTCTGCAGCTGCTCGTCGGCCGCGGGATCGACGACGAGGAGGCTGACGGCGCCGTGGGCGGCGCGGATCCGCTCCACCACCTGCTGGTGGCTCTCCCGCTCCACGTTCTCGCCGTCCACCTCCACCAGCCGGTCCCCGGCGCGCAGCCCCGAGCGCTCGGCCGGCGACCCGGCTTCCACCAGCCGGATGAACTGGCCCGGCTTGCCCTTCTCGCCGTGCAGGTGGAAGCCGTACCCGTCCGGGCCGCGCTGGAGCCGGCACAGCCGCGGCCCGGGGCCCGCGGGGCCCGCCGAGCCCGCGCCGCTGCTCATGGCGGGACCCCCCGCGCCGCCTGCCCCGCGCGCTTCTGCGCCGCCCGCGCCCCGCGCGCCGCCTTTTATAGCCGGGGCGGGGCCAGCGCCGCGCGGCGACCAATCGGAGAGCGGGGAGGGGCGGGAATGACCAAATAAGGTAATTTGTGGGCGTGGCCTGACAGCGCGGGGCGTGGTTTGTGTGTGGGCGGGGCTATGCAAATGAGGTCGGACCCCAGCGGGTTCCCTCGAGCCCCGTGGAGCTGGGACACCCCTCCATGGGGCTGGGACACCCCTCCATGGGGCAGAGACACCCCTGTGTGCAGCTGGGACACCCCTGTGTGCAGCTGGGACACCTCCCTGTGGGGCAGGGACACCTCCACGTAGGGCTGGGACACCCCGTATGGGGCTGGGACACCCCGTATAGGGCTGGGACACCCTGCATGGGGCAGGGACACCCCTGTGTGCAGCTGGGACACCTTCCTGTGGGGCAGGGACACCCCCACGTAGGGCTGGGACACCCCCACGTAGGGCTGGGACATCACCATGTGGGGCAGGAACACCCTGTATGGGGCAGAGACACCCCTCTGTGGGGCTGGGACACCTCCCTGTGGGGCTGCATCAGTCCCAAGCAGGGCCAGGACACCCTGCGTGGGGCCAGGACACCCTGCATGGGGCCAGATCGCTTGCTTGTGGGGCAGGAACACCCTCATGTGGTGCCAGGACACCCCCCCATGCAGCTGGGACACCTCATATTGGGGCAGGGACACCCCCATGTGGAGCTGGGACAAACCCCATGGGGCTGGATCACTCATGTGTGGGGCCAAGACAGCCCTTGTGGGGCCGGATTGCTTTCCCAGGACCACCTCCACCTCTCCCGAAAGTCCCACTCCCCTCAGGATGCGTCCAGGACTCATCCTCCCCGTCCCCTCTCCCAGTTCCACCCCCAGCACTCAAGGGATGCTCCGAGCTTCATCAGCGAAACACAAACCCAAACAGAAACTGCCTGGGAAAGCGGATGAGGGGCCGTTATCAAGCGGTAACAGGCTGTGTGGCAGGAATGGGAGAGCAGCCCCTGGCCCCACTCTGCACCCCGGAGCTGGTGCCCGAGGGTGTGGAGATGTGTGAAACCCCACGAGCTCTGCCCCAACCCCAGGGTGCTCGGGGCTGGGAAGCAGAAGTGGCTGCAAGGGGTTACGAGAGGGTGAGATCCTGGGGTTACGAGAGGGTGAGATCCTGGGGTTCAGGGTCAGGGCAAGGCGAGGCGCGAGGCTGGGCTGCTCCAGCACCTCTGTGCTGCTGGTGCCAGGCAGAGCTGGCTCCTGGGATCCTCCCGGCAAGGATTTTATGGAGGCACCATCAGTGTCTTCCACTTTCTGGCTGAAGTTCAGACCAGCCAAAGGTCCCTGGGGCAGCCGGATGGCTTTGAACCGCGCCACGGCGGGGAGGGCGAGGAGGTTGGACTTGGTGAACTTAGAGATCTTTTCCAACCTTAACCATTCCACGATTCTTTGAGGTGACGGCTTCGTGCCTGCTGGGTGTCCCCACACCGAAGCCCCTGCAGGAGCCTCCGTGGCCAAGAACCCCCCATGTGCCGGGGCGGCCGTGCTCCCGCTCTGCGGGGAGCGCGCGGGGGGCTCATTTGTTTCCTCCACTCGGCTGAGCATTCGCCGCAGCCGCTCGGCCCTGAGAAAGGCGGCAGAGAGGAATCTCACAGCGGCCGATGCCCGCGGAGAGGAAAACCAGGGCAAGCGTGTGGCCCCCGCAGCGGGAGGGTGCCCGTCGCCCCTGGCACCGCCGCGGCACGGGGAGACGCTTTGGGGGAGAGCTACCCACAGTCAGGAAACCCAACCCAGCTCCCAGAGGGCTGCTTGGAGCCCTGGACCGCGATAAGGAAGGAAGATGGCAACAAAGGAAGCGGCCGGCGCTGTGGGTGCCGCGGGACGCGGGCAGCACCCCAGCTGCCTCCTCCTGCCCTTGGCAGCTCGCGCGGCGTTACGGGAGGTCAGCGTGGATGGGGGGGGAAGCAGAAAAGAGCCGACGTCTGTTTGTGTTGAAGCCATCCAGCATTTTTTGCAGACATCAGCCAAGCGGCGGCGGCGAGGCCATTGGTGGGAAGACGGAGTTATTTGGGGAATGCTGGATTCCGCACCATGAGAACAGCAGGGGAGGAGGGTGGTTTTAATTTAACAGGGCATGTTTACTCTTCCCCTCTCACCTTTGGACCGTCTGAAATGTGCAACGAAAGCCCCCGAGGGGAGGAAGGGGCGGTGGGTTCTGCCCCCTCCCCACGCCTCCCACGGCGCAGACCCGGGGCAGGGATTTCTCACGCAATAATAAGAGACGCAGGCAGATGCAAAGCCTCGAAAATACTCAGCTTTAGTCTGTAAACTTGCAAAGAGAGACCCAGGAGCAGAGCAGAGGCGCAGGAGGCCCCAGGGCCAGGGAAGATGCTGGCAGGGATGGATGTGCCGGCTGGTCCCTCGCTCCTCCGTGCAGCGGGGCTGTGCCCTCCGCAGCTGCCCCCGCGCATCTCCAGCTACAAACCCAAATATCCATCATCCCACCAACCAGGGTAGTGCACGGGGAGCGTGATGCGAGGGCTGGAGCACCTCCTGTGCAAGGACGGGCTGAGAGAGAGGGGGTTGGAGAAGAGGAGGTTCCAGGGGGACCTTAGAGCAGCTTCCAGTACCAAAAGGATCTCCAGAAAAGATTGAGGGGGGGCAGGCTCTTGATCAGGGAGTGCAGAGATAGGACAAGAGGGACAGCTTTGAGCTGAAAGAGGGGAGATTGAGATGAGATCTCTGCTCTCCAGCCTGGGTTGAAGCTGCTCTTTGCCAGCGGCGTGAAGGAGCGGTTGCATTGCGTGTGCAGTGATGGGAGAAAATCCCGCCCGCGCGGGAGCCCGGGCACCACGGGCACCTCCAGCCCAGCCCGTGCGGGGCCAGAGATGCTTTTGTTTGGAGGGATTGAAAAGAAAATGGCTTGTTTTTTCAAAAAAACCAAAAAAACCAAAAAACAGTGCTGTGCGCGGGGCTGTATCCTGCATCCTGCTGGGTGATGAAGGCATCACCGTGGCCCGCTGGCCAGGCTGGCAGGCATCGTGCTGCGGTTACTGCCCGGTGGCACATAGCAAGCTCCAGGCATCGCTCTGGGGGCAGCAGGTTCCGGCCCCTGGGTGCTGGCTCTCCCCGTGCCGGCCGCTCCGCGCACACGTGGCTTGCGGCAGCCCCGCTCCCCCGGGCGCTCGAGGGCAGGATCGGACCCGGCTCTGCCCGCGTCCCTGGTGCTGCCGGCTCCTCCCGGCCGCGCTCAGGCAAAGGCACAGCAGCCGGATTTCTTCTTCTGTGACTCGATGTAGTCGTGGATCTGGAAGCGGGGCTCGTCCGGCTGCTGCACCGCGCGCTGCTTCAGCTCCCTGGGGCGTTGGGGCTGCGTTACCCTCACCCGTCCGCCCCGCAGCCGGCGTGGGAGGCGATGGGGCTGCAGGGTCACCACCCTGCCCGGTCCCCTGGCCCCACGTACTCACTTGGCAATGGCCAGGAAGGCCAGCTCCACGTTCATGCCCGTCTTGGCGCTCGTCTCCATGAAGGGCACTCCGTACTCCTGCCAGGGCGGCACAGCCCATCAGCATCCAGCCCCTCGGGATCCTCCCCATCCTCCCCATCGCCTGCCCGAGGCTTGGGGACAAGGAGCCGTCCCCTGCCTGCTTTGCCCCAGGTCTTGCAATGGGCAGTTGTCTTTGGGGCTGCAGTGGGGTTAGACGCGAGGCACAGCTCACCCGGGCCAGCGATGCTCCATCCTCTGTCCTCACAGCCCTCTCACTGCTCACATCAGCCTGAGGAGGGAAGGGAGGTGTCACCATGTGCCAGGTCCAGCTGGCACCCTGGGGACATCCAGCAAGCAGGCAGCGTGGGTGCGCAGGGACCAGGGACAGCAGGGACCAAGGAACATCCAGGATGATGCTGGGGGGGAACCTGGGACAGCACCCAGTACCTGGGGGCACTCAGGACCCAGGGGTCTTCTCTGTTGGGCATCACCCAGGATTCAAGGGGCATCCAGTGCCATGGGAAAATCCAGCACCCAGTTGGGCATAGGTCACCCAGCAGCATCTGGGACCTCTGGAGAGAATCTGGGACCTGGTGGGCATCTGGGATTGGGGCTACCTGGGATCCTGGGGTGTAGGACGGGGCAGGCATGCCATGCCCAGCAGCATCCCTGACTGGGAGCATCCCTGAACTGGGAGCCTCAGCCGCAGGGCTGGCCAGGACAGGGCAGGGCTGGCACAACGCAGCAAACCGCGGGGCAAAGGGGCCCGTACAAACCTTATTGCCCAGCAGCATGATGACCACATCCTTCTGGGCGTACTCGTGGATCTCGGTCAGCCAGGCCTGTGGGGCAGCGGGGCGGTGTCGGGGTGAGCGTCCCTCCCCTCTCAGCCCTCACACCCCACCACGAGAGCTGGGAAAATGACTTTTTTTGGGCATGGGAACCATTCCAGCCAAACAGTCTTGAAAATGCCCCATCCCCTGGCTACGGCCCAAGCCCACACGTAGTTCACGTCCATCCCAAACTGCATTTTCTGCCCCCAGCCATTAACCATGTCCCTGAGCACAGCTCACCCAGCCCTGCAGCACCCAGCTGGGAGCCCCAGGGCAGAGCCCCCAGCCAGCTCTGGCCAAAACAGCCAATGCTGGCGTGGAAACCTGCCCCGAACACCCAGCAAGCTGCATGGGGCACCCACGGCCTCAGCCTCTTGAGAGGAACGTGCTCCCGAGCCACAGAGGGGACTCACGCGGATGTTGTCGAAGGACATCTTGCTGGTGATATCGTAGAGCAGGAGCAGGGCTGGAAGGGAAGAGGCAGAGGCACTGACGAGGTGCAAGGGAGCACTCTGCCTCGTCCCCCCTGCTGGACTCCAAACCCACCTTGCGCATCCCTGTAGTAGGCGTGGGTGATGCTGCGGAAACGCTCCTGTCCTGCCGTGTCCCAGATCTGCTGAGAAGCACCCCCAGTGAGAGCAGGCAGGGGGACCCCCAGCTGGAGATGCTCCCAGCCCCATGGGATCACCATCCTCGGCCTCAGCGTGGGATCCCCAGCCATCTGGCTGGGAATCGCTCACCCGTCCTCGAAGCTCACCTGCAACTTCACCTTCACACCATCCACAGCCACCACTTTGTTCTGCAGAAGAGAAGGAGAGCGCATCCATCAGCCCAAGCCCCTCGGCGTGGGTGCTGGCCACCCCAGCCCCACGGGACGGAGCTGGGCTGCCGCAGGGCTGGATGTTGGAGCTTCACGGCTGCAACCCCTGGTCCAGCTGCTCGGGCTGCGATGCTGCGTGGTGGCTACAGGGACATCCCAGAACAGCATCCCCTCCTGCTTTGGAGCTGATGCCTCACTCCTCTCCTGCAGCCAGCACCCCATCCTGCGGCTCCTGACCCCAACGAGCTGGCTAACGATGCAGGCTGCCCCGCAAAGCCCCAGGACACCAACCTGTCCCAGCTCCTGCCAGGCAGCTCTGGGATTGTGGCATCCAGGGGACGACGAGCAGAGCGGGGCAAGCGGGAAGGGCTTGCACAAACCACATGCAAATGTGCATCTATTAATAACGCCCTGGCAGGCTTTTATAATGCTCGCCCACCGTAAAGCCCTGACTCTTCTGCCACGATTCCATGTGATGCACTAAAAATGAGGGCTAGTTGCAGCAATTTAAGGCCCCTGCGAGCTGCCAGGGGACGCTCCGTGGGTGATGCTGGGCACCCAGCTCAGGTCTCCTTGCTGGTGGGAGGCTTGCTTGGCCCCTAAAGGTTGTTGGATGCACCGAGCTGGGGGTTGCGGGTGGCACGTGGATTTATCCAGCCCGTGGGAGGCAACGTCCCGGGTTGGGGGGGTTCACAGCCAGGTATTGGGACTAGGGGAGGGAAGAGGCGCTCACAAGGGAGCAGGGAAGGCAGTTATCAGGCCTTAAGCAAGCACTGGACCCAACTCAGAAGCACAAGGACTTCTCTCCAGAGGCCAGAAGAAAAGCACGAGCTACCGAAGGGTTATTTTAAGACTCTTAAAGAATTGCACTTGCAGGGATGGTTCTGGAAGGAGAAGACCCCTATAAATAATTTCGTTGCCTGGAATTGCTTGAAATGGAAATTCAGCTCTTGTGGAGACGACAAAGTTTGAGAAAATGGGCTGGATAGCACAAAACTGTGTGCAAGGAGACTCTGGGGATCACACACGAGCCGTGAGCTGCTGGAGGGGACAGCGGCACGAGGCAGAGCAGGTCCCTACTAGCTCACAACACCCCTGGGGCCACCAGTGCTGAGCCTAACAGCGAGATGGGGCAGATTTCCCTTCTTTAGTGGAAGGGAAGGCCACGAGACCCCTCCAAAGCGAACCCACAGCCCCCAACCCTTGGCCCCCGCTCACCAACCCCTCCTGCAAGAGCAGCCTGGGCAGAAAGGCAGCAGAGACCGAGAGCAGCTGCGGAGGCAGAGGAAACGCTGACCGCGCTCGACACGTGTCGGCAGCCGCAGGCAGAGCTCTGCCCGGGGACACCCCCGTGACTTGCTGAAACACCGCTCTGCCCTGGGCTGAAAACATCCTCGCCTCCTCCTGCATCCCCAGAGAGACCCTGCATCTGAAATCATGGGAACGGGGAGCAGCGGGAGGGGTTAAACAGGACCCGGTGACCTTAACAGCTCCTCCGCAGCCCATTTCAGCCCTTCCGAGGCACAAAATGACAGCAAAATGTTTGCCCCCCCAAGATTGTTGTCTTCAGCCCGGCCAGTGGAGCACGCCAGCACCACACACCCCTCTGGGATGGGATAAAGGCAAGAGGTGATGGTTCCCAGAGGGCTCTTCCATCTGGTACTGCTCTTCCAGGGAGAGGAGGAAGGGTTTTGGAGATCATTTGGGGTGCAGGGGCTGGAAACTGCCTGTCCCCCCTTCCCAGCACCTTGAGCTGGCCGAGGGGGCGGCCAGGGGCCGGCAGCCTGGTGGTCTCACCCGAAAATCTATGCCCACGGTGGCTATGAACGTCCTGGAGAGAAAGGCCCCGTCTTTGAACTGGAGCAGGAAGCAGGTTTTCCCCACGCCTGAGTCTCCAAGTAACATCACCTGCAAGATGGGCGCGGGGAGAGGCGTCAGTGGGGAGGGGGCAGCCACCCCCGGTCCCCTCTGTCGCTCCATTTCTTTCCCCAGGGCTGATCCTGCTGGGTCTGGGGAGCCCTGTGAGAGCTGGGGATGGGATGGGGTGAGATGGGGTGGGATGGAGTGGATAGAAGGGGAGAGAATGGGATGGGATGGGATGGGATGGGATGGGGTTGGGGATAGGATGGGACAGGAACCCTTTGGTGCTTCCAGGTGGTGCCCAGGACAGCAGAGCAGCCCCAAGCCAGCGGAGATGGGGAGAGAGGATGAGGAGACCTGGTGGGAAGGCAAGTACCGCAGCACAGAGATGCCTCCCGGATGGCCCCTGGCTGTGTCCCAGCCCAGGAGGCTCCTGGAGAACCAGCCACAGCTCCCGGACACGTGGAGCTGCCTCTGCCCATGCCTTTCCCCAAGCCCAGCTGTGCCCAGCCCAAGGGGCGATGCTTGGCTTGGGCAAACTGCGCCCGGGTGCCCAGGGCCCTGCCTGCCAGAGACCAAAGCAAACACCCCTCCTGCTAAGCAAACAGGCTCAGCCGGGGCTCCCCGACTGCTCCGGCACTGGGCAGGCGGCAGCCGGGACCGACATCGGTCTCCGTACGCGCAGCCTCACCCAGCGCCGTGTCCTGCTCCCCGTGCGCTGGCAGCAGCTCCTCCCTGCCCGGCAATAATTAACCTGATGCTGATTGCATCTGTCTCCTGCCTGAACACGGCAGCGAGCTGGGCTCCAGTGAGAATGGGAAGGAATCGGGGAATCACAGAGGCTGGAAAAGCTCTCTAAACCCATCCAGTCCAACCTCCAACACAACCGCACCTTGTCTACTAAACCACGTCCTGAAGTGCCGCCTCCCCACGTTGCCTGAACCCCTCCAGGGATGGAGACTCCCCCTGGGCAGCCTCTGCCAGGGCTTCACCACCCCTTCAGTGAGGGAATTGTTCCTAATCTCCAATCTAAACTTGAGGTTATTTCCTCAAACCCCATCGCTTCTTACTTGGGAGCCAAGCCCAGCACCCACCTCACCACAACCTCCTCCGCAGCTGCAGGGAGTGCTGAGGTCTCCCCTCAGCCTCCTCTTCTCTCCACGTCCCTCGCTGCCCCTCACGCCCACCCCGTGGGGCTGCCGGAGCTGGCGCAGTGAACACACATGGTCCTGCTTCCCCAGGACCTGATGGGCACGGAAAACCATGGGCACGCTCCGCAGGTTTTCCGCCTTCTCCCCATCCTCATTGCCTGCCAAATCCTTCCCGGGACACCCCTGCCCAGCCCAGGCTGTGGGAACAACACCCGCTGCTGCCTCCACCTCCCTCCAGCTCAAACTGGCCACCGATACCCTCCCTCCACTCAAAGGAGCAGAGAGGACGAAGGCGAAGGAGTAAAAGTGGTTCAGGGAAGCTGGCAGTGCCCAGGATGGCTTCGGGAGCTGACCCAGCCCAGGAGGGCTCGGGGCTGGCACCATCGCCCAGGGCTCCGTATTAAACTCTATTAACACTAAATTAAATGAAAGGTCCATCCACCCCGTGTCCCCCCCACGCTGCTGGGGAGAGGAGGCTGCTCCCCCGGGGCTGGCAAAGAGGGGGGTGCTCGGGGAGGAGGGTTCCCAGCACAGACGCTGGCCGGGGCTCGGCTGGCCCCCCCGAGGGAGCCCCACCACCCACCGAGACCCCCAAAAGCCCTATTTCTGCAGCCAGCCCAATGGGGTGGGGGGGAGCAGGGTGGGGGGGGGTCGCTGGGGCTAACAACTCCTTCCTTCCCCTTCCCCACCCCCCAGCCCACCCTCCTGCTCCCCTCTGGACCTGGGGGTGACCCCAACCTCCATCCCCAGTGGGGCTGGGGGGTCCAAGCCTCTTCTCCCTCTGCACCCCCACGCCACCTCCCACCTTTCCAGCCAGCTCGTAGTCGCGGGGCAGCGCTGGGAGGGTCCTGCTGCCCATCGGGGGGTCCCCGGTGCCCAGAGTCCCACTCATGATGTGTTTGAGCGGAGCTGCTGAGTCCCGAGAGCAGCCGCCCCACCCGCCTGCCTTCCTCCTCCTCCTCCTCTTCCTCCTCCTCCCCGGCAATGCCACCCCCAGTCTGTGCCTTGGCCACCTCCTCGTCTAGCCTGGCCCCGGGAGGAGGAAGAGGAGGCTCAAGGCTGGAAATCTGCCTCCCTGCACCTCTCCATCCAGGATCTTGGGGGTTTGGGTTTCATGCGAGGAGCTCAGCAGCACCGGACAATGAGGAGAGCTGGAGAACTTCCCGTTGGGCACATGGATGAGGAGACCTGGAGAACTTCCCGTTGGGCACATGGATGAGGAGAGCTGGAGAACTTCCCGTTGGGCACACGGATGGGGAGAGAAGGAGCCACTCAGCCCGCAAATGAACATTCCCCCGTCCCCCACAAGGTGTGAGGATGGAGACCCTGGCACTGCGGAATCGCCCCCTGCCCGGGGTTGGTGGGGACGGCAGCTCCCGTTGCCCACTCCCCAAGCCCACCCAAGGGTGAGGGCTTCACCCCCACTGCTGCAGCCCCAGCAGCCCCTGAGCTGTGCCCTGGGGTTGCACCGAGCTGCAGCGAAGCCGGGAGGAAACCAGCAGCCGCAGCCGTTAGCCGGAAGCCGTGCTGGGGCGATGCAGCAGCGCTGGCTCACGGCCACGACGGCTGCTGGGGCTCCCACTCCTCCCCAGCATCCCAACCAGCCTTTGGGGCCCGGCTCACAGCACGCCTCATCTGGGAAAATCCCAAGCATGGAACGTGGGAGAAGTCTCAGGGAGAGCCAGGGGTGTTGTGTTACCTAAAAACACACTCCATGAAACGCCATCCAGGTCCATGCTCTGCGACTGCCCGTGGTCTTCAAGCTTACAGGAGCCACCAGCCCCCTCTGGCTTATCTTCATAGAATCACAGAATGGGTTGGGTTGGAAGGGACCTCAAAGCCCATCCAGTTCCACCCCTGCCCTGGGCAGGGACCCCTCCCATGGATCAGGGGCTCCAAGCCCCATCCAGCCTGGCCTTGAAGCCCTCCAGGGATGGGGCAGCCACCCCTGCTCTGGGCAGCCTGGGCCAGGGCCTCCCCACCCTCACAGCAAAACATTTCCTCCTAAAATCTCATCTCACTCTCCCCTCTTTCACCTCAAAACTGTTCCCCTTGTCCTATCCCTGCGCTCCCTGATCCAGAGCCCTTCACCATCTTTCCTGGAGCCCCTTTCAGAGCTGGAAGCTGCTCTAAAGTCTCCCCAGTGACTTCTCTTCTCCAGGCTGAACAACTCCAGTGCCCTCAGTGGTTTTCTCCAGGATGCCCAGCCCATCGCCCCAGTGAGTCCCACTCCCCGCACCGGGGCTGATCTCCATGCAAACCCCCCAGCGCTGCCCAGGCCGCTGGGATTTCAGAGCGTGGGTTTCCAGCCCAGCCTGGCTTGGAGCTGTGCTCCTCGCTGCTCTCCACACGCAGCCACGGGAGGTCCGATGGCAGAGATGCCCTCTGCAAGAGCACCCGCCTCTGCGCCTCCCCCGCTGCCAGCTCTGCTCTGACCAAGCCTTCCTCTGCCCCTCGGGAGAGGGAACCTGTATTTCCAGTCCCGTAACTGCGCTCGGACCCAGCTGGGGGATTTATAGTTCATAACGCTCTTTGGCCAGGGAAGTGGCCGAAGCTGAAAGCTGCAGACATTCCGAGCTCCTGGAAGCAGCTGAGCTCCCTAACATCTTGCTGGGGTGTTTCCAGCACTCTTGGGGCTTGTGAGCCAGTCCTGAGCCCCACAGCAGCTGCCTCTGCTCGGAGCTGGGGCCGATGGGGATGGGGAAAGGGTGCGGGGTGTGCCGGAGGGGCTGGGGTGGGCAGGGCGGTCAGGCTGCCTTTGAGGAGCCTCCCAGTTCCTCAGGGAGCTCTGGGTCAAAGCCGAGTGATGGAGGGGGAGCGCTGGTGCTCACAGTTACCTGGACAGGGAAAGCACCTGGCTGAGCATCACCTCTACCCACTGTCACTGCAGGAGAAACGAGGCAGCCGGGAGCTGCCAAGGTCAGCTGTGCAGCTGAGCCTCCTCTGCTCACCCGGGGCTCGGCGCTGCCACCCCTGAGCTGCCAGTCCCCAGGCTGCTTGGCCCCAAATGCCCACATTGGCACCACATTTGCCTGCTGCCTTGGCCCAGACTAAGGACGTGGATCCCCATCCCATGGGGATCAGCCTCTCGCCGTGCCCCAGCCTTGCCCTGGGTGCTGGAGGGAGGCTGGTCTCGCTGCGCGGCCTGATCCCAAGCGCTGTCTGTGTCCCAGGCTGCCCCGGCGAGGGGACACACGCACCCGAGCCACTCGCCAGCCCGCGGCGGCTCTGCAAATAGCGCTGGACGGCGGCCGAGTGCTTTTCCCAAGCGCTGCCGCCATCTGCCTGGCTTCTCACAGGGGCCTCGGGCCACACAGGCTGGACACAGGCTGGCTTCTCCCTGCAGTGTGGTCACTCTGGAGGAGGTTTTCATGTGCCATGCAAAGGGCTTTGCTCGGGCACTGCCCCACCGTGGGGTTTGTGGCATGAAGCCTTGTCCCTCCTCCGTCCCCCCAGCTGCCTGAAGCGCAGCAAACCCATCCCCTTAACCAGCACCACCAAACCAAATTCCATCAGTTCTTCGTGCTCAGCACGGCTCAGAATCACAGATCATCATTACTTGAGGGTCAGCAAGGTTGCACAGCCCAGGGCCCAGGCTCTTACCGTAAACCCGATGCCCACGGTGGCAGAGAAGGAGCCAGGAATGAACTTGCCCTGGTCAAACTGGACCAGTAGAGACGTCTTCCCCACGCCGCTGTCTCCGACCAGGATCGTCTGCAAGGACCAGGTGAAGAGGGGTCAGTGTGGGGCAGCAGGCGATGCCCAAGCCAGCAGGCACATTGTGCAGCGGGATGTTGGGTGTTTGGGGAGGGGATGCTGGGGAGACGCGGCAGTGAGCGCAGTGGGGCTGGGAGGATTTCTGTGCCCTCCCTGACCAGAGGACTCCAGCGCTGTGTGCTTTGGTGCTATTCCCAGGTAAAATACCGGTGCTGGGAGATGCAACAAGACCATCTTCACCCTGCAGCACTGTCTGTGGGAGCAGTTAATGCAGAGAATGACATTAATTATAGAGGCAGAAGAGCTGGCTGGAATGAACACCAGAAACCCTCCAGAGCCCAAGGTTTACAGAGAACATGTATAAAAGGCAGACTCCCCTATCAATAATTTAATTGGGATTTATAATAGAGACAACTCATGAATTGCTTCATGACTTAATAATAACAGTAGTAAAAGTTGGCCTGAATAAGCCAAGACTTTCCGAACAACCATCAGAAAAGCCCCTGGGCTCAGTGAAGGTGCAGCACAGTAGAAACTAGCGCAGCCTTCCCTGAGATAAAAGTAAAAGAAGAATGAAAACCCCACTGTTGAGTGGATCCCTCCCCACTCCTCAAACTAGGGGCCTTGGGCTAATTCAGACCTAGACAAATCGCCTCTCTTCAAACCCCCACCCCTGCAGGCAGCCAGCAGAGATGTTCTGGTCTAACGTGCCTGGGGAGGAAAGGATTTTGCACGGCTGTCAAGGCAGCACAGGGAGGCGATTGCTGCATTTCAAGTGCCAGCCAAGCTGGAGGAGATCTGGGACAGCACGGGTGGGTTGAGATTATTTTCCCACCTCATTTTTGAGTGTTAGCATGCAGCAGCAGGACCTGAGCTAAATGCAGCTAGTAGGAGCCTGACAGCGTAAAACCGAGTCCTAGAGAATGCAGGGAGGAGAGAGGTGCCCTCCACGGGCTCTTCTACTGCTCTCAGAGGGCTGCTGAAACCCCACATCCAAAGGTTTTCTCCCAGGTCAGCAGGTTTTGTCACAACAAATCGTGGCAAACGTGTACGTGAAGCCCAGCACAGCTGCCTGCAGAGCTCAGCCAAGACACGGCGCAAGGAGGGGACCGAGAGTGAAGCTGTGGCTGCTGTCGGCCCTCACTGCCCTGCTCTCACAGTCTCTCAGGGATGCATTATCAAGACTTTTTCCACCTGCTTTATATACAAAACGCTCTGCCTCTCCGCGGCTCCAGGGCAACTTCGATGCTGACGTCCTGTGCCACAGGGAAACCTCAGGGCTGCCCGCACCCTGCACAGGAGCTGTTCCACCGTAGCCAAGCCCCTTAAGCCGGTTTGAGTCAGAGCCCAGGGCTCTCTGCCAGCCTAGCTGAGCCCTTGCTCTGCCAGAGGCCGCATTGCCCTGTAGACACGATCTCTAGGGCTGCACATCCAACAAAAGTTGGCTCAGATTACACAGGGGATCCCTTTTTGCAAACCCCCTGCTGACACCTTGGGTCAAGCACGGCTCAGGGGCAGATGTCTCTCCCCATGGGGCTTGTTCCACCTAAATGGATCCAAGTGTCTAATGGAAGGACAAAGGATTTGGCAACGGGTCAAATCACCTGGAAGCAGAATCTTTCATTTCATGTGAAGTGAAACTTTTCTGGAACAGCCCAGAACAAACCTCCTCTGTTGTTCTCACCTTGATTTGCTCCTGGGCATGGAGCCTACGTTTAGCCACCAACCAGAAATCACTTAACCTCTGCCTCTCAGAGTTTCTCAGCACATCTGAAATGTGATGCCTCACTCAGAAGCAAGATCCAGCTAGATATTTGCTGCCTCACAGCCCTGGAGCGAGAACAGGCTTGTTTCTGCATGACAAGCAACCCAGCCAGAAGCGGCAGCAAAATACCAAGGGAAACAGCAGGTAACATGGGACTGGGATGGTTATTCGCCCGGGCAGCTCTTCTGCCCAGAGACTCCTTTCCACCAATGTCATTCCTTTAGTAGAGAAACTCGTTGCTGGAGAAGAGAGAGTTAAGGCTTTGCAAAGAATCAAAGTTCCTTGAGTCATCCCTGGAGGCTTGTCCTATGTACTCCGTACTCCGTGTACAACAGAAATGAGAGCTGCTAGTAATTGATCTTTTCCTGCTAATCAAGGGCTGGGCACATTGCCCTGAGTACAGTGGGATGTATCATAAGCTGATGCTTGTGAAGAGGGACCCGTAAAACCCCAGTCCTTTTCCCTGCCCTGCTCTGCCCTTGCGCCCCAGGGGTGTCGGTCCCTGCACAGCCACACTGGGGACTGCAGCAAAGCAGCACGAGGACTGCAAGAAGGAGCAATGGGAGGATCTGGCAGAGAACAGAGTCTCCTCCGTGTCTCCTGGAGTTGCAGGGCAGTGTCTGACTGCAGGGAGAAGCAGCCTGGCTCTAGCAGAGACTGAAACAGAGCCTGAGCCACCTGGGTCTTGCGGGAACAGCAGCAGCGCCAGCCACTCTCCGTGCAACGTGGAGTTACAAAACACAGTCCCTGGGACGCTGCAGAAAATAGGATTTTAAAGTAAAGAGGGCAGAGATGGGTGTCTCTGGGGACACCACTATTTCATGGCAGGAATGTCCCAGCTCCTTAGGCTGGCTCTGGCAAAACAGCCCCTCCTCACCCCCCAGAGCATGTGAAGGACAGCGGAGGCAGCTGAACCCTTTCCAGTGCGCTCCTGCCTGCTCTGTTTTGCAAACACCCTGCTGTCCCCTCCCCACCGTCACCCGGGAGGCGACCGGGGAGAAGAACTGCAACCGCATCTTCCCACCACCCCGCCGGGGTGAGAAAACAAGGAAGGGGGGGACAGTTTGCTGGGAGGTTCAAGCAGGCACCCGCGCACTCTGCAGCCCCCTCCCCTGCCCCAGCCCTACCTTGTGCAGCAGAGCCTCGTCGTAGCCGCCCCCCCGCGCCGCCATGGGCCGCTCGGTCAGCACCGCGGACAGCGCCCTCCGGTCAGCACCGCGGACAGCGCCCTCCGCCCCGGGCCGGTACCGCTCGGTACGGACCGAGACCGCTCTTATCAGTCCTGGTACCGTCAGTGCCGGTCCGTACGGGGCTTATCGGTCCTGGTACCGCCAGTCCCGTCAGTTCCCGGTCCGTACGGGTCTTATCAGTCCTGGTACCGTCAGTCCCAGCCCGGTATGGCTCAGCCCGGCCCGGTCCCGTTAGTCCTGCTTGGTCCGGCCCGGTCCCGTCAGTTCTGGGCCGGTACCGCAAGCCCTGGTCCGGTGTGGCTCGGTCCCGTTAGTACCAGCCAGGTGCGGCTCAATCCGGTCCGGTCCCGTTAGTCCTGGTCCGGTGCGGCTCGGTCCGGCCCAGCACCGGTCGGGCACGGCTCGGTCCGGCCCGGGTCCTTTCAGCCCGGTTGGGTTCTGTTGGGCTCGGTTCCCGCAGGACGGCGGAGTGCTGCCCGGCTTCTCGCCGCCGGGTTCCCAGCGAAGGGGGGTGGGGGGGGAAGGGGCGGGGGAAGGCCGGTCCCTCCCGGGGGCGGGGAAGCCGTGGGAGCTCCACTCCGCGCAGGCAGGACCCGTGGCAGCTTCCACACCACCGCTGGCCCCTCTCCAGCTGCCCCCACAAGTCCCCATCCTATCCCCATTCACCCCCTCCTCACCCCAGCTTTGCACCAAGCCCGGGGGTTCCGGGGATCCCTCCCGCTGCGGGAAGGCAGACAAGGGCTGGAGGGCAGCCCTGGGCAGAGAAGATTCTCATTGCCAGCTCCAATAGGTGTCCAAGCTGAGAGCGTGAAGGCAGATCTGCTGCACTTGCTAGATCAACCCTTCATTTGGGAGCCCCATGTCATGGAATCATGGAATGGTTTGAACTGGAAGGGACCTCCGTCCCACCCCCTGCCATGGGCAGGGACATCTCCCACTGGATTGGGGGCTCAAGGTCCCATCCAACCCGGCCTTGAACGTGCCCACTCTGGGGCTGCTCAGGCTGGTGACCCTCAAGCCATCAGCCCTGGTGTTGGGTGCCCATGGGCATGGTTAGCGGTGTCACCCCGTAGAGGTGGTGGCCAAGCCGCTCCAGCTGCCCCAGCAGCTCCACCTGGGAGATCCGCTGCCTTTACCAAGCCCAGGGAGAAGCCAGCTTGGGGCACAAAATAAATCGTATATAGAAACAGGAGGAAACTGTGCCTGGAGGTGACAGTCGATATCTCATTGAGATCCTTTCATTTACTGCTCCCTTCAGAGCAATCTGGTGCCATCAATTGGACTGGAAATAAATTAATCTTTACGGAGAAGTTTATTTAAGAGGCTCGATTCAGTCTCCATCTCCCCCCTTCCAGATAGACAGATGGCCCCAAGCCAGAGGAACAGACCAGGCTTCCAAGAGCCATCTGCACCCGTCCGATCGCTGCTTGACTACCTGGGCCTGACATTGCTAATTATATCTGCCCGTTATTTCTTCTGACAGCAGAGACGGCTCTGCCGGGTCAGACGATCAGTCTTGGCAACAACAGCCAGAAAAGATTAAAATAAACCCAGAGGGACAGGGGGGTTCAGGCTTGCCTGAAGCCAAGAAGCTGAACCCAGGCCCCACACAGACCATCCTGCAGTCACAGCACCCGCTGGGCTCAAGTGCTGGAAGACCATCGACAGCACAAAAATAGTTGATGTTGTGAGCCATGGGGTGAGAATTTCCAGGTGATGAGGCGAGCACCACAGTTCAACATAGCACATGCCTTCCCCACCACACAGGGCCAGGAAGAAGAGAGCAACAAACCTCACTGGGACTTCCAACAAAGCCAACGCAACTCCTCCTAAATGCACCAAGGGCTTCGCAAAAAAGCCCATGGGCATCAGTGCAATCCTTTCCATGGTGTCCCAGTGCTTTAATGGGACATTAATTAATTTTAATTTAATGTCCCAGCTTCTCCTGCCCCAGCAGCTGCACAGAGTGGGGGTGTTGCCCTGACCCAAGCTACCTGCTGGGTCAAATGGAGCCCCAGATCTGCTGAAGGCACCGTGGGGCTCCACGCTGGGTGCTCAAGCTGTGCTGGTGCTCAGATATATCTCTCCTAGGGCATGAGATGAGCTTAACCCTTAGAGAAGGGGAGAGGGAGCCCCCACTGCACCACTGCGCCTGAAATTCCATCCCTGTTCACCTCCGGACTGGGATTCCCAGCATGTAGCGCATCCTCTGACCCACCTCGCCCCCAGCAACATTCTCCCGAGGGGCACAGGAGAGCGGTGAGGAGCTGCTGCTGAGCAGGGAGAACCTCGCAGAGACAAATTCCCCTTTCCTGCTGCAGGCGCTGGCTTTACACCAGAGACACATTTGGCCCCGCAGGCTTAACAGCGCTCAGGAAGAAGGCAGCTCCCCCATCTCTCCCGACATCTCCGAGGGGGAAGCAGCCTAAGCAGACAGGGATTGCTGGCGAAAAGCAGGCACCAGCGCAGCCCGGCACCTCTCCAGGGGCTCCGTGGGACCTGACCTCTTGCAGATAAGCGGTATCAGCAGCTTTATCAGAGCCTGACAGCCCAATACCTTCATCAGCCTCCCTCCCCACCAAAGAAACAAACCACCCACCCTCCCTGTCTCCCGGCAGAGGTTCCCGGGAGCTCTTTAACGCCCCGAGCAAGCGCTGAGCAGCTGAAATCAGAGGAAATGACCTGCAAATGGCAGAAGCGGTTTCAAATGAACCTGCAATTTAGCTCATTGTTTGGTCTCAGCGGCTGGTAGACGGTGTCTCCGACAGCTTAATTACTCGTCTATTTGCCTTGAAGCGCAGCCACAACGGTGGAAGGTTTGAACTCAGCTCAGGAGTTTCTGCTTCACCTCGTTCCCGGCCGCCCAGCCCCACTGACCGGCTCTTTATCTCCCTGGACTGCCTGTGCAACCCTTTTTGGGGGAGATCTGAGCCCTGTCGAAGTCATTCCTGCCCCGTGAGTCAGGATTTCATCCTCTCAATCTGTTAGATTTTGCCTCCTTAATTTCACTCCAACCACCAACCCTGCCTCAGCCCCTCCTGGGGGCACAGCCCGGAGCAAACCCTCCACCACCACAAAGCCTGAGAGTATTTCTCTCTTTTACTGCCCTGGCTATGTCAGGAGATGTGGGAAGGATCTGCCCTTATCCTGGTTATCTGGGCTGGCAGCGGAGGGCAGAGCTCGGGCAGCGCCTGCTCCATCAGCCAGAAGGAGCCGCATCAGCAATTATTGGAGTCAGCCTTATCTCCCGAGGACAATTCCACTGGAGTTGCCAGAGCCGCCCGAGAAAGCACGGGCTGAAACACCCAGATTCCTTTTCAAAGGCCCTGGATTAAATAAGAGATTCGGGTAGAAACGTCACTGAAGCCCAGAGCCCAGGAGAACCCTGGAAAGGCTCAGGCTGGCGGTGGGATGGGAGCTGGGGAAGATGGGTTGGTGCTGGGTCGGTGCAGGCACCGATTGATTCAGTTACTGCTGTTCCAGGAGGGCTTTTTGCCTTTTTATTAAAGCAGCCACCACAGACCAAACTTGGACCCTGAATCTCACCAGAGCCAAGGCAAACACAGAGTCTGATGGTATCGCTGCGCGTCCCGCTGCTGCTGGGCAGGGGCTGCAGGAGTGCAGGTGTCAGCTCATCTCCCACTGCCGTGTTCCCATCGCCAGCGATCGCTCTGCTGCTGACAGGGCCACTTTGCTCACTCGTGCGGCGACGGAGCCCGGCGCGAGGGCTTCCTCCAGCCCAAGTGTGGCTGCGATGAAAAGCCGGCCTGATTTATCCCTGTCGGGATGCATCAGTGGGATTCCCAAGAAGTGTTTCAGCAACACTGCTTCCCTCACAGAATGCCCTCACCTTGTGTTTTCCGAGCCATTTGCTGCTGGAAGAGAGAGGGTCTCCGCTCAGGAGCAGGACAGGACCTAGCTGTCCCCCTCAGGGCAGCCTGGCCTGGCCTGGCCACCCCGCAGAGCTGCTGGTGCAGAGCAGGGTGCCTTCTCTTGCCCTTCGCTGCAGCCTCACTCCGTGTCTGCAGCCCCCAGCACCCGCTGGAGGGGGTCAGCAGGGAAGGGGGATTCGCTTGTATCTCCCCGTTTCTGCAGGGGACCAGGCAGAGTGGCTCCTCACCATCTGCTGCGACATTGGCTTCTGAATTGCTCCACTCTCTGGTTCCATCTCTTTTAACCTGACACTTGCTTTAATTGGGATAAATATCACAGCACCTCGTGCGACAGAGGCTCCTAGTCAGCGCTCCAGGGCCTCCTGCTCCTGCGTGCTCTCATCTTGCTCTTCCCCTCCAGGAGCACATTCCCAGGCTGCTGAGATGGTTTGGGGCCACCTTGTGTCCTGCAGAAGTGACCTTTGTCCGCTCCACAGCATGCGAGACCGGGGATCCCAGCGTGCCGCAGGGTCCTGCAGTGGGATGCTTATGATGCTGAGGTAGTGGCGCAGTTTATCGCCACCCTGCCTTGAGATTAACGAACGAGATGAGATCGGAAGATGAGGGATGTCTGTAAAATTCAGGTGTTAAAATCCCAGCACCCCCAGTCCAGGCTGTAGGGCACCGGGGGACGCTGTGCCCAGGCAGCCCCTTCTCACCCTCCGTGGTTCTCGTGCTCAGCAATAAGGAGCTCATGGGGAAGAAGAGGAGGTTGGAGTCTGGCCAGAGATGTGACTTCTGTGCCCTCCCTGTCCCCTGTGACTCCGAGGCGCCCCAGGAAGGAGGTGGTGCTGCAGCCGCTGCCGTCACCCGGTTCCCTTACGGCCCTCAGGCTTCTGCTCAAATATAATCACCCTGCGGTGAAATGATTCTATTTCATGGAAAGGGTCGTTGGGCACAGGAACAGGGAGGGGGTTGAGTCCCCTTCCCTGGAGGGGTTTAAGGCACGGGTGGATGAGGTGCTGAGGGACATGGGTTAGTGTTTGATGGGAATGGTTGGACTCGATGATCCGTTGGGTCCTTTCCAACCTGGTGATTCTATGATTCTATGATTCTATTTCTAAGAAATGGAAACGTCCACAGCAGTTTTAGAAAGAGGATTCAAACCCACGAGGATGGAAAGAAAAGGAAGTGGGAACACCGGGGGAGCCATTGGCTGGACGTAGGGCAGCTCGAGTGAGGTCTAGGTCACTCCTGCTCCCCCTCTCCCTCTGTCTCACCTCTCCCACTTCCCCCCAGACCCACTCGGTGCTGCAGAGCCCCGGGGCTGGTGCTGGTGAGAAGCCACATCCCTGATTCCTGCACAGGCTGAGGAGTGGGATGTTCTCCCAGCTTAGCAGCAAACAGATTGCCTTGGGTTCAGATAAATCCAATAAGGAAATTCCTCTGCTGGGGCTTAGTCTGGAGGGGAGAGGGGACAATCTGGTGTGTCCCCAGAGCCACTCTGCTGTCACCTCCTTGGGGATCCCCAGGGCACCCCAGTACTGCTGGGGCTGTTAGAAGGGGACAAAGGGAACCAACCCTCAAAGCAAGGAAGGAGAGAGCGGCTGGAGAGGCAGCTGGATCCCTGGTTTCCCAACCTTTCCAGGAGGAATTGTCAGTGGGAAGCAGGTTTGTAATCTCCAGCCACTTCTTGAATTCAGATCTTGCTGCTCTTTGCAGAGATTCGGCTCACGGCCGCACAGCCAGATTGCTGGGAATGAACGGGTTAATTGATGATGGGAAAGGAAACCCAGAGCTGCTTCTTGCCATGATGGGGGACAAGGAGGGCATGGGATGGGGGCAAGGAGCAGCTTCCCCCTCCGGTGGGGCCAGGGGGCTGTGATTTCTGCTCTTTCCAAGGGGCATTGAGGAAGGAAGCTGGCAGCGGGGCAGCTGCCCAGGATGTGGCTTTGCTTTTTGTGTCTGGGTCTCTGCTGCTTTCAGTGGAACCATTTCACTTCAGGAGAACAAACAGGGTTGTCTCAAAATCCACAGCTGTCCCAAAAATAGGCATTTTGGGGGGAAATAAGACACTTCTGCTTGAGAAAAAGCAGCCCAGTTTGCACTGGCAGCCGGCTCGGGAACCGGGGAGTAGTGGTGTTATCCATCCCGTTCCATCTTCCCAGTCCATCATGACAAGGAGAGCATCCCAGCAGTCCCAACTGGTCCATCTGCAGGAGCTGACTGGTATTTGCTCTACCCTGGTTCCTGGGGCCCCGCTCTGGATCAGTCGCCTTGCAAAGCCCCCTGAAGACCCCTGGGCTCTGTGCACAGAGAAGGGGCCGTGCTCCCCGCTGGGATGGACATCAAGCCAGAGAAACCCACAGCATTTTGGCATTTTTCTTCGAATCAGGAGCTGTTTCATAGCAAAACAGAAAGCGTCTCCCATGAGATACCCTCAGGGTGAGTCACAGCCCCTGGGTGGAGGGAAGGAAGCAGCTGCCTCTAAAAAAGACCAAGGAAGCAAGGGGAGAAGGCGGCTTGGGAACCTCCTGGGACACCCGGGTGTCTGTGAGCCCGACTCCATCTCACAGGCTGCTTCATGAATAACCATGGGAAAAAAATCCACGTTTGGAGCAAGAAGCTGGAAAATTGGGATTTTCCTGGTTTGGACCCTTTTCCCAGGTGAGATTTTGGAGCACAGCTCAGGTGCTCAGGGCTCCGGCAGAGCCAGGATGCCCACCAGGGCTGCAGCAAGAGCCCAGCCAACACCACCCTTTTCTTGTGGCCTTCAGACAGCTACGGGGGCTGATCTCCAAGATGTGCTTGTATTGCTGTCATATGAACCCTGCCAATACGGCTTTTTGCTCATTTAACACCACGCACGCCCTACAAGAGCTCTTCTTGTGGTGACTGGGGACATCTCAGCACTGGTCCCCGGCACAGCGGGTGCACGGACGCAGCCTCCCTTGGGCCAGGGCTCTCTCTCGAGCATCCCGTGCTCGGATCCCTCCTTAAGGTCACACCAGTATGTGCTGGCAGCACCTCTCCCTGTCCCTGCAGGCAGCCGGGCAGTGACAGGCCCTGCACTGGTGACAGCCGAGGAGGGCAGCTCGCTGGAGGTGACCTGCAGCTACGAACCGGGCTATGAGCTCTACCCCAAGTCCTGGTGCCGCCTGAAATTCTACCCGTTCTGCTTCAGCAGCGTCACCCAAACCGATGGCTCGGAGGCGATGGTGGAGCGGGGCAGGGTGTCCATCAGGGACAACCACACGTCGCACTCATTCACGGTGACGCTGAGCGGCGTCACGGCGGGGGATGCAGGCTCGTACTCCTGCTGGGTGAAGAGGCATTGGTTGTACAACCCGCGGCACACCATCGAGGTGATGGTCTCTGCAGGTAAAGCTGGGCTGGGAGCAAGGCAGGGGGTTGTGCTGGAGCCCGACACTCGGGTCACGGCGCTGGGGACAGGCATCCCCAGCCGGGGAGCACAGGGGTTCTCGGAGCAGGAACAAGCTCCCTGCGAGCACCGAGACCCACTGGAGGCTGCCCCAGAGCAAACCAGGATGAGTGTTGGATGGCAGCTTCTCCCTCGCTCCCATTTAGGGTCTCTGCTTCCGCAAACCTGTACTTTGGGGTTCCCAGTCCCTTCCAGTGAAATACCCCTTTTCCTTCCTTCTTTTCCCCAGTGACTTGCTCGGGACCCCAGTCTCCACCTCCTGCATCTCCACAGCTGAAGTCTTGGGCAGAGCCCCTGTGTGGGGGCCAGGATGGGGCGTGGGGGTCTCCACTTTGCTCTGACTCTGTTTTCTTTGCAGTTGTTTCAATCACAGCCGAGAGCAACAACGTGAGACTATTGACCACCAACCCCCTGTGTATCACAGACTCTGCGGAGCTTCCAGTGCTGTGAGTCAGGGCTTGGGGTCCAGAAAAGTCCCCAGGAGCATCCTCCAGCCTAAGATACATTTTCCCCAGCATGCATCCCCCAGCCCTGCGTCCTCCCTGCTTGCACCAACCCCAAAGAGCATCCTGGGGGCAAGTGGGGCAGCTGGCAAACACGCAAGTGCCCCAGTGTGCATCCTCGTTGCCAAGACCTTACTCAACCTCTAGCATCATCTCCCTTCTCTCACCCAGGTCCCATCCTGGTGTCACCCACCTGCTGCTCTTCCTCAGTGTGAAGTTGCTCCTGGCGCTGGCCCTGGTGTGCGGGGTCGCTTGGGTACGAAGCCGGCGCAGAAGCCGTGACCAGGAGAACCTGCAGCTCTTGGAAGTGGCCGGCAGCACCGCAGCACTGAGTAGCCCACCCGAGCCACAGTGACACCCTCCTGCTCCTTTGTCCCCACCCCTGCCAGCGCTTTGCCCCCCAGCATGGCTGCCCCATGCCAGGAGCTGCTTGGCACCAGCGGCTCCAGCCCCTCCTGGCAAACCCTGCGCTGCAGAGGGGAAAGTTTGGGGCACAGAGTCTGCGACTGCTGAGCTGCAACTGCCAGCTGAAGACAATTTTGCAATAAAGCATGGATATCCTGGAATAAAGGTGGTAACCACCTGTGTCTGTCTGTCTGTCTGCTCCCTTCTTCGGCTGCCAGCACTGCCCGGGGTCTTGGGGGCCGCTGATGCGGGGGCTACGTGGGGACACGTTGTGGCTGTGGGGAGCAGGGGTGACAAGGGCCACACGGGCTCCACCACAGCCTGTCTGAGCCCTGGCACAGGGAAAGGAGCCCGCAGCGATCAAGTGCCAGTGTCCAGCTGAGCGAGAGCTGGGGAGCACTCTCCTTCCACCACAGACTCCCCCAATACAGCAACTTTCCACCTTCAGCCGGATAGCAAAGCTCACATCGCGCCCAGCTGTGCCATGGGCCCCTTTTCTCGTTGCTCCTGTTATTTTCCAGGTTCTGTGTCTCCAAAACCGGGGCACTTGTGCACTGCTTGTGTCGTGCTTGCGTCCCACGGGGCCGCTGGCAGCAGCAGCGTCAGGGAGAGCGGCCTGGCCACATCCATCATCCCCAGGGCTGCTCCACGTCCTGCATTCACAGCACAACCAGCTCCACTGGCAAACCCCCAGAAAGCTTTGGAAGAGAGTTGTTTCTTCAGCTCCCTTTAAGGAACCTAAATGCTCAAGCTGCAGGGAGCAGCACGAACCAGGAACCCGCCGCCCAGTCCAGCCCTGCGCCCACAAACCTTCTGCTACAGATGCAGCGGTTCGGCTGCTCGGGAGGGCGCGAGCCGGAAAGCGCGGCCACGAGGCACGTTTGGGGCTTGGGGGGTCCTTGCGTGGCGCTGAGCCCCCCTTGAGAGCCCCCTGGGTGCCCTGCCCGGCCAGAGGGTGTGGGCAGCGAGGGGCAGGACGGCGTCCCGTGTGCCCAGGGGCAGAAAGGGGAGCCCTGGGGAAGGGGAAGGAGCAGGGGGTGGGAGGCACAGGGGTCAGTGGATGGCAGGGCCGAGAGAAGCGAGAAGTCAGCTGATACCAGCGGAAACAAGACACCCCACGCTTTAGCTAAACCTTAAGCAGCAACGGGTCTGGTTCCTTGGGCAGAAGAGGAAGCGAAGACCCAGAGGTGCCACGACGAGGGAGCGCGAGGGGCATAAGAGCCGCCGCGATGTGTGGCGCGAGCCAGCCGAGCGTGCAGCTCCTGCTGCTCACCTGGATGCTGCTGCCAGGTAGGGCTGGGGGGGCTCGGGGGGCTCCAGCCCCGCACGAGACTGGCCCACGGGCCAGAGATGAGGGTGCGGCGGCTGCAGCCCCACGGCTCTGCGTTCTCCACAGGCTGCGGGGCGGTGAGGGGACCCGGCTCCGTGTCGGGGGTCCTGGGGGGGACCCTCTCGGTCACCTGCACGTACGATCGAGGCGACGAGATGAAGCCGAAATTCTGGTGCACACCGGGATTATTTACAGCCTGCGACAGTGACATCATCATCACCAAGAAGGACAAACCCGTGGTGCGACGGGGCCGATTCTCCATCTGGGACAACCCCACACGGTGGAGGTTCACGGTCACCATGGAGAACCTGGCCAAGGAGGACGCGGGCACCTACTTCTGCGGGGTGCGAACAGCGTCATTGCGTTGGGATAAGATTGCAGAAGTGGAGGTGACCGTGTCCCCGGGCGAGCCCCCCCGCACACCAGCCGTGACCGCCCCGTCGAGGGACCCCGGGGGCAGGGGGCGAGGGCAGCAGCCGCCAGGGCCGTGTCCCACCTGCCCCCTCCTCACTCTCGCAGCCCCCGCCGGCTCTCCCACGGCCGACGGGGCCCCCGGGATGGATGCTCCGCAGGGAAAACGCGTCTCGTCGGCCGTGTTCCCGGTGCTGGCGGGGCTGCAGCTGCTGGCGCTGGCGGCGGGGGCCGGGGCCGTGCTCTGGGTCACCCTGCGGCACCGCTGAGCCCGGACCCCGGCCCCGACGGCGCGGACGGAGACGCCGCCACCGGGACCCCCTCCCCGCCTCCCCCTCCGGCTGCGATAAAGCCTCTCCGCCCCCTCCTAGCCTCCCCCTCCGGGTGCAATAAAGCCTCTGCGGGTGCAATAAAGCCTCTCCGCCCCCTCCCCGCCTCCGCCTCTTCCCTCCGCGGCCCCGCGGGTCCCTCCTCCCCGACGGGGCGGGCGGTGCCGGGGGGGGGGCGGCCCCGCCGAGAGCAGCCGAGCTCGGGGAGCCCCGGTGCGGACATGGAGCTCCTGCCGCTGCTCGCCTGGGCGCTGCTGCCAGGTAAGGGCGGCCCCGAGCCCCCCCCGAGCCCCCTTCCCAAGCCCCCTGAGCCCCTCGAGCCCCGACGGGGCGGGCGAGGCGGCTGCAGCCCCACGGCTCCGCGTTCTCCACAGGCTGCGGGGCGGTGAGGGGACCCGGCTCCGTGTCGGGGGTCCTGGGGGGGACCCTCTCGGTCACCTGCATGTATGATCGAGGCGACGAGATGAAGCCGAAATTCTGGTGCACACCAGGAGTATTTACAGCCTGTGACAGTGACATCGTCATCACCAAGAAGGACAAACCCGTGGTGCGACGGGGCCGATTCTCCATCTGGGACAACACCACACGGCGGAGGTTCACGGTCACCATGGAGAACCTGGCCATGGAGGACGCGGGCACCTACCACTGCGGGGTGCGAACAGCATCATGGCAGTGGGATAAGGTCGCAGAAGTGGAGGTGGTCGTGTCCCCAGGTCAGTACTTGTGCGTCCCCCAGGTCCAACGTTGCGTGTCCCTCTCGGAGTGCTGGGCACGGGGCTGCAGTGAGGAGCAACCCAGAGGAACAGCCCCACGAGTGTCACCAGCGCTCACCAAACTGCTGCAGGTGCCACCTTCACCCATTCCCTGTGCCCAGCCTCACCACAGACCCTTCCAGCCAGCCCAGGGTCGGCCGCTCCCATGCTCTCCGTGCCCCACTTTCCCCTCATCCAATCCTGGTAGCCTTGTCGTAGATGCATAGAATTGTTTAGTTGGAAAAAAAACTTTGAGATCATTGAATCCATCCATACTCGTCCACGACTGAACCATCCCTGAGCAGCTCGTCTGCTCATCTGTGAAACCCCTCGAGGAATGGAGACTTGGCCACCTCCCTGGGCAGCCTCTGCCAGTGCCGAGAACTCTTTCAGTGAAGAAATTGTTCCTAATATCTAATCTGAACCTGCCCTGGCACAACTGGAGGTCGTTTCCTCTCGTCCTAGGGAGTTCCTCACCCCTCTGTGCCACCCGTTTCCTGCTGTGGGCACCCAGTGCCGGTGGGCACCAGGGCCTGCTTAGGGAATGCCCCTCTCCATCCCCTCACCAGGACCAGCCCCTGTGGTGGGACACTGCCTGGGGCTGTGTGCTGCTGTGGGGCTGGGCTCGGGTGCCCCCGTCCCCTTCCTGCGGGTGACCTCTGCTGCGTGCACGCCTGCGGAGGCACATTTGGTGGGGAAGGGGACACAAAAAGCCTCCCAGGTAAGAGGAGGGGATTACAGCCCTCCCCCCTCGAGGAGCGTGCTCTGGACGCGGCAGAGGGGACCCAGGCTTTCCCAGTGCCATGGTAAGTGGGTCACTGCTGACTCACTGCAAAACCCACAGCATTTTCCCCCGTGGAGGCAGGGAGGCTGACTGAGCCTCTCATCCTTTTGTTGCAGCTCCTCCTTCCTCTTCCACCACGTTGTCCTATACCCCGACCATCAAGCACCTCGACCTCACTAGCTCTGTGTCCGTCCCCACACAGACAAGTACCAAGGGGAACCCTGTGGAAATAGATTCAACCCTGCCCCACAATGAAGACTCCAGCCCTACACGGCAAGTACCGTCTCCTCATATCCCTCCATGAGGTCTTTCTTCTGCAGTGGGAGCCCTACAGCCCTCTGGGCTCTACCCACCTCCCTCAAGGATTCAGACTGTCCACTTTTGCCTTTAGACACCAGCATTCCACCCTCTGAGCCAGCCACTCTGCACGGAAAATCATCCCAGCCCCCCTGATCGCTTGGCCCCAGCAAAGCCCTGCTTGTCCCGTCTCTCTCGCAGCTGAAGCGAGGTGTAGGTTCTCACCAGTGATACGTGGTTTCTGGCTGCAGCACTGACTCCGTTTCCTTCCCCAAAACTCAGAGGCACCATTTGCTTGCGGGAAGCCACGTGCTGGGCTGGGTCCTGTTCTGCTTTGTAGTCACGAACAGCCCCGCAGAGGGAGTTAACAAAGGGCGAGACCGCGGTGGCAGAGCTTCCTCCTTCTGTTCCTCTCGGAGGTGACACCGCGCGCAGGCAAAGCTCAGGCTGCCTGTCAGCCGCCCAAGGGGTGGCCGCGCACTGACCTTAGAGCCATAGAATCACAGAATAACCAGGTTGGAAGAGACCCACCGGATCATCCAGTCCAACCATTCCTATCAAACACTAAACCACGTCCCTTAGCACCTCGTCCACCCGTGCCTTAAACACCTCCAGGGAAGCTGAATCAACCATCTCCCTGGGCAGCCTGTTCCAGTGCCCAATGACCCTTTCTGTGAAGAATTTTTTCCTAATGTCCAGCCTAAACCTCCCCCGGTGGAGCTTGAGGCCATTCCCTCTCGTCCTGTCCCCTGTCATCTGGGAGAAGAGCCCAGCACCCTCCTCTCTACAACCTCCTTTCAGGGAGTTGTAGAGAGCAATGAGGTCTCCCCTCAGCCTCCTCTTCTCCAGGCTAAACACCCCCAGCTCTCTCAGCTGCTCCCCTTCTTCTCCAGCCCCCTCACCAGCTTCGTTGCTCTTCTCTGGACTCGCTCCAGAGCCTCAACATCCTTCTTGTGGGGAGGGGCCCAGAACTGAACACAGGATTCGAGGAGCGGTCTCACCAGTGCTGAGTCCAGAGGGAGAAGAACCTCCCTGGCCCTGCTGGCCACGCCGTGTCTGATCCAAGCCAAGATGCCATTGGCCTTCTTGGCCACCTGGGCCACTGCTGGCTCATGTTCAGTCGCTGTCAACTCTGAGTGCCTGGTTGCTTCTGCAGTTTTCGGTTCCCTTTGCTCTGCGCCCACTCCCCTTCCTCCCAAAGCCCCCGCAGCTGCTCACTGCGCACCCGCTGGGTCCCCCCGAGGCTGCTTCTGACAACAAGTGTGAGAATGGAAACTCTTTTTATCTTGCAGTTCGAGCGTGGTTGAGTACATCCTCATTCCAGGCATCGCCGTGGTTCTTCTTTTGCTCGCAGTGGCTGTGGGTGTTCTGGTAGCGCTGTCCAGGAAGAGGAAGAAGGGTAAGCGAAGCTGCCACTGCCACTAGCACACTGTTTCTGCACCAGAGCCTCTCTTCTGTGATGTTTTTTCCTCTGTATTTCATTTCTCTCCCCCGTTCCCACCCTGCACCATCCCATCCCTGGATCCGTCGCAGCCCTCCATCACTAAGGAGGTCCCCTTCCCTGAGGGACTGTCCCAGAGGTCTCATCCCCATGGAATTGGGAAACGCAGCTCTCAGGATGGGTGCTGCCCAGCAAAGCACCTGCTTGGGTTTGTCTGGGCGCCCTCAGCGTCTCCAGATGCGCTCGGTTGCGTAGGTGAAGCTTGCGCTGGGGCTGGGGCAAAGCCTAACGCCAGCGTGAGGGGTGGGGAGGGACAGGAAAGTGCAGCACCAGCTGCTGGGTGCGGGCTGGTTTTGTTTGAAGAACTGCTCTGGTTTGGAGGGTTGATGGGGCAACAGGTTCCCTTCCTGCTTTAGAGTGAGATTCACAGCAGCAGCAGAGCCTTTTCGTGCATTTAGAGCGAGTCCAGAGGAGGCGAGGGAGATGGTCGGAAGCCTGGAGCACCTCCTGCGCAGGGACAAGCTGAGAGAGTTGAGAAGAGAAGGCTCTGGGGAGACCTTAGAGCAGCTTCCAGGGCTGAAAGGGGCTCCAGGAAAGCTGGGGAGGGGCTCTTGATCAATGAGGGCAGGGAGAGGATGAGGGGGAATGGTTTTCATCGGAAAAAGGGGAGATTGAGATGAGATTTTTGGGAGAAATGTTTTGCTGTGAGGGCGGGGAGGCCCTGGAACAGGTTGCCCAGAGCAGGGGTGGCTGCACCATCCCTGGGGGAGTTCAAGGCCAGGCTGGATGGGGCTTGGAGCCCTTGATCCATGGGAGGTGTCCCTGCCCCTGGCTGGGGTGGAACTGGGTGGGCTGTGAGGTCCCTTCCAACCCAAACCATTCTGTGATTTATTTTTTCCCTGCTTTTGCTCGTGCTTGATGCAGCCCTCTCCGGAGCAGCTGCGGAGATGGATGGAATTTACAGCATGTCACATACAGTAAGACAAACCGCACGAGGTCTTGGGATGGCGTGCTCCGAGCTTGCCCGGGGAGGGGAATCGCTGCACCCTGAGCTGCTCAGACGAGCTGCCAGATCCATCTGCTTTCAGCCAGGTTTATGGCCCTTTACGCTGAGAGGGACCCTCGGGCTTGGGTTACCCACAGAAAGACCTGAGGAGGGACTTTGTGTGAGGATTCCATGGGAAGAGAATTTAGGATTGAGCTGAGAGGTTTTTCCCTGAGCCCCTCCAAGCAGGTCCCCTGCTTGGAGGGGCTCAGGGAAAAACCTCTCAGCTCAAAAGAGCCTTGGGTTGGACACTAGGAGAAGGTTCTTTCTCCAGAGGGTGGTGGAGCGCTGGAACAGCTCCCAGGGGAACAGGCACAGCCCCAAGCCAGACAATATTCCAGAAGCATTTGGCTGATGCCCTCAGCCCCTCGGTGCGGATGTTGGGGTGTCCTGTGCAGGGGCAGCAGTCGGACTCGTTGATCCGTGTGGGTCCCTTCCACCACAGGACACCCTGTGACTGGGAACCTGCAGCAAACCCCACCTGAGGAGGCAGCGGGAAGTATTTTCTAATTCTTTCTGGCAGCTTTTGAGGAGGGTCCGGTGTCACTAACCAGATTTCCCGTGGGGAGCGTTGAGCCAGCTGCGGGTTCAGCTTTCCCCTAACGCTTCTGCATTGTCGGGAAGGCAGAGGGAGGGGAGATGTTCCCACCCTGCGGGCTGCAGGCAGGGGAGCAGCAGGTGGTTAAGAGCTCGTCCCTCTCAGGGAGGGGACACCATGACCTACGTGGACATCAACCATCGTGCGGGCACGGCCGAGAGCCAGCTGTACAGCAACGCCGAGGCTTTCTGCCGCCCCGCAAGCACCACGACTGAGTACGCGCGGGTCAAGCTCAGCAGTAAGGTAGGAGAAGGCAAAGAAGGTCTGAGCTCGAGGCGGCGGGTGGGAACTGGGGTGTGTGGGCAGCAGCGTGGGCAGCGGGAGGCGTTGGGTGGGTAGGAAAGCCTCGAGAAGAGTCTGAGGGGAGGCCTTATCGCTCTCGACAGCTACCCAAAAGGAGGCTGTGGAGAGGTGGGTGTTGGTCTCCCAAGTGACATGCGATGGGACAAGAGGGAATGGCCTAAGCAGCATCAGGGGAAGTTTAGATTGGACATTAGGAAAAATTTCTTTACCAAAAGGGTTCTCCAAGCCCTGGCAGAGGCTGCCCAGGGAGGTGGTTGAGTCCCCATCCCTGGAGGGGTTTAAAAGGCCGGTAAATGAAGTGCTCAGGGATATGATTTAGTAGTGGACAGGTATGGTTGGATTTCATGACCTCAAAGGTCTTTTCCAACCTAATAATTCTATGACTGGCTCTGTGAAAGAGGCTTCAAAGGGGTGTACCAAGCTGAGGTGTGAATGACCTTGGATCGTGTGGGTGCCCTCTCCGGTCCCAGCAGCTGCTCCTGGTGCTCAAAGCAGCCACGAGACATTCCAGCAGATGGTGTTGCCCTGGAGCAACCCTGCAAAGGATGGGTTTTTTTTTTTGTTTTATCCCCCTCCTTTCCCAGTGTTTGGAAGAGGAAAAAGAGGTGACATACGCCAGCGTGCGGAATTCCCTGCCGGAGCAGCAGGAGATCTACGCCAACGTGCCTGCAGCCCCGCCGCCCAGAGAAGAACTCTACAGCACAGTGCAGAGGGGTGTGAGCCGGCGGTGCCAGCGGGATGCGGGCTGCCCTCCAGCTGGGGCAGGAGCTGCCTCGAGCAGAGCCGCTGCTCCTGTAGGGTCAGACTTGGAGCAACCTCAAAGAGGAGGAGGTTGAGCAGGAGATGCGGACCCAAGGAGGATGAAATCGTCCCTCTGCATTTGGAGACCTCACCCGCACAGCAACGATGCTGGGGATAAAAAACTGTCCCTTGTGTCGGGGTAGCCCAGGCTGGAGAGCGGCCAGGCAGGGTGCGCGGGAGCCTGATGCTGCAGGTGAGCTGGGGGCTGCGGGTGGGCAGCTCCGTGCACCCAGCGCCCACCCCGCTTGCCCATTTTGGCTGCATTATCCACGTGGGCGGAAGCTCCCAGAGCCGCTGGTCACCTCAGGCTGATTTTTTTTCCATGCCGATTCCAAGCAGAGCTGGCGGCTTCTGGGAAGGGCGACAGTGAGCGATGTTGGGTCCAAATGCATTTGTTATACAGAAAACCCGTGGGGTGACCCAGGTGGAGGGTGCAGTGCTTAGGATCTCGGTGCAAAGGAGACAGCAGAGATGCTCCCGTCCCTCGTGTGCGGCTGCTGGGGTGTGGATCCCGACTACCCTGGTTCCCCAGCCCCCAGGGAGGTTTGCTCTTGCTCTCTCCCCTCAGCGTCCCCAGGAGCCCCCTCGGATGGGAGCAACCAACAGGCTGTAACCCTCACCCTGCCTGTCTCTGCTCTGCTGGTAATTTATATCCTGGCACCCATTAAACATGTTCTTCTGTGTAAACCGTCACTGCTTCATCAGTGCCAGCAGCCGAGAACCCGTTGGGATCTGGTACTGTGTTTGTACAGCGGTTTTCTGCCTCCCTCGAGGGTTTATTGCAGAGCTTCACCCCGAGAGCGGGTCGGGCCCCTCGCTGGTGCCCAGGAGGCTCCAGCTCTGTGGGAACCCAGGTCTTGAAGGGCAAGGACTCTGCTGCTTCGACTCGAAGCCCCGCATCGTCCTCCCTCTTGCCCAGCTCCCACAGTCCCGCTCCCCACGGGGAGTCCCAGGGCCACGCGTTGGGCACGCTTGCCCGCTGTGTGCCGGTGCCTCCGCTGCGGCTCTGCTGCCCACGCCGGCAGCAGGAGGCCCCTCTTATCTCAACTCCTTCCTCCCAGAACCCTCCAAGCAGTTGAGGCCGCAGGGTTTCCCCCGGTGCCCCCAGAATGTGGGGCTGGGCGCTGCTATCGGCACCGGGCACTGCTTCCCAGCCCTTCCTGGGGATGGGGCTCCTGGGGTCACCGGGGACCCCCGGGCTCGGGGGCAGAGAGGGGTCTGACCTGTGGGTCGTGGCAGTGGGAACGAGGGGTCCCAGTGCACACACACAAACACAGACAGAGATGTGCACCCATAGGAATCCTCAGCAGAAGAATCCTCAACATGACTCCTCAGCATAACAAAGAAAAAGATGGAGCTGTTGGAGCAAGTCCAGCGGAGACCACAGGGATGATCTGAGGGCTGGAGCATCTTCCACACGAGGACAGGCTGAGAGAGTTGGGGTTGTTCAGTCTGGAGAAGAGAAGGCTCCAAGGAGATCTTATAGTGACCTTCCAGTACCTGAAGGGGCTCCAAGAAAGCCAGGGAGGGGCTGTTCACAAAGGCTTGTGGGGACAGGATGAGGGCGAACGGGGATAAACTGGAGAGGGGCAGGTTTAGACTGGATGTAAGGAAGATGAGGGTGGGGAGACCCTGGCCCAGGCTGCCCAGAGCAGGGGTGGCTGCCCCGTCCCTGGGGGGGTTCAAGGCCAGGCTGGATGGGGCTTGGAGCCCCTGATCCATGGGAGGGGTCCCTACCCAGGGGAGGGGTGGGACTGGATGGGCTGTGAGGTCCCTTCCAACTCAAACCACTCCATGATTCTATGCACACGCACACTCACGCACAGGCCCTCGCTCACACACACATATGCACACTCACACATACACTGACACATGCTCTCTCATACTCACACACTCATACACGCACGGACACACACATTCTTGCTCACTCACTCTCACTCACACACACTCCCTCTCTCACTCCCCCCCACTCCCCTCCTTCCCTTCCACATTCTCACACTCACTCACACACACACACACTCACAGTCACTCACACTCCCCCCCCCACCCCTGCACACACCCCTCCCTCCCACACTCACTCACACTCACTCCTACACTCACACTCACACACACTCTCCCACTCACACTCCCTCTCTCCCACTCCCTCACTCACTTACACTCACTCACACTCACTCACACACACCACACACGCCACTCCCTCCGTCCCACATTCACTCACACTCACTCTCACAGTCACTCACTCCCTCACTCTCACTTACACTCACTCACACTCCCTCCCTCATTCACACTCTCACTCACACTCACTCACTCTCACCCTCACTCCCCTCCCCGCATAGGCCCCTCCCTCCCACATTCACTCACTCTCACTAACACTCTCACTCACACTCACTTTCTCCCGCTCCCCCCCCACAGGCCCCTCCCTCCCATATTCACTCACACTCACTCACTCTCACTCACCCTCCCTCCCTCCTGCCCCCCCCCACCCCGTGCAGCCCCCTCCCTCCCACATTCACTCACTCACTCACTCTCTCTCACATGCTCACTCACCCTCCCTCCCATATTCACTCACTCACACTCACACTCTCACTCACCCTCACTCACTCTCTCCCGCTCCCCCCCCCCGCACAGGCCCCTCCCTCCCACATTCACTCACTCTCACTCACATTTTCACTCACTCTCACTCCCTCCCTCCCTCTCCCCCCCCCAGGCCCCTCCCTCCCATATTCACTCACACTCACTCACCCTCACTCACCCTCCCTCCCGCCCCCCCCCCACCCCGTGCAGCCCCCTCCCTCCCACATTCACTCACTCTCCCTCACTCACACTCTCTCACTCACACTCACACTCTCACACTCGCTCCCCCCCCAGGCCCCTCCCTCCCACACTCCCTCCCTCCCTCTCCCTCCCGCTCCGCCCCCCCCAGGCCCCTCCCTCCCACCTTCATTCACTCACTCTCACTCACTCTCTCTCACTCACACTCTCTCTCTCTCACTCACACTCACACTCTCACACTCGCTCCCCCCCGCACAGGCCCCTCCCTCCCACATTCACTCACTCTCACTCACATTTTCACTCACTCTCACTCCCTCCCTCCCTCTCCCCCCCCCCAGGCCCCTCCCTCCCACCTTCATTCACTCACTCTCTCTCACTCACACTCTCTCTCTCTCTCACTCACACTCACACTCTCACACTCGCTCCCCCCCCCCCAGGCCCCTCCCTCCCACATTCACTCCCCCCCTCCCTCCCCCCCCCGGCCCCTCCCCCGCGGCCCGTCCCGGCGCAGGCGCGCTGGGGCTCGGCCATGGGGGCCCGCGGGCGGCCGCTGGCCCGGCGCTACCGCCTGGCGCTCGCCACGGCGCTCGCCATCCTCCTGCTGCAGGGGCTCGTGCTCTGGAGCTCGGCCGGCCTCGACGAGGGGGGGCCCCGCCGAGGTGGGGGGCGAGGGGGCACCGGGGGGGGGCGGGTATAGAGGGCGTGGGGGGCGGCCGTGAGGCGGGGGGGGGGGGGGGGGGCGGTGAGGGGCTGAGGGAGGAAAGGGGGCGCAGGGAGGGGGGTGAGGGGGCGTTGAGGGTCTGGGAGAGCGAGGGAGGGGGCGGTGAGGGGGTGGGGATTGCTGAGGGGGGCAGTGAGGGGATGGGGGGCTGAGGGGGGCGTGGGAGGCTGGGGTTGGGGGGGATGAGGGAGGGAGAGGGCACAGAGGGGATGGGGGGCTGAGAGGGGAGACAAGGGGGTGAGATGGAGAGCTGGGGGGGCTGGAGGAGGGAAGAAATGAGGGGATGGGGGGCTGGAGGGGGAGATAACGGGGGGCTGAGGGGATGGGGAGGGAGATGGGGTGAAGGGCAGGGGGGCTGAGGGGGTGATGAGGGTTGGGGGGATTAGGGAGATGGGGGGCAATGAGAGGATGGAGGGGCAGGGAGGTTATGGGGGCTGAGGGGGGCAGTGGGGTGGTGAAGGGCTGGGGGCGGTGAGGAGATGGAAATAGTGGGGGGCATGTGGGGGTGAGGGGCTGGGGGCAGTGAGGAGATGGAAATAGTGGGGGTGAAGGGCTGGGGGCTGAGGGGGGGCAGTGGGAGACTGGGGAGGGATGGAGGAGATAAGGAGGTAGCAGGCCGGGCCTCTGAGGGGTCACAGAGTACCAGAGGGGGGGACCCTGGGGCCTGGGGTGGGGAGCTCGCCGGGGGTCCCGCACCTCTCTGTGGTTTGGGTGACGGGGTGGGAAACTGGGGCTGGTAGCACCTGAGCCAGAGAGCTATGGAAACGTGCGGTAATTCGGAGAGCTGGGGTGGCAGCTCGGGGAGTTTGTGGTGACTTCTGTGGGTCTGGTCCGGTCAGGGATCTCCCTGAGAAGTGCAAGGACCTTCTGCAGTCCCGTTCCGTTCATACCAGAAGGGAAAAGGTGTCGACTCTTTCTTACGAGCGGGGAAACCAGAGCACAGGCTGGCAAAGGTGTTTGCCTAAGGTCAGACAGGGAGCTGGCATCCAGGAGGACCCAGGCCTTTGGATCATGTTGCTGCCACCTCCGAACGAAGCTCTTGACCTCTGGGTTGCTTGTTCGGATTTATCTATTCCTTGCAGGCTGTCTGGGCTGTGTCCAGGCCTGTGGCGGCTGGGGAGCCAGTGCCTGAGGCTGGTTTCTCCAAGAGTGCTGTGTGGGCTTCCTTGGCAAGTGTTGGTCACCAAAGCCCCTCATCTTGGGCAGGACCCTTGTGTTCCAGGGGTTGTGGAGACCATTCAGGGCTGCCAACGACCCCCAGGGTGACAGTGAAGCCGGGTTTGGCAGGGAGAGCATGTGGTGAAAGCTGAGATCTACGCGTGCAGGGAGGTGGTGGCTGTGATGGCAAAGCCAGTCAACGTGAGGTGCAAGGTGGGCATCTCTATGAGGGGTGAGAGCTTCCCTTCCCCATCATGAGCCACCTCCCTGGCGTGTAGGGCAACTCCGTGGCCAGCAGGTCTTTCCATGGGACTAGAAAGTTTTCATTAAAAGTGGAGAGGTGAGGAAGGGAACTGGGCATCCCCTTGGAGAGGGGGAGGTCTCTAAGGTGATCGCTCACTCACTAGATTAATTCCCAGCTTCAGGTTCCTCTTGGGCCACATGGAGTGGCGGTGAGCACCCCCATGTGCTGCTGGATGCCCACCACCAAAACAGAGCCAGGGAATAAATGCAGCAGGGAGAGGGACGTGGAGTTTCCTGGGATCCAGAGGCACTGGAAGTGTGAGAAGTGATGGATCTGGCAGCCAGGAGTGGCTGACTCCCCCTTCCACTTTCCTGTGACCTTGATCAAATCACTTCCCTGGTCCTGGCTCCCCCTGCCCTCTGTGCTGTCCTGCACTGCTTGTCTGCTTTTCCCTGCTCTGGCCACGTGCAGCCACCCAGGTTGGCTCGTTCTGCTTTGGTCCTCGCCTGGCGTCCCCAGAGCTCTTCCCAAAACCATGCTGGGCAGCTGACAGGTTGGGCCATGAGTTCCTTCATCAGGAGAGGGGATGGTTCGTCACCAACAGCCCCGACTCCAGGGCTTGGGAACAGACAAGCCTGTTTGGAGAAGGCAAGAATGATCCTGAACTTTACAGACAGCCCAAAAAACCATCAGCCAGCTGGGAAAAATCCAAATAACCTTTATTTCCTATAAAACAGGAAAGCTCTTGGTTCCTGCGCCTTCCCACAGCTTCTGACTTTGGCCAGACCTGGAGGAGCCGCTGTTCCCCCAGGGCATTTCTGGTAGAGCTGGAGGAACGTTCCCAGAAGAGCCCAACCTCTGAGGAGTGGAAGGATTTGGAGAACCTTGAGATCTCTTAATTGCCAGAGTAAATGGCTCCTTCCTGCTAATGGACACAGCTCCAACCTGGCTGTCACCACCACGAGTGGGCTGTGAGAGAGAGGGAAAAAGGAAAACGAGACCTGAAGGCACCATGGAGCATCCGGAATTGAATGAGCTCGCCTTCTCCTCCAGGCCAGTGTCTTTGGCTGGGGCATCCAGTGGTTGCTCGCTGTGTTTGGCTCAGTGCTTCAAAGCCTGCTGGTTTCCTTTTCTTCCCTCCACAGGGGGAGATGCTTGTCAGGCTCTGGTGGCTCCCTGGTGTGAGCTCAGTAGAGGCCGAGGGAGAATCCCTGCCCTTCAGCAGAGCAGGTTGGAAACCCATCTCCACCAGCAGCACCAACTGCTCACTGCCCTGCAATGGGCTTTAGTCTCACCAAAGCCACCAGCCCAGCTCTCCTTGGAAACACCGTGCCACTTGGATTATCTTTCCTCTCCGCAAGCCCGATGCCAGGGTCCTACATGCTCCCGTTATCCACCAAGCGGATGCTTTATGGCATGTGGGCCAGCAGAGGTTGGATCAGTCTCCACCCACCCAGCTCAAAACTGTTTCCTACCTCCAGGAAGCCAAATTATCTTGTTCCGCCGGGATCAACCACCACAATCCCTGTCCAGACTGACAGATGGGAGAGGAATTTCCCATCGGTTCCTGGGCTTTTGCTGACAGTGACCCCGCTGCAGACAGCGTCAGCCTGTCTGTGTACAGAAGTGGGAGCCTGAGGGTCCATCGTGGTGACACCAACAGCTCCTGAGGAGTGACCTCTGGCTGGCATCTGGAGTCCTCTCAGCGTGTCAGGAGGAGGGGGACAGGGAACCTCACCAGGAGTCCCCCACACAAGTCTTAAACACAGCAGAGCAATGTGGCCGGAGTCCTTTCCTGCCAGGAGAGATCACTCTGCTGTGGTGCAGTAATTAGAAGCCATTGAGTTCGTTAACTGGCAGCTGCGGAAAGGCTGGCTATGCTTCTAACGACTTCCCTGCTGGGGAAGGCAGCCAGGCTTGCTGGTGATGGGGGAGCAGGGCTCCTTCCAGGGCAGCAAGCAGGACTTTACCTAATGGTGCACATCACATAGGGCTGTCCCAGCGCCAGGTCTGCTGGGGCACCCCCGGTGGGGTCTCTGCCCCATCCCCGCAGGAAGGGGGGGCCTCGCTCCTTGCTTCCCATCTCCCTGCTCCTGTGATGCCGAAGGCAGGTTGGTGACACTGGGAACAGATGGTCCCGCGTGGTGACTGAGGGACGGCTCGCCGCCTGTCTGGGCGGAAAGGGCTCTCCTGATCCTCGATGACAACAGCCCCTTGGAAGCTGGGCACTGGCTTGGCCTGTTCCTGGGTAGCCGTGGTTCGCAGGCTGTGTCTCCGCGGCGTGGGGAGTTCAGATCTTGCCGGATGCTTTCCAGCCTTTGAGCGGTGGGGTTTCTCCTGGCTGTGACCTTCTCAGCAGCTTTGCCCACAGAGGAGCTTTTGTGGTGGGATGGTTCAGTCCCGCTGTCCTCGTGAGGTGTCTGCCTGTCCTTGGGTGGTTCTGCTGCCCAGGAATAGCCCCCGATGTGCCTCGCTGCCTGCCACGGCGCCTGGTGTGGAGGGTGTTGTGGGACAGTGCTGGGAGGCTCAGCTGGAGCTGCTTCGCTGCCAGCCCTCCGGGAACGCCTGTGGTGGGCTGGGGGCACACACCCCCAGCCCCGCGGGCACCGCTCGCTGGGAAAGCGCTTTCCCACGAGTGCAGCTCTCGCAGGCATCCAAACTCCTGAGCTCTCTGCTCTCACCAAGGCTGACTCCTTTCTGCTCAGCAGCCAGCCTGGCAGAGGTAATGAAGCAGCATTAACGGCTCCCTTTACGCATCTGCTTGGCTCGGCGGGACCGTTTGTTAAAGGGATTCCTAGAGAAGCTGGCGATGGCAATGCCTTCTCCAGCCCAGCACGGAAAGCCAGGGCCCAGGGAAGGACACGTGGGCAGTGCAGAGAGGTGCTGCAGGGTCCTAGCCTGGGCTTTTGGGTGGAGGTGAGGTGGAGAAATGTCCTTTGCTGCGCAGTTGCTGCTTCCAGAGCACCCGCTGTGTTGCAGTGCTGAGCTCTGTGGGATCTGGGAGCATCGCGCTCTGGGAATAGGGATGTTCTGGGGAGAGTGTTGACAGAGCTGGAGACGAGCAGATCTGAGTTAATGCTCTGTCCTCTCCTGCATTCACCTGGAACAGGAGCGGCAGAAAAAAGCCAGGCTGCCTGAGAGCAGCGACGGCTCCAAGGACTCGGACAGCTCTGCCGGGCGCCGGGGCAGCGCCAGCCGGAAGCACGGGCGATGGCGGGGACGGCCGGACAGCCCCGGGGCGCTGGTGTCCAAGGTGGTGAGAGCAGTCACGGCGAGACACAAGCTGGGACGTCGCGTGCCGGCTACACCGGACTCCTCCAGCCGGAGGAACCTGACGGATCTGCGCGGGGAGGCCCAGCTGGCCGTCTTCCAGCAGGGCGACACGGGCAGCGTGGAAGGGGCCCCCCAGCCCACCGAGAACAGCTTCACCCCCAAGTGCGAGATCACGGGCAAGGATGCCCTCTCGGCGCTGGCCCGGGCCAGCAGCAAGCAGTGCCAACAGGAGATCGCCAACGTCGTCTGCCTGCACCGCGCCGGCAGCCTCATGCCCCAGTCCGTGCCTCGCCACTGCCAGCTCTCGGGTGAGTCCTCCCAGGGTGCTCCTGGTCACCTGGGCATCGGGAATATCCCCGCCAGGCGCGTGGGCCACCTTTCTTATGTCACCAAACTGCCCCACCTGGCAAAAAGCAGCCGCAGTCTGTCTCTGATTCCCAGATTACTGCTGCCTCTGTAATCCAATCAAAGCTGTGCCAGCCGCCCTGCACTGGGCTGTTCAGCCCAGCCCGCAGCGCTCAGAGCTGGGCCCAGCTCCATCTTCTCTTGTGAGGGGCCAGGAGAGTTGTGGACTCATGGAATGCTTGGGTTGGAGGGGACCTCAAAGCCCATCCAGTCCCACTCTCTGCCATGGGCAGGGGCATCTCCCACTAGATCAGGGATCAAAGCCCCATCCAGACTGGCCTTGAACACCTCCAGGGATAGAGCATCCATGCCATTCCACATTTCCCAACATGGCCTTGTCAACGAAAGGGGCTACGTGTGCCACCCTGCCCTGGTGCTGCAGCCACTTGGGGCTGCACTGATGGCCAGGTTCTTCCCTGCTGTCCCCTGTGTTGATCGAGTCTCCCTGGATTACCAGGAGCTCTGGGTGGTGGGTGCCAAGGCCAGACATGGCTGACAGCCCTCTCCCTCCCCACGCAGGCAAGGTCAGCCCTGTTATCCAGTGGGATGAGAGCCGGCTGCAGCAGGTGCCCCCGAGCAAGCCCGTGCGCATCGCCTACATGCTGGTTGTGCACGGCAGGGCCATTCGCCAGCTGAAGCGGCTCATCAAGGCCGTGTACCACCAGCAGCACTTCTTCTACATCCACGTCGACAAGGTGCGTGGCAGGGATGAGGGCAGGGGGTGTTAACAGTGCCCGGATTGGTCACCAGCACAGAGCTCAGAGCTGGGGAAAGAGGGGCGGTGGGTGGAGGAAGCAGAAAGCTGGGGTTTGTGATGGAATCATTAAGGTTGGAAAAGCCCTCTAAGCTCATCCAGTCCAACTATGAGCCCAACCCCTCCATGTCTACTAAACCATGTTCCAAACTGCCATGGCTACACATTGCTTGAACCCCTCCAGGGATGGAGAGTCCCCCACTGCCCTGGGCAGCCTCTGCCAGGGCTTCACCGCTCCTTCAGTAAAGAAATTTTTCGTAATCTCCAATCTAAACCTCCCCGGCACAACCTCAGGCCATTTCCTCTTCTCCTGTCACTTGTTACTTGGGAGCAGAACCCAGTACCCACCTCACCATGACCTCCTTTCTGGGAGCCGCAGAGAGCGATATCGGAGGCCTGCCCTCAGCCTCCTCTTCCCCAGGCTAAACAGCCCCAGGTCCCTCAGCTGCTCCCAGAACCCTTGGGCTCCAGACTCTTCCCCAGCTCTGTCCCTTTCTCCGGATGCGCTCCAGCCCCTCAATGTTTCCCTTGTAGTGAGGGCCTGGAGCGCTGCATGGGGTGGTTGTGACCCAAGTGCAGAACCTGGTGGAGCTATGACTCTCTCACCCCTGTTTCTGCAATCCCAGGGAAGCATGATCCATCCTCCCTGCCCAGTCCTCTCTTGTCTTCCTGCTCTCCTCCTTCTGGAGGCTGCTGTAAGCACTGACTCCAGGCTTGCAGCAAGGTGAGCAGAACCCTGGGAAGACAAGCTGTTCACTGACAGTGACCCGTGTTCCCTGACAGCGCTCCAACTACCTCCATCGCGAGGCGGTGGAGCTGGCCCAGCACTACCCCAACATCCGCGTGACGCCCTGGCGCATGGTGACTATCTGGGGAGGTGCCAGCCTGCTGAAGATGTACCTGCGCAGCATGAAGGACCTGCTGGAGCTGGCCGAGTGGCCCTGGGACTTCTTCATCAACCTAAGCGCTACCGACTACCCCACGAGGTGAGGACCAGGCTGCATGATTGAGGTGTTCAGCCCTGGGAGGGGCAGGGAGGAGCCAGAGCTGAGGGAAGATGGAGCTGGAGATTGCACCCTCATACTGGTGATGATGCCCCGGGGCCAGGCTGGTCCTGTCTCTGCAGAGGAGCCCAGCCCATGCCTCCAAGGCTGCTTTTTCCTGCAGTCTGGGTGTTGCTGGGCAACACACACCAGGCCCCAGACAGCAGGAAAGCCACGTCTGTGTCTCCCCAGTGATTGGATCAGGGTTTGAGTCAGCAGCTTCAGGCTCCTTGTGTCTGATGGGTCTTGCTGTATGAATGTTTACTGGGCTGCTTTACCCTAGAGGCCATTAATGCTTTCTAATTTGCACTTCAGGACTAACGAGGAGCTGGTGATGTTCCTGTCCAAATACCGAGATAAGAACTTTCTCAAGTCCCATGGCCGAGACAATGCCAGGTAATTCCAGCTGGGGGCAAAGCTGAGCTAGAGGAGCAGGAAAAGGAGGGATTTTGGAAAAGGAATTGAAACAGCTGGGGCAGGGAGGATGTTCTGCATGTAGCTGTGCCTGGCAAAGTAGGTGATGTTCCTAACCCCTCGTCCTTGTCGCTGTGCCCAGGTTTATCAAGAAGCAGGGCCTGGACCGGTTGTTCCACGAGTGTGACTCCCACATGTGGCGGCTGGGTGAGCGTCACATCCCCGAGGGCATCGTGGTGGACGGGGGCTCTGACTGGTTCTCGCTGACGCGCAGCTTTGTGGAATACGTGGTCTATTCCGAGGACCAGCTGGTGTCCCAGCTGCGCCAGTTCTACACCTACACGCTCCTGCCAGCCGAGGTGGGTGTTGGCTGTGCCGCATGGGCCCCGTTTCCTTCCCACTCTACTTATCATCTCTGTCCCACTTCGTCCTCACTCTGGGTGGCTGTGAAGGGCGTTACTGGTTCTACTCAGGCAGCTTTGCACCTCCTCTTTATCCACACCCAGCTGTGAAAGAGGGGGCAGAGGAGCAGACTGAGCAAGGGCTGTGTTTATATCCAACCCTACCTTAAGTCCCGAATTCCCTGTGGGCTTGGTAAGGACCGGTGTGGGCACACAGCCTGGTCCCCTGTGTTTCCCTGTGCTGGAAACAGGGGTGGATGCTGTTGAAGTCTTTTCTGTTCCCTGGCAAGAGAGGAATGGAGTGGTCTCTGTTAACTGCCCGTCCTCCATCACCACTGGGTGTCCTGTCCCTTCTCTGCCCTGCACAGTCCTTCTTCCACACAGTCCTGGAGAACAGTCACGCCTGCGAGACGCTGGTCGATAACAACCTGCGAGTGACCAACTGGAACCGAAAGCTGGGCTGTAAGTGCCAATATAAACACATAGTCGACTGGTGCGGGTGCTCCCCAAATGACTTCAAACCCCAGGACTTCCTCCGGCTACAGGTGAAAAAGCTCCACCGTTCTCCTCCCGCTCTCTCCCATCCTCCCTGTCTCGCTCCTCTCCTCTCCCCTGGGTGCGACGCTGGCTGCTCCGCGTGTCCCCGTGAGCCTCACCCCAGCCCCGCGAGGGACGGGAGCATGATGGGCTCCCCAGCCACCACGGGGCTCGACATGGACATGTCTGTGAACACTGGACTGGTGGGATTCGGGGGAGGTTTAGATTGGAGATTAGGAACAATTCCTTTACTGACAGAGTGGTGAAGCCCTGGCAGAGGCTGCCCACGGCTGTGGTGGAGTCTCCCTTCCTGATCCTCTTCGGCCAGACAGGATCCTTGTGGCAAACCATGTCCTGTGCTCTCAGTGCGCAGGGATGCAGGCTGAGCAAGGGAGGTCTGGGGAGACGCACCCAGCTGTGAAAAGAGGAGTTAGCAACATTTTCTAGCAGTTCTGGGTTTACACAGCACAAAGCCCCAATCCTGCAAGCTGTGCCGCGTGGCCAGATGGCGTGCAGGGCTCTGCAGGAGGGTCGGGGCCCATCTGGGTAGAGATGGCAGCGAAGGAGCTTGCTCACTGCTTCTGAGCATGGAAAGAGGGAGGCAGTGGGAGAGGCAGGAGCCTGCCTGTGTTCCCAGTAAGTGCTCTGCATGCTTCTGCTGATCCTGTCGTAGAGGATCCCTCCTAGAGACTGGTTGGGCTTCACTACTCCTTAACTTGTGCCCTCAAAGTGGGCAGGATAGGTCCCAGCAGGTTTCTTCCCAGTCCATCTCCCTCCCAGCTGCCCCGTGCGGTTGGGTGGGCAGGGCAGGAGCTGCTAACACTGTCGGCAATGCCTGTGCTCTCGCAGCAACTCTCCAGACCCACCTTCTTTGCCCGCAAGTTTGAGTCGACGGTGAATCAGGAGGTGCTGGAGATCCTGGACACGCACCTCTACGGCAGCTACCCCCCCAACACGCCAGCCCTGAAGGCCTACTGGGAGAACGTCTACGACCGTGTTGATGGGCTCAGTGGCCTCAGCGATGTCACCCTCACCTTCTACACGTCCTTCTCCAGGCTGGGGCTCCGCAAGGCCGCCTCCACGCCGGCAGCCAAGGCCGACAAGCTCTGCAGGTGGGGTGTTTTCCACTTGCTCGATCCAGGCTCTGAGTGGTGGCCTGCGTCTCGTGCTGGAAGGATGCTGATAACAGGACGTGCAACCTCTCCATCTCTGTCTCTCTTTACAGATTTGAGCCCCGGGGATTCCCATCCAGTGTGCATTTATATTTCTATGACGACCGTTTCCAGGGTTACCTGGTAATGCAGGAAGTGCAGAATTTGGCAACTGGGCAGGCGGAGACCCTGGAGGTGTGGATGATGCCCCAAGGAGCTCTCAAGCTGGCGGGTCACGCGGGGCAGGCAAACCGCTTGCAGAACCTGGAGGTAAGTGGGGACTTTCCCTCTCAACTTCCTTCCACTTCCCTCCCTGACTTTCCCACACTGCGCTGTCCTTTCTCCTCTCTCTCCTTCCTTCACACTGTGGGACAGAGGGACACAGGGCCACTGCCATGTCCAGGAGTTCGGCTTCTGTGTGTGTTGTGGAGCCAGTCAGTGCGAAAAAGGCCTGAAGGGGATCTTTCAGGGGCAGCTGGGGCTGTGGTGCCTGGTGCCTGCAGCTGCAGGAGGCATTACACGCAGCTGGATTGGCACTGGTGGGAAGGACAGTAGTGGAGGGTGGATGCGAGTTGCTTTGGGCTCCAAAGTTTATCTTTCCCTGGTTCCTGGAGGTGAAATGCAAAACCCGAGCTGATAGCATCTCCTGACCCGGTGTTTCACTGTTTGTGCATCCCGTCTCTCCAGGTGGGCACGGAGTGGGATCCCAAGGAAAGGCTCTTCCGCAATTTTGGAGGCTTGATGGGGCCTTTTGATGAGCCGGTGGCCATGCAGAAGTGGTCGCGGGGCCCCAACCTGACAGCCACGGTGGTGTGGATCGACCCCACCTCCGTCATCGCCACCTCCTACGACATCGCGGTGGACACGGAGGCAGAGTTCACCCAGTACAAGCCCCCCCTCAATCGGCCCCTGCGCCCCGGTGTCTGGACCATCCGCCTCCTGCAGTTTTGGGAGCCCTTGGGGGAGAGCCAGTTCCTGGTGGTGCCCCAGACCTTCAACCGCAAGCAGCCTCTCAGGAAAGGTGAGGATGCACTGGATTTTTCGTTTGGGGGTCTCCCTGTGGGCAGTCCACGGCATTTCCCCCTGGAGCTGGCCTCTCCCGGCTGTCCCTGATGACAGAGCAGGAGCTGTCCTTCCTCCTGGTGTCTCCTGGCCCATCTGAGTCCTCAAAATGGGCCCTTGGGCGGCACTAGAGGACTTGTTTGTGGGTCAGATCCGTCTCCACGGGGCTGGCGTCCTCGCTGTGTCCACCAGCTGCCCTGTGCCACAGCCCCTTGGCCCAGCCTTTTCTTTTCTCCTGCATCGGCAGAAGCTCTGGGGTTCTGCTTGTGCTTCCCTGGCAGAAGAGCAGCACCTTGGGCTGAAGGAGAGCTGGGAATGCGAGGGATGGGGTGCTGAGCCCCCCAGCAGTGCAGCGGGGGACAGGCGGGGTGCCAGGGTGAGGCTGCGCTGCTGATCCCCTCTCCCTTCTCTCCCTCTCCTGCCCAGACGACAGCAACTGGCTGCACGGCGGCCCTCCCCGCAACGAGTACATGGAGCAGAGCTTCCAGGGGCTGGGGGGGATCCTCAACCTCCCGCGCTCCGAGGAGGCAGAGGAGGACGCGGGGCGGAAGGCGCAGCTGACGGGCACAGCGCTGGAGGACTGGGCGGACGGCGCCATCAGCACCTTCTGGTCCGTGGCGGATGTCTGCGTGGGGGAAGCCTCCGCCTGCGCCTCCCTGGAGACCTGCAGCAAAACCTCATGGAGCTCCCTCTCCCCGGACCCCAAATCCGAACTGGGGCCCGTCAAACCCGACGGGCGGCTGAGGTAGCAGGAGCAGCTGGGGGGGCGGCCTTGGGAACGAGGAACATCCTCCATGCGTCGCTGGCTGGTGGGGGCTCCAGACTACATCACCCCGTGCCATTTGCACCGTAGTCACTCGAGGAAGAGAGAACGGGATCCTCCAGGCCGGGGAAAACCACCTCCCGTGGGGATTTTGGGTAGAGAGGGCGTGTGAGGTTGGTCTTGCTCACTGGGAACAGGCGCTTGCTGGCCCGGAGAGCGTGCCGGGGTGCCCCTCAGAACCGCTGGGAAGCGCTGTGTGTTTGTTGCTCAGAGCCTTCGAAAAGGGGGTGATGGGGAAGGGAGGGAGGGCTGGCAGATGGGCAGGCTGGGCCGGCTGAGCACCCTGCCCAGCCCTGGGCTGGGTCTCCGCAGGCTCAGACCCTGCACTGCTGGCTGCTCCCCCTGGGAGAGCTGGGAAGGGACTGGAGGGACAGGCAGGAGCAGAACGGGTCAGAGCCTGCCCTGTGCTGCTGCTGGCCCAGGGCTTGCATCTCATCCCCTCCACCCAGCCCTTAGTTTGTATTTTTATAAATATATATATATATAGAAATATATATGATGCAAAGTGCAATAGAGACGAGACCCCGCATCAGCCGGGACGTCCGTGTGTCTCCATCTCCCCTCAGACTGTAACATACCTGGGTGACCTGGTGCTACGGGACAGGGTGCTGGGTCGTTTACATATTTTATTTTAATTATTATTATTATTATTGTTTTGCTGTTTCCCCATTTGCTGCTGGGGAACCGCACCCTCCTGCCCCAGGGTTGCAGGGTGCTGCCTGCCCTTCGTGCCAAACGTTTGGAGCTGCCGGTGTGCGATGGCTTGTGGGGCAGCGCTCGGTCCGTGGCTCCGGTCCAACCCTGCCGCCTCCATCTCCTCTTCGGCAAAGAGGTGCTTCAGCCTCCTGCCAAAATTGCCACCCGCAGGGCTGGCGTCCTTGCTGTGCTCCAGGCTGCCCTGCGCCCAGCCCTTTCTGTTCTCCTGGCTTCACAGAAGCTCTCGGGATCTCCTGTGCTTCCCTGCTCAGAAAGCAATGGGGTGAGACAAGCTCGGGCCGGCTCCATCCACTCCCCGCTGTTTGCCCTTCCACCTCCAGAGGGAAGAGACGCCTGCTCCTCTGGGGAAGGGAAGCAGCAGGGCAGCCGCTTCCCTGCTGTCCTCCCAGGCTTAGAGAGTGCCAAGGTTTCTCCAAGACTGATGCTCTGTGGAAAAGTTTTCACCCTGGGAAGGTGCTTCATATCCCAGATGGGGAAGGAAGGGCTGGGAAGCTGCTGGGGCCGAGCTGTAGCCCCAGCCCTCCTGCTCAAGGCAGGAGCCAGAGAGATGCGGGGCTCGGCCAGCCGAGTGTTGCTCTCCCCAAGCTCGGTGCCACCTTCCACCTTCGCCCAAAGCCTCACACTTCCCTGCCTGGCTCGCGCTCCCGGCCCCCGTGGTCCAAGGCTGCTGCTGCTGCGAGAGGTGCAGTGTTGGACAGACACCTCGGTGTGGGGGGATCCCTGCTGCCCCCCCGGCTCCGGGGGGGCTTTGGACACCGGGGAAGAGGGGCTGAGGGGGGAGGACGCCAAATCCGTGTCGGGAGCATCATGTAAAGTTGTCTTAAATATGCAACCGCGCCCTAAATACATCTCTGTCTGCCGTGCTGCGTGGCTGGCGTCTGTGGAGTCTGGGGAAGGGGCGAGGGAGCTGCTGGGCTGCCAGAGGCTTTGCCAGCCCGGGGAGGGAGGGAACGTGCCCCGGGCACCGGGTGGGCTTGCTTGGGGGGTCGGGGGCGCCTCGGGGGGGGCGAGTCTTACGAGGAGCGGCTGAGAGAGCTGGGGGTGTTTAGCCTGGAGAAGAGGAGGCTGAGGGGAGACCTCATTGCTCTCTACAACTACCTGAAAGGAGGTTGTGGAGAGGAGGGTGCTGGCCTCTTCTTCCAAGTGACAGGGGACAGGACAAGAGGGAATGGCCTCAAGCTCCACCAGGGGAGGTTTAGGCTGAACGTTAGGAAAAAATTCTTCACAGAAAGGGTGATTGGGCAGTGTCCGAGGCTGCCCAGGGAGGGGGTTGAGTCCCCTTCCCTGGAGGGGTTTAAGCGACGGGTGGACGAGGTGCTGAGGGACATGGGTTAGTGATTGATGGGAATGGTTGGACTCGATGATCCGGTGGGTCTCTTCCAACCTGGTGATTCTATGATTCGGGTCCCTCGGGCCGGGGCAGCGGGCGCTGCGGAGGGCTGCTGGGCTCGCCTCGCGCTCGGGTGTGCGCGGTAATTAGCTGATTAATGGGCACCGGGGGGCGGGTCTGAACCGGGGCTGCTGCTCCCCGGGGGGGGCGGGGACCGGAGCGGGGGCGCTGGCCACGCCCCCCTTTACAAGCCACGCCCACCACGCTGCAGGACACGCGTGCTCCAGTCTCAAACCACGCCCCCTCCTACAGGCCACGCCCCCTACAGGCCACGCCCCTCTCCCCCCCCCGCGGTCCCGGTCCCGGCGCTGCGGGGATGGCGCATCCCGGCGGGGCTGCCGCCGCGGCCATGGACAGCAGCGCTCTGGCCATCGTCATCGCGGCGAGTGAGTGGCGGCCGCGGGGGGCGAGCGGCTCCGGGGTCCCGGTTCTGTATCCGGCGTCCCGGCGGGAGCGGCTCCGCCGTCCCCGGTTCGGTGTCCCGGGGTCCCCGTGGGTCCCGGAGCCGCGAGGCCGGCAACGAGCCGCTCCCCGGGGCTTCTCCGCGCTGCTCCTCGCCGAGACCCCCGGCGGGCGGCGGGGAAGCCCCGGGGCCACCTGCTCACGCCGCCTCTTCTCCCCCCCCGCAGCCGTGTCCACCTCCGTCTTCATCGTGGCCATCCTCATCCTCCTGCTGCTCCTCTACCACCGGGACCCGCTGTGCTGCCAGTTCCTCTGCTCCTGCCGCCTGTTCCAGACCCCCAGCCAGTATGTGAGTGTCCCTCGGGGGCTCCCGCGGGGCCCCCCGGCGCCTCCGCTCCCCGGCAGCCGATGGGGCCCGAGGGAACGGCAGGAGGTGCCGGGGGGGGGGAGTTCGGGGCGGGGGGCAGCAGGAGAAGGTTCTTCCCCCGAGGGCGGTGGAGCCCTGGACCAGCTCCCAGGGAAGCAGGAACAGCCCCGAGCCGGACGATATCCCAGCAGCGCTTCCCACCCCCCCAGCCCCGCGGGGTGGGCGCTGAGGTGCCCTGTGCGGGGACAGCAGCTGGATTCCGTGAGTCCCTTCCAGCTCGGGACCTGCTACAATCCCGTGACCTCGAGCAAACTCAGGCTCTGCCTCCTCCTCGTTCCCGCTTCGCCCCAAAGCTCCATCCCGGCTGTGCCCCCGCGGGTGGGATCAGGTCCCCGAGCCCCAGCTCGGGCTCCCCAGCCCCGCACGGCTCCGCAGGGCTCGGAACACCGTGTGTGGGGCCAGCTCCGCTTCGCGGGGACGGGGCTCAGCAGGGACGGGGCTGGGAGCGCGTGGTGAGGGCAGACAAAGCGCTCGCAGCCCCGGCCGCTGGCTCTCTCGTCCAGCAGCGAGACACAAAGCCGCACAAAGCTGCTGCGCCCGCCGCTGTGATTTCCCAGGGCTGCTTTTCCAGCAGGGAAGCCGGGGATGGAAAGGGAGCAGCGTGCTCAGCCAGGGAAAAGCTCGGCTACCAAAGGCCCCAGAGTTGGCTGCAAGGGGAGGGCAGCGGGCACCGCTCGGGAGTCTCCGGGAGGAGAGGGGACACCCCGTCTCGGCTGCGGGGACGGAGAGACTCGGGCTGGGAAAGTCATAGGAGGAACAGGCTGCGCTGCCCGCTTCGCCGCATCCGCTGCTTTCCCATCTCCCTCCCTGCCCTCTGTCCGGGACACGAGGGCCTGGGCACCGCGCTCCTCGCCCCGCGGAGCCGCTGTGCGGGACGAGCCGTGAGCCGCAGAGCGGGCACTGGGCGCTCGCCGGGCTCTCGGGTGGGTGGTTAACGGAGACGGCGTCGCGCCTCTAGCCAAGGGCTGTGGACAGATGGACGGGGACGCTGGGAACTATAAATGGAAAAGCAATGGATGCGTTTCCATCAGTGGAGCGGCTGCAGTGGCGCGAGACGGCTTTCAGGCAGGTGCTGGTTGTGTTAATTAGTGATTAAAACAAACGATCGCACCTCCTGCCATCCCTGTTTCCTGCAGCTTCTCTCATTGTGCCGAGGCTCCAAGACAAACGGTTCCTCGGTTGTTAAGAGCAAAAGGAAACTGTCATTCACAGGCTCCCAGGCTGCTCTGGGACTCTCGGGGTTTCTGCTGGCAGGGCTGGAGCTTTGCTGAGAGCGAGGAACGGCCTGGAGCTCGAGTCCAGGCTGCCCTCCATGGAAGGGATCCCTGTGGTTGCTCAACGCCGTGTCAGGGATTGAGCTCAGCTGGAGCAGGACGGCTCGGGAGCAGGACAGCTACGGCTCTGCCCCTTTGCTCACCACGCTATCCTGATATGACTCTCAGTAGATAAGTGTTTACATCCTGTAACGCTGAGCATGTGATGGAGCTCTCACCTGCACTAGTGGGCTTGTTGGTGTGGGGTTTTTGATGTCTCCAAAGAGAGATCTTTCTGCTGAGTCCGGATGCAGCCCTGCTCCAGGATCAGGCTGCCAGCCCCATCCCTGCTGGCCGTGGCCACTGTCCCCGTCAGCCGTAGCCACCAACCCTGCCCAGGGTCCCCCTTCCCAGGCTGCCCCGGCTGAGCTCCCCTCGCTGCCGGGTGGGATGTGAGGGATCTCCGCTCTGCTCACCTCCTCCTCCCCCCCGGCCCCTCTCGTTCCAGGATCGCCCTCCCCCGTACTTCAGCAGCAGCCAGAGGCTGGTGGGGCCCCAGCGTGGAGCGTCGCACCTGGAGAGCGCTGCCGAGAACCCTGGACTGCAGGTGACAGCGGGGACCCTGCCACGAGCCGGGGTCCGGGGGAAATGGCGGGGATGATCCAGATCTGCTTGGGAAGGGACCGTGGTTACAGGGACCTGGGGAGCTCCTAGGGCACGGGAGAAGGTGCAGGAGCAACGTGGGAGGTGTTGCTGGTATGTAACAACCTTTGGGGAGGAGAGCAGAGATGCTACAGAGGACACTGTGGTGCCCTGAGGTGTTTGGGCGTGAAGTGGCAGGTGATTCCCTCAGGACCTTGAGGAAGGGGATTCTGCCCCTCTGCTCTGCTCTGGTGAGAGTCCACCTGGAGTCCTGTGGTTCAGATCTGGAGTCCTCAGCACAGGAAGGACATGGAGCTGTTGGAGTGAATCCAGAGGAGGCCACAGAGATGATCTGAGGGGTGGAGAACCTCCTGCGTGAGGACAGGCTGGGAGAGTTGGGGTTGTTCAGCCTGGAGAAGGTTCCAGGGAGACCTTAGAGCAGCTTCCAGCTATGAAAGGGGCTCTGGGAAAGCTGTGGAGGAGCTCTTGATCAGGGAGGGCAGGGACAGGAAAAGGGGAACAGCTTTCAGCTGAAAGAGGGGAGATTGAGATGAGATATGAGGAAGAAATGTTTTCCTGTGAGGGTGGGGAGGCCCTGGCCCAGGTTGCCCAGAGCAGGGGTGGCTGCCCCATCCCTGGAGGGGTTCAAGGCCAGGTTGGATGGGGCTCGGAGCCCCTGATCCATGGGAGGGGTCCCTGCCCACAGCAGGAGTGGGACTGGATGGACTTTGAGCTCCCCTCCAACCCAAACCATTGCATGGTTCTAGGATTCACAAAGCAGGTTTTAGGATCATAGAATCACCAGGTTGGAAAGGACCTACTGGATCATTGAGTTCAACCATTCCTATCAATCACTAAATCGTGCCCCTCAGCACCTCATCCACTTGTCTCTTAAACACCTCCACGGTTTAATTACCTCCTGGGAGCGGAGACTTCCTCACTCACAGTTCAAGAAGGGCACCCACAACTTTGAACTCTGCAGTGAGTGCAGGTGGCACCAGACCATGACATTCCAGAGCCACGACTGTGCTGACCTTTCTCTCCCGGGCTGGGCATTTCCAGGGAGACGAGCTGTTCTGCGTGGGACGCCCCAGCAGCTACCAGCTGCCTTCCTGGGAGCAGCCCCGCTTGCCAAGCTACGAGAGCGTGCGGAAGAAAGATCGCCAGCGGGAAATCCATCAGATGATCGCCGAGCGGTTCGGGCTGTGGGCAGAGCCTGCCCAGGAGGTGAGCGCTCCCTCCCTGCACCCGGCGGGGGAGGCCCCGCTCCGGTCATATCTGGGTCTTGCTTCAGCGATTTCCAGTAGCTGAGGACTCTGTTCTCTGGAATTGCCTTCCTCCGATAGCCTTTATCTCTGGGAAGGGCACAGAGTGTACCAAGAGGCTCCTTTTGTGCTGGTTAATAATCGATCTCTCCCGGTGCGCTTTGGATCATCTGCTCGGGACAAGCCTGAGCTGGGAATGTTATTTTTAGATCTGTAAGGCTTCCATGGTTTCTCGTTCCATGCAGGACACCTCTGGGAGACCCCTCACTATTACCTTGAAGTGTTTATGGCTGATTTATGAGCAAAAGGCTTTGCCTGTTAACGACGTTTAAGATTTGCAGTCCTGCAATAGAGAAAAGCGAGTGCATCTGCCAAGCACGTCCGCAGCAGCAGCCCAGGAGGCTCCTGTTGAGCAGAGACCTCGCTGACTAAACATTTGAAATCCTGAGCAGAGCACTAAAGGTTCACTGATTTACCTGGCTTTGGAGCCTTTAAGTCTGACCATAAATAAGTAGAATCATAGAACAGTTTGGATGGGAAGGTACCTCAAAGCCCATCCAGTCCCACCCCCTGCCACGGGCAGAGACACCTCCCATGGATCAGGGGGCTCAAAGCCTCTGGGCATGGTCAGCGCCTGCCCTTGGTGTTCGGAGCTGTAACTGATGATGCCTGCCCTGAAACCAGAGCACCCAGGGTGCAGGGGAGCCCCAGGGATAGAGAAACTGCAGTGTCAGGTCCTTGCAGGGGGACAGGAGCAGGAACCTGGCAGAGAGTGTGAGAGGGGAGCGGGAGGGATGTGCCTTCCCAGTGGATTTCTGCCCTGCCGTGTCACAGGCCGGTTCCGAGTGTTCGTTTTCCAGGTGCTACCGGCTCCCTGTGCTGACTGCAGGGATCCGGTGTCGGGCGGGTGGTGGCTGGGAGCTCTGTCATCCGCTCTGCAAGAAGAGGTGGGATCATCTCCGGGTTATTTCTGATCAGCTGTAATGTTCTGTTCTCCCTCTCTCTCTCTGTAGCTGCCACCTCCCTACGAGCACGCTCTGAGGCATCCTCCAGCTTTCTCAGGGACGGGGATGATCTCAGAGACCTTGGACAGACGTGGAGTGCCAGACCCTTTCCAGGCGCCTCTCGGCTACCGGACTCAGCGCAACACAGACGTGTAGGCACCCCCCGTGCCACGTCCTCCCGTGCTGTCAGCTATAAAAGTGCCTGTGCCCTCCTTCTCATCCGCAGGGAGCGGCTGGAACTCAGACCTCCACCAAATTCGCCCTCTACCAAGACACAGGCGAGGCAGACCCCGCCGCCGGATCGGTCCCTCCCGCAGCACAAGGACACACGGGAGCCGCCGCTGGGGACTGTGCTCGGAGCAGAGCAGCCAGGGATGTTGCTCGCTCTTCTCCAGCAAACGCACTGTTACCAAGGGCGATGGAGCAGCTGCTTCCACACAGGGCAAAGACGAGGTGAGGGCCTGCTCAGCCAGAGCTCATCCAGGCAGCTGGAGTTTTGGACCTCTGTGAGGGATGCGCTGCCTGCGTGCCAAGGATCCGACCTCAGACAGTGGCCACGTTGTGCTACGTCACTTCTTTCTTAGGTTATAATGTTTTACTTTATGGGTGTATCAGCTAGCAAGTGGGAATCCTCAGCTGTGAGTGGCAGGATGGATCTGTACTGGAGCATCGCTCTGCACTCTCACAGCAACGGTGTGAGAGTGGCTCAGGGCAGCTCCGTACGGACTGCAGAGCGATGGGGAGACGACTCAGGGCTGTGTCCCCGGCAGCACACAAATACTGAGCGCCAAGAAGAACCGTGGGACTGGATACACACTCTGGGAAAGGACAGAATCATGGAGAAAACGCCTGGTGGTGCCTGTGAGGAACAAGAAGCGAAGGCAGACAGGCATGGCTGGCCCATTCTCTCCTCCTCTGCAGAGCAGACGGTCCAGTAGTGCCAGCACTGGCAGCCTTACACCATTGACTCCATAACCTTTTTTCTACCGCAGAGCCCAAATTTCTATTTGTTTACAAACCTGTAGATAAAATGAGGTCAGTTTGGCCACAGGGCCTTTGGGCTCCTTTCTTTTGAGCAACATAAGCTCCAAAATATCACAGAATGACTCAGGGAAGACAAAAGGATAAGTCTCTGGATTAGGGCTTTCTGATACACCTGCAACCACTGAGCTTCAAACCCTGCCCCAGACCTGCGGATCTCACCGGGCGCTCCAGAATTAGTCAGGAGCTCACTTCACAAGTTTGAATGTCCCTCGTCTGCCAGGAAATGGAACACCTTCAGATATTTGAGTTAATTATTGAGGTGAGTTAGGCAGAAGGGAAAATCTGGCTTCCTGGGATGCACAGAATCCAACTGGAAAAGGATCTGCTCTGCAATATTTTGAATTAAGGTACAAATGTAATGGTAATATCTAAAAATGAGTGAAAATATGCACAGGGAATGATTGGTGGGACAAGCACTGACATAACAGCAATCGCAGGGAGAATGCATCCAGTGGCACAAGGGAACAGGTTCTCCAGAGGAAAGCAGCTCTGGATACCACACAAACATAGGTAACCCATTTCAGGAACAGCCAAGACCTCCAGTAGCCCCACAGCATTTATTAAACACACGTAGCAATGCCAGCAGGCACTCCCGGTGCCCGAGCACTGACCATGTGTGCTTTGGGGGCAAGAAAACACAGTCCTGAAACGGTATCTTCTGAGCTAGACTGCTCCTGTCCTCAGCTGCCAGTCCAGCTGGAGCGCTCTGTCCCACCGCTCCTCCCCATCCGTCTCTATCGAGCAGGAGGCTCAGAGCATGGTGACCAGTTTAAAGCTTCCTACTTCTGCAGTGGGGACAACGCTGATAAAGGTTTTATAGAGAACTGCTCCTTTGGGCAGGCGGCAGATCACCTCCCGGCTCTCGCTGCTGCGCGGCTGGGGGATATAAACCTCCTTGGTGTACCTGACAATCCCGTCCTCCAGGGCGTAGAGGGTCTTGTTACGGCCCATCCCCACCTGGGAGAGGAGGACGAGGGTTAGAAAAGGGTGCAGGTCCACGCGAAAGCAGATCTGATGGTGGGTCTGCATCGTCCGATATCCTGGCTTCAACAGCATCTGTTGCTTTGTATTTTAAAGTAAAAGAACCTCACACTTTGCTTCCAGCAATCAGTGTGTGGCGGTGCTGATCGCAGGGGAGGGGACCCTGTTTCCACCCCAAAACACAAGAACCCAGTGAGGTTACAAAGGTGGGTGGGGATATCCTTAACTTTCAGTCCTTTTCTGAGTCCTGTGAGCACGGGTGTGACTCTGAGCAGGCTCACAGACTACAAAATACCAGGTAGTGACACCCAATTTCAGGATAAGACAGGACACAGGGGAACAATTTTCAGCTGAGAGAGGGGAGATTGAGACGAGATATGAGGAAGAAATGTTTGCCTGTGAGGGTGGGAAGGCCCTGGCCCAGGCTGCCCAGAGCAGGGGTGGCTGCCCCATCCCTGGGGGGGTTCAAGGCCAGGCTGGATGGGGCTGGGAGCCCCTGATCCATGGGAGGGGTCCCTGCCCAGGGCAGGGGGGGGACTGGATGGGCTTTGAGGTGCCTTCCAACCCAAACCATTCCATGATTCTACATAAGTAAGAAAATTTGAACTAGCTGGAAAGAGGGGAGGCACCAAGTACAGGACTCTGTGGGCTGCTCTTCTTCAAGAACCACAGAAGAGATGGTGAAGCAACTCACGTGAGCTCCGGGATGCCAGCGTATCAACCGCTGCGTAGCCAAGATGTTGCCTGCGTGCACGAACGCTCCTGCAACAGAGCAAGAGTCAGGCTGCGGAGAAACAGAGCTCCTGAAGCCCTGGCAGAACACGAGTGGTTCCAAGACTTACAAAGCCCAGCTTTCTGTGGGAACGTTCCAAGGAAAAGTAACTTTAAAAGCTAAAAGCATCTAAACAAGAATGCTGTTAGCAGGAAATAAAGGGCAATTGATGCACAATGGCAAAGCGCAGCTCTGGTCTCTGAAAAGGTTACTGCCAGGGTACCTGGCATTTTCTGGCTGCTGACGACATTTGTTTTATTACCTTTTAAATCAGTAGGTTTTCATCAGCAAAGCTAATAATTATTGAGCACTCAGCTGCAAGAAGCTGTACTTTGGCTTCTGCTGAGCCTCATAATTCTCCCCTTTGTCAACAGTGAAAATGCTCGGCTTTTCAACACAGCGTGGGGGAAAAGCGCACGTACGGGGTGCCCCGCAGCGAACCTCCCTCCAGGCGCTCCCGAGGCAAAGCTGGAATCAAAGTACGCCCTTCACTGGCAGCTCTGGCTGGCTGCTCGCTGACTCACCCTGCCCAGTAGTTTTCCCTGAGCCTCCCCTTTCGTTTTTCTTCAAAGAGCCCTGAGATGCCCAACCCCTAGGACCCAGACCAGGCCAGGAGCTGTGAGGAACGCAGTGAAGCACGAATATAAGCGGATTCTCAGACCTACCTTCTACTTTTTTGTACCCGTAACGCTTGCCAGGGCTGCGGCCACCTAAATTTTTTGAGCTGCCCCCAGACTTCTTAGAAGCGCATCTGACAGCGAGCAGGGTGGTTTGTGGAGCCGTTAGAACTGGGTAGGGAGAAAGAACAACAATGGTGGGTGAGAAAAACTTATCACGTGCCCTTTCTGCTTTCAGAGCTAAAGGCTGAGAGTTAAAATAAGCTTAAAAACAGCAAAGCTCTGAGAATAAAGTACTTCCAGGCTCCATTCCTGGACCCTTGCAAGGTTAGGCTGGATGGGGCTTTAAGCAACCTGATCTGGTTAAAATAGCTGCTGCTTCTGCAGGACTGGATAACTGGTAAAGGTCCCTTCCAAAAAGTACTCTATGAGTCTACAGTAAAGCCCTCCAAAGCTCAGCCCCACGTCAGATTTGACCATGCTCTCAGCAGATCATGCTCTAAACCACTCAAGGCACCTTCCCACATGATGAGGCCACAAAGATGATCTGAGGGCTGGAGCACCTCCTGTACAAGGACAGGCCAGGAGAGTTGGGGTTGTTCAGCCTGGAGAAGAGAAGGTTCTGGGGAGACCTTGGAGCAGCTTCCAGTGCTGAAAGGGGCTCCAGAAAAGCTGGGGAGGGGCTCTGCATCAGGGAGGGCAGGGATAGGGTGAGGGGAATGGTTTTCAGCTGAAAGAGGGGAGATTGAAGTGAGATATTCAAAGAATCACTGGATGGTTTGGGTTGGAAGGGGCCTCAAAGCCCATCCAGTTCCATTCCCTGCCATGGGCAGGGATGCTTCCCACTGAATCAGGGGCTCCAAGCCCCATCCAACCTGGCCTTGAACCCCTCCAGGGATGGGGCAGCCACCCCTGCTCTGGGCAGCCTGGGCCAGGGCCTCCCCACCGTCACAGGAGAACATTTTGTCCCTAGGATCTCATTTCAATCTCCCGTTTTTCAACACCCGCTGAACCAACAGCGCACGCCTACGACCCTGCGCGACCGGTAAGGCCCCTCCCTTAGGGCTCACACCCCACCCCGCCGCGGGGTGGAAGCTGGAGGTCACTCACACAGCCTCTGAGCCGCCGCCATTGTTGCCCCTTAGCGTCTCTTCCGGTTGGGAAGGGATACGTCACTTCCGGCGCATGGCGCGCATGCGCGCGCGGCTGGCGGCGATTGGTCCGAACGCGCGCTTTTCGCGCGCGTTCGGACCAATCGCCTCCAGCCGCGCGCCCTCACGGACCAATCACAGCGCGGTTCCCATCAGGGGGCGCTGCTCGCCCCATTCATAAAGGGCGTCGCTCCCGCCCATTCATAACGAGCGTCTCGCGCGCCATTCACGTCCGGGGCTGCTTGCTCCATTTATTTCAAGCGCCTGGGGCTTCGCTGCAAAAGGGAAGAGCGAGGTGGGAGGGGGGGGAGATGGTGGAGAGCGATGAAGAGGAGCTGCCCACCTTGGCTTCCTTGCTGCAGCCCTCGGTGCTGCCCCAGCCCAGCCGGAGGGCTCTGGGGAGGGTGGTAGCGGGGGTTGTGGTGATGAGCAGTGAAAGTGAGGAGGAGGAGGAAAGGAAGGAGAAGGAGGTGATGGAGGATGAGCTGGAAGAGGAGGAGGTTGGGGACAAGGTAGAGGAGCTGCAGGGGGATGAGGTGGTGGCATTGGAGGAGGACGAGGTGGAGGAGTTGAAGGAGTTGGAGGAGCTGGAGGATGATGAGGTGGTGGCATTGGAGGAGGATGAGGTGGAGAGGTTGAAGGAGCTGGAGGAGGAGGTGGTGGCATTGGAGGAGGATGAGGTGGAGGAGTTGAAGGAGGAGGAGGAGGAAGAAGAGGAGGTGATAGAGGTCATTCCTCTGGCTGAGAGGATCAAGCGAAGAGTGGAAGGAAGGAGGGGAGCAGCTTCTCGGTCCCCCCAGCCAGGCGGTGGGGTTGCATCCGGAGGAGACAGCCTTGGTGCTGGTGCTGACTCACTGGCTTGTGGCAGTTCAAGGTGCCTCGGAGCCCTGGTGCCGTCTGGAGATGTATCTTGTGGCAGACAAGGTGTCACGCACAGTGCTGACCGGCTGTCCTTGTGCCTGCTGCCAGCATCCCAGTCTGACTCCACTGTCCAGCCTGGTCGGCCCCTGGCTAGCTCGGAGACGTCTCCTGCTCCCAAGAAGCCAAGATACTGCCCCAAGGACAGGGAAGCGCTCGCCCAGGCTGCGTGGCAGAGGAGGAAGGAGCGAGAGGAGCGGAGGAGGCAGCAGGAGGAGGAGAAAGAGAGGAAGAGGGCCTTGGCCATGAGGCTGAAGGCCCAGCGCCCGGGGGAGTGCCAGAAGTACATAACGGTGGTGCTGGATTCAGGTGTTTGTCCTCACAGCGTGCTTCTGCCTGGTATCGCCGGTGGGCTCTTGCCGTGGAGGCCTGACCCAGGCACCCATTTCAGTTCTCTTACAGGTGGAGGGTGGTGGACATGTCCTTAGTGCTTTGCAGGCTGCAAACTATTCCTGCGTGGTGGAGGACCAGGATGTTCCCTGCAGCATCACCTGGAGGAGAAAAAGTGTGTCAGCCCAGGTGTGTGAGCCAAGTCTTTATGTTCTTGCCCTTTTCTCCCTCTTTTATTTGCATTTGTTAGTAATGATATTTAACAATACAAATAAATGCCCTCTCATCTCCTCCCGGCCTCGAGGAGTAAGTGGGAGCACTGGTTGGAGTGGATTATGAACAGACTGTTGCTCTGGCTGTTTGTTTTCCTCCCTGGACAGGCAGAAGAAGAGAAATGGACAGAGGAACCAAATGTCCTTGTTCTGCTTTGCCTCGAGGAGTTTTTGTCTATGATTCACAACTACAAACAAGTGAGAGTGCTGATTGTTTTGTGCTCTGGAACAGGATGGGCTGCGAGGGTTGGGTTTGTCCTCCCTTTCCATGGTGAGAATGTTTGGCTGGGGGATGGAGCTAGACTTGCAGCAAACCATGAATCTGGTTTTTGAGGCCATGAGTGCGTCAAAACCACCAGGGCTGTGTAATGCAAAGCTCTGAGCAGCTTTCTTTCCTAGTTCCAATTGCTCACAGATTTTTGGAGTGGTGACATCTGATCAAGTGGGGGTTTTATTTGTATTTTTATTTCTCTGCCATAAATTTACACCGGATCCAGCGTTGCCCACTTGCCGCCGAGGAGCTGTGTGAACGGGCTTTTCCATGTGCAAACCCAGCTGCAGAATCGGGGCCACAGGCTGCTGCGCTCCCACGTTTCCCTCAGGGTGGTTCAACTCCTTTTCTCTGATCTTTGCAGGAGGCTCTGGGCTGTGTGGATGGACGGGGGGAGACCCTGCAGAGCTATGTAGCTCGTGCCACGGAGAAAATGCCTGGGAAAATTTTGGCGCTGGCAGTAGCAGGAGTAGAAAATTATTTCAGGTTAAACGTTTTCCCCCTCTAAATGTTTCTCTGTTGTCTCTGGCTTTGTAAAATACTGTGGGTGTTTACGCTAATTCCTGCTAGCAGAGATTGGAGCATGAGAGGTGTTCCCCCCAAGAGCTGCTCCACTCATTGTGTCAAAGCAGATGCCAAGGTCCATCCAGCCCGACCCCATGGTGACCGATGGCAAACGCCCAGGGAAGTGCAGGAACTCCCAGCCCTGCTTTACTCTTCTTAGGTCTCAGTCAAAAAAGACATTGCGACAGGCAGCAGCAAGTGGAAAGCAAGGAGGGGAACAGGGAAAGCGTGGAAAAAGGAAATCCAAGGGTTCTGGCCTGGACATCACCAAAATGGACATGGAGGAAGTGAGTACCGTTAAAAGAGACATCTCTTGCTGCCTGCTCTTATGTGAATGCTTGACCCAATCGCACACTTCCTTGGATGGGAGATTTGGCCTCTGTGAGTCCCTGTGTCTGTGGATGGAGCTGTTTGGGTTCTTTTCCCTGCTCTTCAGGCATGGTCCTGCTTTCCCGTGGACTGATGTCTCATTCGCCATGATTCTGCTGTCCATCTTTATCAGCATCTCACGCCCTTTGTGGGTCACTTGCCCAGCGCATCCGTGCTGCCTCGAGGTCGGTCCCCGCGGCGGCAGAAATGCTGCTAAACCAGCATTCACTGGGCCAAGATGGGTCGCCCCGGAATGTTTGAATGCCATAATGACCCATTCCCAAAACAGGGAGAGTCCACGTTCCTGTCCTGCACCAAGGACCCTTCTTGTGACCGTTTTTTGTTTCAGACAGGAGCGGAGTTAGATGTGGGAAGCGTAATTGTTCCGTGTGTTGTTCCCAATGCTGTTGACAGGCCCTGGTGGATCTGCAGCTGGACAGACAAGTGCAAGTCTCCACTTTTGAGAGCTGGGAGGAGCTGGGGGAGTTTGTCAGGATGTTCTCCAAAGCTGTAGCCGAAGCTCCATACAAGTGAGTCCGTGGAGGAGGTCTGGTGGTTCCCTCTGTGGAGGGGCTGCGTGCTCACAGGGAGCGGGAGGGAGCAGCAGGTATGTGGCTGCACCTCAGGACCACATAGGTTCATGGGTTTTACGGAGCAGGCAGCACAGAGCAGCTGCTAACGCTCCCAAGAACAGGGTTGGGTTTTTATCCAGTAGAAAATCTGGATCTTAAACACAGAAATCAGTAATGAATGTCATAGGGTCAAATTTTAGTATTTACTTTGCCAGCAGTGCCTGTAACAGCTCGGAGCAAGAAATGGCTCTGTCTCTGGCTAGGGGACAGCAGAGCAGGGACAGGATTTTCTCCATAGCCTCGTTGTCTCACACTCATTCCCATTCCTTGTTCTCTGTAGGCGAGAGCGGGAGAACACAGGGCTCTCCTTCTACCTGGAGAAGTCGTGGTGCGGAGGAGTGAGGGTGGATCGTTCCGGGAAGGGGCTCTTCCAAGTCTGGAAGAGGCAGATACAGCAATTTAACCGTGTCAGCCCAGCCATGGCCGAGGCTATTGTGTCTGCGTACCCTTCTCCTCTGCTGCTGATACAGGTGAGGATCCCTCGGGAACACCGAGCACTGCGTGCGGGCAGCCAGCAGCTGTGAAGTGAGCGGAGGAAATCATTTCACTGGCACAAGGATTCTGTATGAGGTGGGATCTGGGGAGAGACCGGGTGAAAAACAAGCGTGCGGAGTAGTCATAGGGGTGTGGGATGGTTGCTTATGTCGAGCAACAGATGGAAACGGGTGATACCCTTGTTCCTTTGGGTTGCTTTCAGGCCTACGACAGATGCTCCTCGGAGCAGGAGCGGGTGAGCCTGCTGGCTGACATCCCTGTGCACCGTGGGGACGGCGTGACAGCCACTTCCCGGCGGATCGGACCCGAACTCTCCCGACGCGTCTATCTGCAGATGACTTCCCACGATCCCAATCTCCTCTTGGATGGCCCTGGATAGCCCAGGGAACGAGGATTTTACTGTTTGCCTGGTTTAAGGATTCAGCTTCCTTCTGGGAGGAAGTGCTTGGATAACGAATGGAGTTGTCGATCCTGGTTTAAAGACTTAAAACATATTTGGACTTCATTGTAGAAGGAAATTGGATGAAATCACTGAATGGCTGGCATTTACTCCAGAAAGATCTTCCCTATGAGCACAAGTTGGACAGGGCTGATGGTACTGATGATTCCATTATTTGTCTTCTTAGAAAATAAATTATTTTGAATAATAATAATGATCTTTGCTTCTTACCACGCCATCTCGAGCACAGACGGGTGTCATCTGCTGAAAGGAACACTCGCTGCTGCTGTCCAGAACTGCACGTCCTCTTCCATCTCCGCAGTGGAAAATCCCACTGCTGCCCCCAGCAACGCTCCAGCAGGGTGGGAGAACTTTACCTCACAGAAGAGACTCAGTTTTCCATTGTGGCAGATGGGAATGAGTAAGACTAATTTTCAGATACAAATTAAGCCTGCCCTGATTCAGCCTCCAGACGGTTTAATCTACAGAGGGGCTTGAAATCTGATTACATGTGCTGGAATGATGAGGTCTGAGCAGTTGGCAGAAAAAGCTTGCTTTTAATGAGATTGGGGAGCGTGCTCGCCCGGCTAACGAAGCCGTTAGCGCTTGTGTGCGCACAAGGACAGTCGAGGGCTTTTGCGACTGCAGCACTTACAGAGATGAGTGCCGAGAGCGAGCTGAACCGCATCCAGCGTGGGAAGTTCCTGTGCTGCCTGGGATGAAGGATGATCCACCCGGGATGGGGCTTCAGGCGCTCAGCCGGAGCCTGGGGACCAGCGCTGCGCCCCTGACCAGAACTGGTGAACTGGCCTTCGCCAGCCTAAGCTCGTTCTCCTAGGTGGCAAAGTGCATGGAGTGGCTGCAGGGAGGAAATGTCGCTTCGAATGTTCTTTGCTGTGTCTCTGAACACTTCTGGACAGTAAGCAAGGACCTGTAAGGGCTGTGGTGAGCTAGATGGCAAAAGCAAAGCCTAAAGCTGTGTAAAGGAAGCTCAGGAAACACCCACCCTGCTCAGCCAGAGCCAGGCTGCCTTCCCTTCCTTTCCCAGAGTTCACAGCTGCTTTTCTCTCTGTGGAGCTCGGGAACTGCAGCCTTGTCTTTGGGTTACTAAAAGGTGGAGGCTTTCTGCTCTCATCGTGGCCTGGGTGTGAAATATTATAGATTATCTCCTCGTGGCACTGCTTTTACCAGCAGTAATTCCAGGTATTTGAAGAAAGGGAGTGATTCTGGGGGGTGATGCAGGACGGGACCTGGATGTTCCTGGAATCCTGCACTTCAACGTTAGGTGAGCACTTTGGTTTAGTATTCATGAGGCCTTTAAGGAGGTGACAAGTTCCTGTTTGCTTTTCTCTGTGAGAAAGCTATGAACAATGCACAGGTGAGGTTTTTTCCCTCTTGGTGCGCGGCACCGAACCTCCCAGTGGCCCAAGGTGAAACCCTCCCCTGCCCGCCCAGTGTGCCCTGTTCCCAGTGCCACCTCAAGCCAGCAGCTCTCATCAGACACCCCTCTCTTGTCACAGCCATAAAACCTCCCCCAAGACCAGCCGGAGGCCCCTCCTAAGCTGCAGCCGCTTTGCTGGCACGAGCCGGTTAAAATAAGTGCACCCAGAAATCACTTGGGGCAGTTTCTAAAAAAACCTCATTAAAACCAGAACTGTGTTAGCAACACAAACATCCAGGTCAGACAAACTGCTGCGAAAACTGTTGTATTGAAAATTCTCAGCTCTTTCCAATAGCACATCAGCTTCTTCGCTCCACCCTGTGGATGCGCAGCCGTCCCCCGCGCCGGTCATCGGTCCTGGAGCGGGACTGACCCTCATTCCCATACAGCCACATCACCGACTTTAGCACAAATAGAAATGACGGCGAGGAGCGGGGAGGAATTAAAAACCTGCCTCCAGACAGAGCTATCGCTGCCGATAACGCGAGGGCTGGCTTTTTCTGCTCCTATTGCTCGGCAGCGTTCCGTACCTCGCAATCCAGGTGACCGTCCCTTGGAGGTAAGAGAATCATACAAGAGGTGTTAACAAGTTTAGGTTAATGCGAGCAAATAATGGGAGTTACAGGCCGACCGCGAAACATGCACAGCAAAGATGATCTGAACGAGGGCTGCTCGGTGGCGAGCGGAGCAGCAAACCGATGCCGACTGGTTAAAAGCAGTTTCCTCAGAGGGCAATTCCATAGGAATTCTGGCTGCATAGATGGTGGAGGGAGACGCCGACGAAGCAAGTGCCCGTCCAGGACGATCGCTAGTGCGAGTTCTGGTGTAGCATGTTCTGCAGGGTTTTGTGGTTCTGCAGAGCGGCCACCACGTCCTCGTAGAGCGCGTTGACGCTGACGCACACGGGCTGGCGCTGCAGCTCCGTCAGCTTGCAGGCGGCCAGGGTGCAGAGGACGCAGAGCAGCGCGAGCAGCAGCACCCGCAGCACCGACCGCGACCACGAGGACTTGTGCCGGGGCGGCTGGGCGGGACGGGAGCTGGAGGTGGGCTCTGCAACGAGAATGTTTATGACACAGAGAATGTGAGAAATGAATCAAATACCTTTAACGGTCCGTGTTCCGAAATGGAGCTGTTCAGGTCAGGTGCTTCAGCCTGCCTGCAGTTCTTTTGTCATGAGTTTTCATCACTTGAATGTGATTGATAAGTAGATGCGCAGGATTTAACTATTTAGTGTGAAAACTTTAAGATTTTGTTCCATGGGCATCGGTGAAAAGGGTGCAAAGCACCTCTGCATTGCACAGGGTCTGGTTTTGCATGTATGGTTCAGTACACAAAAAATGAGGAAGGAGTTCTCCTGCGGGACAGCTGAAGAACTCTCTGGCTCTTGCAGTTTGTCAGGAGCAAAGCACAGCAGCAGAGCTTACTGGAACTCCTACACATTCCCTCCCTGCCTCCCCCACCTTGCAGTACCTGGGCTGCATAAAAGCACATCTAGCAGCACTGAAAGGGGATGAGATGGAGTCTGACGCAATCCCACCCCCAGGGGACGTTACTTACTTCGGGTTTGTGCTGTTTCTTTTTTAGTTTTCTTCTCCATCTCCTGTTTTGCAGCTTTCTGAGCATCGTACTCCCGCCTCCTGCGCTCCTTTTCTTCTGCCTTCTCGCGCTTCCTCAGTTCTCTCTCTTGAGCCTCCTTTGCTCGCTGTTCTGCTTCACGTTTCTTCTCCATTTCTGGGGATTAATAAGAAGGGGTTTTTTTCCTTACTTAATGTAAAGGATTTTCATTGCTTTCTTCCCTCTTACGTGGTTATTGGGTCCCAATTGGAATGAGGAAACAAATCAAATAACTATCATAGAATCACAGAATGGTTTGGGTTGGAAGGGACCTCAAAGTCCACCCAGTCCCCACCCTGCCCTGGGCAGGGACACCTCCCACTGGATCAGGGGCTCCAAGCCCCATCCAGCCTGGCCTTGGACCCCCCCAGGGATGGGGCAGCCACCCCTGCTCTGGGCAGCCTGGGCCAGGGCCTCCCCACCCTCACAGGAAAACATTTCTTACTCATATCTCGCCTCAGTCTCCCCTCTTTCAGCTCAAAACTGTTCCCCTTGTCCTGTCCCTGCCCTCCCTGATCAAGAGCCCCTCCCCAGCTTTCCTGGCAGCTGCTCTAAGGTCTCCCTGGAGCCTCCTCCAGGCTGATCAACCCCAACTCTCTCAGCCTGTCCTTGTACGGGAGGTTCTCCAGCCTTTGGATCATCTCCGTGGCCTCCTCTGGACTCATTCCAACAGCTCCATGTCCTCTTTTATCTGTGGGTTGTTTCTTCAAAATTACATACCTTGCATTTCACTCCCTTGGGGTTAGGCTTCCCTTAAAATAAATCCCGTGCTCTTCTGTATTTTTATAGGTAACCTATCGTACATCCCATCTGGAGATGCAGCTATTATTCAGGTAAGCAGTCCCAGTTATCCCCCACTGTCTTTCTCCCTCCAGCCTTTCTACTGCTGCCTGAGTCCTCAGGACTTTGAGAGTTAGGGAGTTTGAGAGTTTTTGGATGGCGATGGGTGTGTTTGGGTGCCTAAGGGAGACAGCGTGCGAGGGCTCCGAGCGCTCACCTCGCTCTGCCTGGAGCTTCCGCTGCCGCTGTCGGTCCTGCTCGGACTGGATGGCTCTCATGTGCTGCAGCACCTGCAAGGTCCAAGAAAACACCTCAAGGGCTCCGCGGGAGGCTGGCGGCACGGCCAGTTCAGGAGGGAACAGGGGAGTGTAGGTGAGGATGGTCAGTTGGGGCTGATCGCCAGCCCCGACTTATCCCAACTCCGAAGAGCACTCGCACCCTCCCACATCAATCTTTGCAGTTAGAAACGGAGCTTTCCGTTAAAAACCAAACATGCCATGCTGGTGTGAGCTGGTATGGAGGGACACAGAACGCTTGTGTTGATGTGAGCCCATAGTTTGCCTGAGCATCTCCAGAGATTTCTGTGCTCTGGACCGTAAGGCTAAACGTGGATTATTTTGGCTGATTCTGCCTCTGTTTTTTGGCACCCAGCAGTTAGTCTGCTCCTGATTCCCCTAATAGAAGAACCCGACTGTGCTCCAGCTCTCCAATCCTCTCCACAGCCTCTCTTGGACTCCTCAACTCACTACAGAGCTCTGAGGGAGGGACGAGGGCAGTGCTGGCCCCAGACTGAGAGAGGAGAGCCCTGCTCAGCCCCGGGTCCCCTCTCCACACGCACGGCGGCACAGGATTCAGTGCAGCAAACCTGCACCTGGCTGGCTGAAGGAGCTTCAAATTCTGCAGCAGCCACCCTGCTTGCTGAGCAAAACGAGGGGGAAGCACTGCCAGCAAAGCCGAGTGAGGGGGAAAAAGCATAAAAGTGGATTCCTTACCTTGACAGCTGCCTGTTTACACTGCTTCTCATCCAGACAGTCTCCTGCTACCTTAGCCAGGACAGGATCCAGGGGATTGTCCTTCAGATCCAGCCACTTCAGGTTCTGCAGGAAGGGACGACAAAGGGGAGGCTGTGAGAGCACAGTCCTGCGATTCTTTAAGGGATCGCAAGCAGGAGCAAAGAACTACTCTGTTGTTACATGAATGAAACAGCTACGGGAGAGAAGCAGGTAGCTTGAGATGCTTTCAAGAGGTGGGAGACGATTCCCCCTGCGCTGTGGTGCAGAGCCAGCGGGGTTTTGGAATGGGCGGTCAGCAGGATGGACGCTTTACTCGGAAAACCAACTTGAGAAAGATCACGAGACCCTGGGCAGCATCCCAAAGCTTTACGTAACCGCTCGGCAAACAGCGTTACCTTGAGCTGCGCGAAGCTGACCGGCAGGGTGACTAAACGGTTGTTGAGGAGGTCCAGGTGCTGCAGATTGACCAGGCGGCCAAAGTCCAAGGGCAGCTGCTGGAGACGGTTTTTGCTCAAATCCAGTTTCACCAGATGGGACAAACTGCAGAAATCCGACTAAAACCCAAACAGAAAAACAAGGGAAAGCCTGGTCAGCACCTTAGGGGAGGAACTCTGCAGGGAGTACACGGTGATAGCAGTGACAGCCTGCACCTTACGAGAGTCACAAATCAGAGAATTGTGGAATGGCTGGGGTCACAAAAGACCTCAAAGCCCATCCAGTCCCACCCCTGCCCTGGGCAGGGACACCTCCCACTGGATCAGGGGCTCCAAGCCCCATCCAGCCTGGCCTGGAACCCCTCCAGGGATGGGGCAGCCACCCCTGCTCTGGGCAGCCTGGGCCAGGGCCTCCCCACCCTCACAGCAAAACGTTTCTGAGCCAAGATATGAGTAAATCTCCCCTCTTTCAGCTCAAAACTGTTCCCTCTCATCGTTTCCCTGCCCTCCCTGATCCAGAGCCCCTCTCCAGTTCTCCTGGAGCCCCTTTCCGTAAGGGAAGCTGCTCTAAGGTCTCCCTGGAGCTTTCTCCTCTCCAGGCTGAATAATCCCAACTCTCCCAGCCTGTCCTTGCACAGGAGGTTCTCCAGCCCTTGGATTATCCCCATAGCGTCCTCTGCACTCCTAGCTACAAAGCTCTGAGGGAGGGAATTCCCTCTCCTCCTCTGATGGAGACAGAAAACACCCGACAGACAGACAGACGAGGTGATATAGGGGAACACAACAGAGACAGGGACCGGGAGCGGGTCTTGTCCCCACGGGGGGACCCCTGGGCTGGAGGATCCTTCACCCTCCCCCCAGTTTAACCCCCTCGGGCATGACCCGGTGCTGCCAGCGTGGCATCTCCCGTGTCCCCCCCGGACCCTCCCCAGCAGCCTCCCCCCCCGCAGGGCTCCCCAGCCCCTTACCGGCAGGGACACCAGGTTGTTGCAGGACAAATCCAGCACGGTGGCTTTCGGAAGAGCGGCCTGAGAGGGACACAAAGCAGCAAATCACCCTCGTGGCGCTGCCGCCGCCTCCCCCCCCGCTGCCACGGCGGCTCCAGCCCCTGCGCTCTCGTCCACGTCAGCGGGTCCGGCCCCCTGAGCTCACCCCTCGCGTCTGGGCTGAGATTTTGCGTCTAAAAGCAGCGTTTTCCCCCAAACCGGGGGCCGGCGGGGCGCAAACCCCCCTGCCCGAGGCGATTTGGGTCCCTGCGGGCTGGGGAACAAACGCACCCGGCGCATCCAGCCCCGCACAGCGCATCGGACACCCCCTCGGGCTGCTTCTCCTCCCGCATCTGCCCCCTCTTATTCGCATCTGCCCCCCCCCCCCCCCATCCTGCAGCACATCTGGCTCCCTGCCCACATCTGGCTCCCCGCGGCGCATCTGGCCCCCCACCCCCCGGCCACCGCTGGCTCCCCGCAGCACCTCCCCCCGCCCCCCCCCGTCCCCGCTCACCAGGTCCCGCACGGGCACCTCGCTGAGCCCGCACAGGCTCAGGTCCAGCTCGTTCCCGTCCAGCTTGTCCCGCAGGCTCAGCGCCCGCCCGCCCCGCGCCATGGCCGCCCCGGGCCCGCCCCGCCACCAGCGCCCCCTGCCGGCCCCGCGGGGAACCGCGCCCCGCACCGCGCCGGGACCCCCGCACCGGGACCCCCGCAGAGCATCGGGACCCGCACCGGGACAGGGACCCCGCGCCGGGACCCCAGCACCGGGACCCCCACCGGGACAGGGTCCCCGCGCCAGGACCCCAGCACCGGGACCCCCACCGGGACAGGGACCCCCGCACCGGGACAGGGACCCGCATCGGGACCCCCGCACCGGGACAGGGACCCCGCACCGGGACCCGCACCGGGACAGGGACCCCCGCACCGGGACAGGGACCCGCATCGGGACCCCCGCCCCGGGACCGGGACCCGCCCCGGGACCCGCCCCGGGGCCCCCGCACCTGGACCCCCGCAGAGCACCGGGACCCCCGCACCGGGACAGGGACCTCCGCACCGGGACCCCCGCAGAGCACCGGCACCCGCACCGGGACAGGGACCCTCACCGGGACAGGGACCCGCACCGGGACCCCCACAGAGCACCGGGACAGGGACCCGCACCGGGACCCCCGCAGAGCACCGGGACCCCCACAGAGCACCGGGACAGGGACCCTCACCGGGACCCCCGCAGAGCACCGGGACCCCCACAGAGCACCGGGACAGGGACCCGCACCGGGACCCCCGCAGAGCACCGGGACCCGCACCGGGACCCCCGCAGAGCACCAGGACAGAGACCCGCACCGGGACCCCCGCACCGGGACCCCCGCACCGGGACCCCCGCAGAGCACTGGGACAGGGACCCGCACCCGCACCAGGACCCCCCCACAGAGCATCGGGACCCCCACCAGGACCCCCCAGCATCACACCAGGACTCACATCGGGACCGGGAACTCCACCAGGACCTGCACCGGGACCCCCGCAGAGCAACGGGACCCACACCAGCACAGCCTGGTACGTTTTGATAGGAACAGTTGGACTCGATGATCCGGTGGGTCTCTTCCAACCTGGTTATTCTATGATTCTGTGATTCTATGACTGGTACAGCCCGGGGCACAGGTACCGGTACCAATATCAACACAGCCCAGCACCAGTACTGGTACCAGTATCAACACAGCCCAGCTTGGGGCACGGGCACAGCCTGGCGCAGCCTGGCACGACCCACCAGCCCTGCCCAATACCGGCCCCGGTACCGGCCCAGCCTGGCCCCACGCGTGGGTGCCCTTTACGCTGGTCGTTTCACACCATCGCACCCAAACCCAGCTGCTTAACAACCAATAATCCCAATACGAACCCACGTGGAGCAACCGATACCTTGTGTTACACCCACAGATACCAGGCTTCGGGCTCCCTGCAGGCGAATCCCCTCTTGCTGGACCCTCACACTGAGACGTCTCCTCAGGGAGGAACGTGCAATATTCCCGTGTTGATCCAAAGGCTCCGGTGCAGGCGCTGCCTCGTCTGGACTGACCCGCTGAGGAGAAAGCCCGTGAGCGAGAAGGAGCTGGGGCAGCGCCAGGTGGGAATGACCTGGGAATGGGATCACAGCGAGCACTGGCCTTGAATTCCCTGACCCCACGAATCACAGTGCATGGGACCTCGTGAAGGTGTTCAGCCACCTCAGCACGTCCTCACCAAGGGTGCTTTGGGGAGTCTGGGGGTTCCCAGGAGGTCTCTTCCAACTCTTGGAGACCTGCGCTAGCTCAGCCCAGAGGGAACCGAGACCACAAGGGTCTCTGAACACCTCGAAACAGCAAAAGAGGATCCTGCCTGTGGTTCATGCGTCCTCATCCAGGAGGTTAGAGAAGCTTCACAGAGCAGGCTCTTGTCCTGCCAAAGGGGAGCTGGAATTACGGAGCCCTCCTTTGCAAAAAGAGAGGTTTGAGTTGAGCGAATCCTCTCCGGTCCCTCAGCTTCCCAAAACACAGCTTGGAGAGTGAGGAGTGGCCAGAGCAGGACCTGCTCCAGGGGCAGGTGGGGACAGTGTCCCATTGCCAGGCCTCCTGCACGGAGGGACCCATGGGACTCGCCCTCCCTGTGCACAGTCCTGCTCCCAAGGGCAAATCCTGGGGGCCTGGGGGCCTGGGAAGCCCCTCTGCACGGCTCGAAGGGCCTTGGTCCGTGCGGGGTGACAAAACAGCAGCCACCGCTTCTGGGCTTGGGGTTCATGTGAGTCCAAGAGCCTTTGCTCTCAGCCAAAGGACACGAGGGTACGAATCGGCTCCAAACCCGACCTGCTCGTTTGTCATTACTCTGAAGGCAGATTTAAAGCCCTTAATGAGGAGGAAATGCTGCCTCATGCGATGGCGGATGGAGCGTGACTGGCTCAGGTGCCTCCGCTTTGACAATCTCGAGGGAACGTCCCCTCGTGTCAAGGTCACGTCGAGTTCTGCGTAATTCTTGGTTTAATCCCTAACCAGGATTCACCCCCCGGGCTGATGATCGGCACGTGGAGAGATCAAACTGGAAGTCAGCTTTATTTTTATTTGTTGAAGACTTTTGGATCACAGAGGGGTTTTTCTCCCCGTGGTTACACAATGCCAAGAGCACCGCGGTGCTGCTGCAGCGCAGGATAACTGCTCTGGGCTGGGCTGGAATGGAGAACGGACAAACCGCTGGCCACGAGTGTCCTGCAGCCTGTCCCATCGCCTGCAGAAAAGCCTCATCTCGCCTAGGGGATGATTTCCGCGGGACTGATGTTAAACTGAGCTCCTGTGCTCGCCTGCAAAGGCTTCAAACTCACCCAAGATGGACAAACCACATCACGGGGTGCATTGCGTGTTCTGCAAGGAGATGGGAGCAGGAACCGCTGAGGGAAGCAGGATGAGCGCTCTCAATCCAGCCCTGGATGAAGGATCCTCACTGTGACCCTGGGGACACAAGGCACCCACACAGCCAGGGCTGGAGGCATCCCCAGACCCTCTGCCCTCCCTCGCCTTCTGCCCCTCTGCGGCCACAGCTGATTTTTCACATTTCAAAGCCACAACTCTCCCTTTCCCTGACCAAAGAAGACACTGTCGCCACTGCCACCAAACAAACTCCTGGGGATCCAGCTGCACACTGGGGAGAACCCTTCCTGCTCCGATGTATCCGACACTGGGACGCTTCTCGCGGTCCGTGTTCCCCCACGCCGCTGCGAGGGGCCCATCTGTGGCTTCGCTGGATGCGTTACGCCTGTTCCGAGGGCAGCACCCACATTCTTGTTCCTCAGTAGCAGCGTGTGCGATGTGGTACGGCCAGGCTGCGTCTAGACACGCCAACGCCACCTTCCAGCTGGGGTCACCAGCCCCTCGCACAGCCCAGAACCCCCAGTCCTTCTCACAGCCCAGCACCCCCAGTCCCTCTCACAGCCCAGCACCCTCAGCCCCTCTCACAGCCCAGCACCCTCAGCCCAGCACCCCAGCCCCTCGCACAGCCCAGCACCCCCAGCCCCTCGCACAGCCCAGCACCCCCAGCCCCTCGCACAGCCCAGCACCCCATCCTCCTCACCCACATGATATTAAAAAGACAGGGCTCGTTTGCTGGGATGAGATTGATACTCCAGCCCTTAATGAGGATTAATTGGCTTTTGGCCACTGCCGCAGGCATCGATCATTTTACAGCGGGGACAACTCCTGTGCCCCCTTTTCTCCTCCAGCATCGCGCTGGGTGCCCCTCGGGGTGCCGCCTGGGGGGTCGCAGCCACCCCGGCTCCGGAGCCTCCTGGGGGATGGGATAAATCCTTAAGGGGAGGCAGCCGGGGAGCAGCTAGCGACTCGGGGAGCGGCTGGAGGGGAGCGGGGAGAGCGGCACCGGGGGCCTCGCTACGAAGTCTGGGGGGAGGGAGGGAGGGAAGGGCCGGGGCTGGGAAGAAAAAGGGTGATGGGGGGTTGGAAAAGAAGAGAGAGGAGAGAGAGGGGAGAAGGGGGTGGGGGGAAAGGGGGGAGAAGGGGATGGAGGTGGAGGAGGGGGAGATGGGGATGGAAAGAAAGCAGGAGATGGGGATGGGGGTAAAGGGGGAAGATGGGGATAGGGAGAATGGGGGGATGAGGGGATGGAGAGAAAGGGGGAAGATGGGGACGGAGGAAAAGGGGGGAGACGGGGATGGGGAGAATGGGGGGATATGGGGATGGGGGTGAAGGAGGGAGACGGGGATGGAGGGGAGTGCGGAGGTGGAGGGACGTGTGCGGGGCCAGAAAGGAACGTGGGGTTGGAGGGAGGAGGGGGATAAGAGGATGGAGGAAGCGGGGATGCAGGGTCGGAGGGGTTGGGGCGATGCGGGGCCGGAGGAGGGGCCGGGTCAGGATCCCGGGGGGCGGGTCCCCCCCTCCCCTCGCTCCGGCCTCCCGGGGCGGGGCCGCCCTAAGCTGGCGCCGCCCCCGGTCTCTGGCGGGTCCGGGTCCCGGTGCGGTCCCGGTGCGGTCCCGGTGCCCGCAGCCATGGCCGCGGCGCGGCTCGCAGCGCTGCCCCTGCGGGGCCTGCGGGCGGCGGGAGGGCGGCGGGGGGGGCCCGCGGGCAGGTACCGGAGGGGATGGGGGAGAGGGGGGGGCGGGGGGAGAGGGGAGGGGGGGGGAGAGGGGATGGGGATAGGGGGAAAGAGGGGGAGAGGGGGGATGAGGATGGGGGAAGAGGGGGAGAGGGTTGGGGGGGAGAGAGGGGATGGGGGAGAGAGGGGATGGGGGGACAGGGGGAGAGGGGATGGGGGGATGGGGGAGAGAGGGGGTGAGGGGATGGGGGAGAGAGGGGGTGAGGGGATGGGGGGATGGGGGGGAGAGAGGGGATGGGGGATGGGGGAGAGAGAGGGGATGGGGGATGGGGGGATGGGGGGAGAGAGAGGGGGAGAGGGGATGGGGGAGAGAGGGGGGGTGAGGGGATGGGGGAGAGAGGGGGGGTGAGGGGATGGGGGAAAGGGGGTGCGGATGGGGGGAGAGAGGGGGAGAGGGGATGGGGGGAGAGAGGGGATGGGGGAGAGAGGGGATGGGGGGACAGGGGGAGAGGGGATGGGGGGATGGGGGGAGAGAGGGGGGAGAGGGGATGGGTTTAGAGGGGATGGGGGAGAGAGGGGATGGAGATGGGGGGATGGGAGGAGAGGGGATGGGGGAGAGAGGGGATGGGGATGGGGGATGGGGGGAGAGAGAGGGGGAGAGGGGATGGGGGAGAGGGGATGGGGGAGAGGGGATGGAGATGGGGGGATGGGGGGGAGAGGGTATGGGGGAGAGAGGGGATGGGGATGGGGGGACGGGGGGAGAGGGGATGGGGGGATGGGGGGAGAGAGAGGGGGAGAGGGGATGGGGGGAGAGGGGATGGGGGGAAAGGGGATGGGGATGGGGGAAAGAGGGGGAGAGGGGATGGGGGAAAGGGAGAGAGGTGATGGAGGAGGGGAGAGGGGTTGAGGGTGGGGGAAAGAGTGGGAGAGGGGATGGGGTTGTGGGGGGAAAGGGAGAGAGTGGATGGGGGAGGGAGGAAGAGGGATGGTGGAGAGGAGATGGGGAAGGAGGGATGGGTCCGGAAGGGATGGACAGAGGGGCTCGCGGAGAGAGGAGAAGGGATGGGAAGAGAGGGGACGGGGATGGGGTCCAGAGGGGATGGGGGGAGAGGGTTTGGGGAGGGAGGAGAAGGGATGGGGAGAGAGGGGATGGGATGAGGGCGGATGGGGTCCAGAGCGGGTGGGTGGAGGAGGAGGGATGGGGTCTGGAGGAGCTCAGGGATGGAATGAGGAGGAATGGGGCTCCAGAGGGGAAGGGGGATAAAGGAGGAGGGCAGAGGGAAGAAGGGCTGGGGGTCCAGAGGGGCTGTGGGGAATGGGGTGGGGGGCTGTGGGCAGAAGGGATGGGAGGAGACAGAAGAGGAAGAGGGGATGAGGAGTGACAGGGGACCGTGGGGCTATAGGGAATGGGGGGCTATAGGGGGCTGTGGGGACAGGGGATAGGGGTCTCTTGGCTCCCCTAAAACCCCTCCAAAGAGGCAGAAGATGGGCTGCATTCCCTGGATCTGCCCTCCACCCCCAGCCTGGGAGGTGACCAGGAGCAGGGACGAGCCCCGCACAGCGTGTGGATGGATAGGAACTCGTGCTCAGGGCTGGACCTCCTTTGTGCAGCAGCTCCATCCTGACTGCAGTGACCAGAACCGTGTCCAACAGCTTCCCCCTCCTCCTGCAGGAGGGGGGGTGGTGGGACATTGGGGTGCCAGCAGGTCCAGGGCACCGAGGAGCTCTGCAGTTTGGGGGTGTCAGACCGGTTCTTTGCTTTGCTTTCCTTCAACACTGCCTCTTGCAGCAAGTTCATGGGGAAAGAGCGACAGGAAAGCATCTAGTTTTGGGAAAGGCTTTGAGTGATTAGTTGATATTCAGAGCCCAAAGCTCACTGTGAGGTCTAGCTTCCAGGGAGCAGCTCCCCAGGAACCGGGGGAGCAGCCCTTGGTCTTCCACACGCGGGATCTGGATGTTCCTTTTCAGCTGGGTCGAGAGGAGGAGTGAGGATGAGTGTGGCTGGAGCCACGATGGCGATCTTGGAATCCGTTCTTGGGAAATGGGATTGGAAGGGAAACACGGGAAAGAGTTCCCTGCAGTTTGGACTCCAGCCCGGAGCCGTGAGTGAGGCCGAGGGGCAGGACCACAAAGAGTTGGGAGAAAAAGGCAGCGTATTCAGAGGATTACACTCTTACTAGTAACGTTAGAAAGCAGTTTATTACATTGTGCTTTGAGGGTTAAGCAGGATTTGTCCCTCTGGCAGGGAAAGTGAGGAGGGGAGAGAGGGGAAAGCAACCAGAAATTTGGACTGAAAGCCCTGGGAATCTGGTCCCTCTTCAAACCAAATCAAACAAAAGAAAGCAATCCAAACCTGGTTAACTCTTTAGTCCACAGGGTTGCTTTAAAGAGTAAAGAAGAGGTCAGGACAAGGCAGAGCAGGGCTAACTTCCAGCACCCTTTTGTTGTGTTAAATGAAAGACCCCAAAGCTCTTGCTTTTGGGGAGAAGCTCCTGGTGGACATCCATGAGCTGGGGACCCAGGAACCTCTCGGAGAATGAACTCTGCAGCCAGGACAGTCCCGAGCCCTGGGAGGGCAGGGAATTTCATCCCGGGGCGAGGGCGATGGCACCACAGGTCAGGTCGATGCCCTTCGCTGGTGGGACAGGAGGTGACGCTGGGGCCTCTGCCTTGCCTTCCTCCCCCATCCCTTCTCATACTTTCTACAGAGACTTGCTGAAGGGTTAAAAGTGAAAAATGGAGCTGTTTATCTTATATCAACAACTATAAAACGTTGGGGCTGTCAGCGATAGGTACAAAGAGCTCCCGGGATGGAGCCCTGGGTTCAGTCTGGCTGGTGCCGCTGGCAGGAGCGCTCGGGGCTGCGGCTGCTCGCGGCCTTTCCCAGGAGCAGAGGGGGCTGATCGTGTTCAGGGTCTCTGCTGTCTCTCTGGTTGCTCTGCTGAACTCTGGGGTTAGGGAGTTTTGCTGCAGCGGCTGAGCTCGGGCTGTTTGCTGCTGGAATGTGGTGCCAGGAGCAGCGTTTGATGGTCTGCGCTGAGACCCAAGGGCAGGAAGGGCTTTATTTGCTCCCCGACAGCAGGGAGGTAAGAGCTGCTCTAATTAATATCAGACCACTGATCGTGTTTCATCTCCAGCGGTACCAGGTGCTTCTTAGGGGGAGGTGGGGGGCGAGTTGCTTGTTTTCTGTATCATAGATGAACAAAAAGATTACTTTAAAATCCTTTGGACCCATTCTTCATCATGGTCTCTATACGTTCTTTCAGAGCAGAGACATCCACTTGCCGTTGGCTACAGGCAGGAGGGAGACTGACCCTGTGTTGTTTCCAGCATGATGCTGATAATGAACGTTATCCTTGTTCCTTCTGTTTTCGACCCCTAGTGCTTCCAGCAGCCTCCTGTGTCCTATCCCACACTTTCCCCTCTTGCCATCGCCTGGAGGTACGCGATACAGAAATGCTGCGGCACAGAGAGCGCGAGACCGGGATTCAGGGAGCTCGAACGAGATGACACCTATGAATTTTGTTTTCCTTAATGTGTTTGAGGAAACCGTGTGGGCAGGCACTTTGAGAAGAGTGGGTGACTCCAGGTTACAAGCAGGTGTCTTGGGTCTTAATTTTGAAGCTGCTGATGCTTTCATTTGGAGGTGTGAATGCTCGAGCCCTTTGAGGGGTAGCTCTGTGCATCCCTGTGCTGTGAGGGGAACCAGCAGTGTTTCACAGTGTTTTGGAGGGCAGGGCTTTATAAAGAGATGTTATTGCTCCCTGATGCTCTTCCAGCCCCGTGTTCGGGGGTAGGGAGGAGGCTGTAGCCGTGAGGACTGGGGCTGGAGCTGGTGTTTGGCTCTGGCTTTGCACCCTCTTGCATTTAGTGTGAAAATCTGGTTCCCGTGAGGTCACTGAACGAGATTAAGACCAGAAAGCCTGGTCTGCCCAGGGCTCTGCCAAGACATGACAGTGTGAAATATCACCCTTTTCACCAGCAGTGCAGGGTTGTGCAAGCCCCTCTAGAAGGCTGAATGCAGGCAGCGGGAGATGTTTCGGCTGCACAGTTTGGATTTTGAGTGGGTTTTCTCACAATCTGAGTTTTGTAATCGCTTTTCCTCCCCTCTCTTCTTGTGGTGGGGTTTCGGTTTGTGTTTTTTCAATCACGCGGTAGAACAATGTGCTGGACGGAGCTCTTCCTTCATTAGTTCCTCAGGCGGTGTCCCCAGAGGGCCCGTGCTGGCTCTGAAATGCTCCCCGTGACCCCGTGGATGGTGCTCGGGGAAAGTGCCCTGTGCAAGGCGAGTGGGATGGAGCAGGGGGCTCTCGCTGTGCCTCAGCTGGCACAGAACAGCGGAGCGTGCAGGGATGGGCTTTGCTGGAACTTGAGGCGACTTGGCTCTAGGGTGATGTGGGGGTTCTTGTCTCCGTTCAACACTTCTGCAAACAGCCTGTGGTTTCCTGCTCTGCCTGTGCAAGCAGCTGGAGCTGAGCCTACCCTACGGCGATGGAGCAGGGGCTTCTCCGCTTGCCGTTTCCAGCGAGTGGCTGTGTCAGGGCTACAGTGGCTTCTCCTGCTTTCCCAGGAGCGTTCCTCCTTCCCTTGGCTTAGGGAGAGCTTTCCCATCCTTTGTTTTATACAACCTATATGTATAAAGGCGTTTCTTCTGCAGAGCTTGCTTTCATCTCTTGCTTTATCTACGTGTTTGCGCAGGAGCTTTCAAACAATAAAAGAGTTGAGTTTCACGCTCATCCTCCTCCTCAGGCAGCCCGCGGCGTGAGTTGCCCAAGAGCTCTCCGAGGAGGGAGCAGAGGTCGAGCGGAGCCTGTGGAAGTTGCATAACCCTCCTCTGCCCAGAAGCAGAAGGGAAAGGCTGTTCATGCTGCTCTCAGAGCAAAACTCCCCCTAGAAGATCAAATCTTTTACTGAACCTCACCCCAGAGAGGAATTAACCGCATGCTTCTCGTGTTTCTTTCATGGTTGACAGCACCGAGTCTTTGCAGAATATTAATCCCATAACACAAAGGGGGAAATTGAGCTTGGGCTGATCCATTTTTGTCTTTAGAGCATTAAAACCTAAGCAATTCTGCTTTTCTTTTGCAGTGCCCTGCACACGGGGGTGCCCTCTGCCTCCCACAAGGTGACCAGCAGCTACGTCCAGGGGCCTGTGGACGTTCCCCTTCTCTCCAAAACCATGGGCCAGTGCCTGGAGGAGACAGCTGAGCGGTTTCCCGACCGCGACGCCTTGGTCTTCTGCCGAGACGGGGTTCGGAAGACGTTTGCTCAGTTCAAAGAGGAGGTGAGTGCCTGGTGCGCCCCTCCAAGAGCCCCGGTGGAGGGGTAGCGGCCACAGCCGGTGTGAGGGAGAGATGGAAAATGGTTTCAAACCTCACAGCTGAGCTGAGCAATGTCCTGTGCGGATTTTCATCCTGGCCCTAAGCAGAAGGCAATAGCACCGGCACGCAGAAGGGCGCGTGCTGCCTTCATCCTCCTTGGAGGCTCGAGATCAAAGAGAAGGCAGCGCGTGTAAAATGCTTGTGAATATCCCAGAATGAGCTCTTGTACTTAACAAATCACATGGGGAGATAATTTTTATGGGCTGAGTTATGGAGGTTTTCTGCGTTGGAGGAGGCGGCAGAGCTTGTGTGGGTCCCTCTGTCAGAGGTTCTGCGCGTGTGGAGGATTTTAGACCAAGCACAAAGGCAGCAGAGCAGAGTCAAGGCCTTGGTTTCTCAATATTGTATGCAAAACACTTGTGTGGGTGCATCTATGCATGTGTATTCTGAATGGACTTGCAATATTTCAACTACCGGGAAAGCTTCTATTAAGTGGATTCTATGATCTTGGATAGGAAAAAATTGTTTGGGGTTTTCCAGATTTACCAGCATTTTGGTTGCATCCCTTCAGATAAACAAGATCTGCTGTGCTCAACCCTCCTTTTAAAAAGCAGGCTGTGACTTGGAACTGAATCGGATCACATCTGTTCCTCAGAGTCATAGATCCTGCAGGGCAGGTGTCGTAAATTCAGTAGAGAACACAGCAAAGACTCCGCAAGCTTTCCTGAATAGCTCAGAGTATTGGTACATGCATCTGCACACCTGAAACAGGCTTGCCATCCTACAGAATAAATGATCATGTTTGTATGGGAACTATTGAATGCCTGCCTGGGGGACAGGAGCTGTGGTTTTGGTTCCTGAAATCATGTTAATGAGGATATGAGGAACCCCAGACTGAGCAAAAATCCCTTGGTACAGTTGTTCTCACGTGAGTCCTTTCAGAAGGGAGTGATGTTCTGGAACGGAGGCTGATCCAGAGTGGTAGATCAGCCCAGCACACGCATAAGGCTTAGTCCTAAATTGAGTTGACGAGGAGCTGGTTGCTAAACGGTTTGGGCAAGAATTATTTGCAACTATTTGTCCACAACTGCCTATGTTAGCATCCTTCCTGCCTTGTTGTGTTGTCCTGTGCTTGTTTTTTTGATGCTTCCAGTCAGCCTGCTCGGCAGGGCTGCTCGGTGCCTCAGGAGGTGCCACCGCAGCAGGTAGCAGAGCCGTGTCCTGTCCGATTTCTGATGATGCTTTTCCTCCAGGAAGCAGCGCCTGGAGTCAAGAGCCCCCTGTGTGACCTCAGGCTCATCTTGTGCTTTGCAGGTGGACCGAGCGGCAGCCGGGCTCCTGGCTCTCGGCCTGAAGAAGGGCGACCGGCTGGGGATGTGGGGTCCCAATAAATACGAGTGGGTTCTCATGCAGTTTGCCACTGCTCAGGCAGGGATCATCCTGGTAAGACGTTTGCTGTGTCTGGGCTTTTAGCAGTTTGTTGGGATGGGGAGTGGAGACGAAGAAGCGCTGGGAGATACTGGAGAGTAAGGTGTGTCTCTTTTCCCATGCTCTTACCCAGTGCCTTGGCTGTAACCAAACCCAGCGTTTAAACAGGATCTGTGCAGCCCTCTGCATCCTTGTCCTCCCCGGGGTAGGAAAGCAGCCTGCAGAGGAAGGAGCAACAAGGAATGGGCTGCTGGGAACTGCCTCACAGCGGCCGATGATAGACCTTGTGTTTGCCTAGAGGATCATTTTCCAGTGACACTATTGTCCTAAAGTCACCAGCTATTCAGATCCCTCCTAAACAGGAGCTGTATTGCTTCATGGTGCAAACGCTCACTAAAAAATGGAGCCTAAGTTGTTTATCCCTAAAAGCCAAGTTTCATTGGAGAGGGTGACCTGGCACCTTGACTAAAACGTGTCTGGTTTAGGCAGTGCATGGTAGCCAGGGCTGCTCTGAACCTCCTGGTCCACTTTCTTCATCGTGGTCCCTCCCGGTGCCTGCTAGCAACAGGGTGTGTGAGCTCGGCTCAGTGTGAACTTAACGTGAACACAACTCCAGTGGCCGATGCTGCTTCTGGGGAGCTGGACAGGAGAAAGCTGCTGCATTCATGGTTCTCTGTTAAGAAACCTGACTCGCTCTTGAATTCTGATTCTTGGGTTCAGTAGATCGAATGTCTATCTGGGAGACAGGAGGTCTAGTTTTAGTTCCTGAAGCTCTATTGTGATTATGACCTTGCATAAATCTCTTCTGATTGTTTGTGGTTTTTTTTTCCCATGCAAACACAGGATTCAGCTTATTTTTCTAGTGAATGTGAAATCTGTGTAGTGGGGAGCTCTTGGTTCTGTGTGTTAGAGAGGCTTTGAACTTTTCTGTTGGAATACATGTTAGTGAAGAGGGTTTTCAAGGCAAGGATAACTCTAACCAACCTTCTTGTTTCTCCCTGTTAAGGTATCTGTGAATCCAGCCTACCAGGCCCTGGAGCTGGAGTTTGTCATCAGGAAGGTTTGTATGGTGCTTGCTGGTGATGCGAGTTGATTCATTGTGAGTTCACACGCATGCAGCGATCCCTTAAAGGGGATCGTGGGGACAGGGTGCAGGTGAGCTGCTGGTCTAGCACTTCACAGAATCACAGAACGGTTTGGGGTCAGAAGGGACCTCAAATCCCATCCAGTCCCACCCCTGCTACGGGCAGGGACACCTCCCATGGATCAGGGGCTCCAAGCTCCATCCAGCCTGGCCTTGAGCCCCTCTGCTGTCAGTGTTTATGTGATGGATCCTTTGAAGAAGGAGCTGCTGCCATCCAGCTTCAGACCAACTGAGAGATGCCCAGGAGACCCTTATCTCATGCAGCATCTGCCCTGCAAGCTCCTCTCCTCCTGTAGCACCTGTTCTGTGAACCTAATTCAACCAGAATACCAGTTTGAAGGAAGTATTAGTAAAAAGTTACAGAGGCCCAGGACATCCCAGAATAGGCACAGTCCCCTGGCTTCCGAGCAGGCTGTTCCAGAAAATGGAGCAGATGTTTGTCTTCCCTTCTGACAAACCCCAGGGGGCACTTCCAGATGATTTATTGGCTTAGCCTTGGTCTCCTTATTTCACAGACCTTGGGAAAATAATGAAACCAGCCGAGTAAATGATTTATATAAATAGTTTATTTGACAAGAATGCATTTTTTGGAAGATGAAAGTAGTTTGAATATCTGGGTCAAATTCAGCAAATCTTTGCTGGAAAAGTAATAGAAATTCTTGGGTAATTAAGGCACTTTGTTTCAGAATTGTGAGGATGTAGTTGAAGGAAAAATGTTTTAATTTTCAAAATAGCTCACCCTTTAAAAAGAGGTGGAAAAACTTTATGAACCAGAACACCTTAAAAGCCCCACGGTGCAATCTTGCCTTGACCTGGCAACTGCTCTTTGTCACGTCCTGAACATCAGCCTGATGTGGCTTCTCCTGAGTTTTTTCTCCTTTTGCAGGTTGGCTGCAAGGCGCTGGTGTTTCCCACTCAATTTAAAACGCAGCAGTACTATGAGATTCTAAAGCAGTCGTGTCCTGAGCTAGAACAGTCCAGTCCAGGGGGAATAAAGAGCAAAAGGTGAGTTAGGAACTTGTGGTGTCTTTGGTCTGACACAGCTGTGTCCTGTGCTGTGTCCTCTCAGCTGCTCAGCTCAGGCTCTACCAGAAGGACCTGCCTGGGGTCTCATCTGAAGAGAACAGCTTTGGCTGTCCTGGATGTTTGCCCTGGCCAGTTTTCTCCTTGCTCTGCTATTGCTGATTGTATATTTTTTTTTTTTACCCAGGCTACCTGACTTATCTGTTGTCATCACGTTGGACTCCAAGCTGCCTGGCACCTTCCACATGGATGAGGTGATGGATGCTGGGGACAGCGGCCACGTGAAGCAGTTAAGAGCCGTGCAGCAGACCCTCTCCTGCAATGAGCCCATCAACATCCAGTTCACTTCAGTAGGTGCCGCTGCCCACTCCGTGCGGGTGGTTGGGTTCCTCGATGGGGACGTTAGGAAATGTGGGCGATGCTGAGCAACCCTATTTCCTTTGCCTTCAGCCCTCTGAGGCCAAGCCCTGGTTCCATCTTCTGCTGTGGGATGGAGGAAATATTCCAGCAGTTCTCCTTGATTCTTCCATTCTTAGAATCAAAGAGTGATGTGGGTTGGAAGGGACCTCAAAGCCCATCCAGTCCCACCTCTGCCGTGAACAAAGACACCTCCCATGGGATCAGGGGCTCCAAACCCTATCCAGCTGGCCTTGAACCCTTCCAGGGATGGGGCAGCCACCCCTGCTCTGGGCAACCTGTTCCAGGGCCTCCTCACCCTCACAGCAAAACATTTCTCTCTAAGATCTCATCTCACTCTCCCCTCTTTCAGCTGAAAACCGCTCCCCCTTTCCTGTAGGCAGCCCTTTCTCCAAGGCTGGTGGGGATGGGAAAGGTACCAGGTGAATCCTGTCCAACTGAAGCTGAACCAGTTTGGTTTTTTTTTTTTTTGGGTTTGGGATTAAGATGCTGTTAAAGAAGAAAATAAAGTTTCCCAGGGCTGAATGGAGAAAGGAGTGCAAGGTCACCCCAGAATCCACCAGGGAAATCACCCCTGCGAGCACACGTAGCTCGTCCTCAGAGGTGGTGGCGTCCTTGCAGCATGCTCTGTGTCTTTCAGGGGACAACGGGGAGCCCCAAGGGAGCCACCCTCTCTCACAGGAACATTGTGAACAACGCCAACCTCATCGGTCTGAGGCTGGGGATCACGGAGCAGGTGGGTCTGGGTGGGGATGGACCTTGGGGTGGTCTCCACGGCTGCAGAGCCCGCGTGCGTGGGAGTGCTGGCACTTAGCAGCAGGGCAGGATGTTTTGCTGCAAAGGGCACTGAGGGATGCTCATGCGTAACAGTTTCCGTTTCATTGATGTTTCCTTATAGTTTCATGTGAATCTTTTTTGGGGAGGGGGGAAAGATGCCTTTTTATGGGGGAAAAATTGTGAAATTAATCACTTTTCACTTTGGTGAATACTGATAGCAACAGAATCATAGAAGCATTAAGGTTGGAAAAGACCTCTGAGATCACCCAGTCCAACCGTCAGCCCAACACTCGGTGTGTTACCTTTAAATCCTGTTGAATGAAGCTTTAATTTATTTTGCACTGCTTCATTTCATGTCTCCAGCCTTGTTCCTCCTATCAGGAGCCAACCTTTCTATTTGCAGTTCCTTTTAAAAATGGTTAAAGGCCAGTGCTTTCTTTTGAAGTTCTGAAGCTGCTACTCCTAACACGACAGCATCGATCCAGATAAAAGCCTGGTTGTTTGAATCCATCTGCAGAGCCTTTGGTGGTTTTAAAACCAAAATAGAATTAATTACATGTGCGAAGTCTTGAGTGCTTTGTGCCTGCTGTGGCACCTCTGCTCTGCTCTCCTGGCATGAAATAATGTGTAGGCAACACCAGGCTAAAAATTCCAGCAAAGAGAAGACATTGCAGAATTACAGAATGATGTTTTCACGTTCAAAGCTGCCCAAACTGATTTTTATTAAGGGTAGGAAGCACCAGCATCGTGTTTCCACGTAATGGAACGTGGATGGTTGTCAGACTTCCAGCAAGGTCTCAGCGAATCAGGGAGAGCCTCTCTGTTCAGATCTTTGCTTTTCAGCCATCAGGGGCTGGAAGGTGTCCCCCCCTCACCCCTGTCTTTGCCTTGTTCCCAGTTCCACCGCGTGGCCGTGCCCGCGCCCCTCTATCACTGCCTGGCCTCGGTGGGGGGCTGCATGGTGATGGCCGTGCACGGCTCCTCCTGCATCTTCTCGTCGCCGAGCTTCGAGGGGAAGGCGGCTCTGGAGGCCGTGGCACGAGAGAAGTGAGTTTGTCTGAGTCTTCCTACAGAGGCGTTTGTTGCCTCACGGTGATGCTTTCTTTCCTTGTGCCACCTGCCCGGCTGTTCCTCGTGCTCTTCCATCCCATAGTGTGCACCAGCAAACCTGCCTCTCGCATACTTGCACAGGCTCTCCAGGAGCCTAAAATCCTGCCTTTTCAGCTGCACTTGGGCACTTGTCACGCTTGATCCCTCAGGAACTTCAGGGCTTTGGCTGGAGACTGTAGTGGTGTCTTGGTGTAGTTTTATACCAAGGTTGCCCCAAGCCCCATCCAACCTCCCTTCAACCCCTCCAGGGATGGGGCAGCTGCTCTGGGCAACCTGAACAAGGGCCTCCCCACCCTCACAGCAAAACGTTTCTTCCTCATATCTCATCTCAATCTCCCCTCTTTCAGCTCAAAACCTTTTCTCTCCCCTTTCTGAAGGTGCTGCTTTCTACACGGCACACCAACTATGTTCATAGACATGCTCTCCCAGCCAGACTTTGACTCCTACGACCTATCGACTCTTCGGGGAGGTAGGTCCGACAGCTCAAATGGAAAAATCCCAGGAAACTGGACATCACTGGTTCCCTGCTTGGAGACTGTATTAAGATTTGTGAGCAAATGGCTTTTCTGGAAGGAAGAGTTCATGAGTTGCATGAGCTTTGTGTTTCACTGTTAATTTGGTGTTATGTTTCCTTTCCTTGAGGTTTCATAGAATCACAGAAAGGTTTGGGTCAGAGCCCCATGCAGCCTGGCCTTGAACCCCTCCAGAGATGGGGCAGCCACCCCTGCTCTGGGCAGCCTGGGCCAGGGCCTCCCCACCCTCACAGCAAAACATTTCTCCTAAGATCTCATCTCACTTTCCCCTCTTTTAGCTCAAAACTGTTCCCTTCATCCTATCCCTGCCCTCCCTGATCAAGAGCCCCTCCCCAGCTCTCCTGGAGCCCCTTTCAGTCCTGGAAGCTTCTCTAAGGTCTCCCTGGAGCCTTTTCTTCTCCAGGCTGAGCAGCCCCAATTCTCCAGCCTCTCCTTGCATGCATTAAGTTCTTCCACCACAAAGCAGACTGGAGAAGGACCTTTCTGTTCATCCGCTGTGGTGGGGAGCTGGGGAGCCTGGTTCTGCTCCCTCCCCATCTCACCAGCCACCACCATGTGGCAGCAGATGCTTTGCCTGCTTCAGGCTGCTGCAGCCCTTAAAGCAGAGCTGTGATTTCTGACCTAAAGTTCCCTGCTTGTTTTTGAAATCATCCATCCGATTACTGGAGAGGGGGTGATACCGTGTGCCGGAGCTTCCACTCTGGGCGCAGGCAGCCTGGGAAACGGCTGAGCCGAAACAGGGAGCCCACCAGCCTTTTTGGGGCAGGAACAGCACTGGAGCATAAAGAAACATTTAAACAGATTCCCTAGTTGCCTCTGCTGTGTGAAAAATGATCCTGACCCATCTCATTCCCCACCAAAGCCCAGATTTTTGGCTCTGTCATCCTACAATGAAAATCTGCCTCCTCCCCAAGGGGCTGCTCAGTGCAAGGCAGGGGAAAGAGTTTTTGGTTTTGTGATTGATGGGAGCGTTTGTCCTGCTAAAATACTGAGCCTCTTTCTGCTCAGAGTCTTTCCTTTTTGGGAGCTGCAGCTTAGACTGTGTTTGTGCTCTAGAGTTTATTTTCTTAACAAGTGAGCTCTGCCAACCGTTAATTCATTCAGACAAACTGGCCTTGCTGCAGCCTTTGCTTCTAGAGTAACTGGTTCCTGTATCCATAAAAATAGAACGTATTTTGACATGAACCGGTGTATCCCAAAGGTCTTGCCAGCTTTTAAATCCGGGAGTGCAGAGCCTTCTGGGGGGCAGCTCCCGAGAGTAAATAGATGTGTTCCAAGATGATAATTTTTAACTCTTTCTTCCAGGAGTCATTGCAGGTTCTCCTGTCCCCCCAGAGATCATGAAGATGGTCATGACCAGGATGCACATGCCAGAGATCGTGGTGAGTCCTGGTGGCTGTGACTGGAGCTACGGGGGGAGGTGGGTTGGTGACAGCCTGAGGTCCAGTGGTACCTGGTGCTGCCGGAGCCGCTGGGATCAGGTGCGATGGGGCCGTGGGCTTGAGGCCAGGGAGAGGTGCTGGGAGGAGGGTGGAGGGGGCTTCTGCCTGGGGAGGACGCTTTCTAAGAAGAGAAGGCATCGCGTTTAGTGTAATAAGCTGAACCTGTGGTGCGTTTCAATGCATTTATAAACCCTTCTGTTGTACATGCTGCAAGGAGGAGCGGTTCTGGAGGAGGCGTTGCTGGTTTGTATTGGGGTGGGTGGGTGCACGTGTTGCTGTGGAGCTGTTGGGTTTCTTCCCCCCTCCTGGCCTGCATGCCAGTACAAAACCTCGTTGCATGCTCTGTGTTCGAGTGGGAACGTGGGGATGGCATCGCCCACACGCGCAGCACCAGAAAGGTGGCACGTGTCAAACCCTGCTCCAGCGCGTCTCTCTGCACCCTTGATGTGCGAGAGCATCCGTGTCCTGCGTGGGGGGGGGACAGGCCACCAGCAAAGGGGTCGCTCCGCTGCGTAGGCAGGTCCTGCCGTGGCACGGGAGAGCCTGCGAGCCAACGGCTGAGCCAAGAAAAGGGCTTTTTCTTTATTTCACTTGCAAGGGAATCGCTCCGGTGCCTGCGAAGGCGGAGGAAGCAGGCTGTTGCGATGGATAAACACGCGGCTGGGAGTCAGATTAGCCGTGTTGTTGTTGGCAGGGCCAGGCTGCACCAGGTTTTACAGGGACAACCATGTGCTCTGCCACAGTCCAGGGGAGCCCAGGGCATCTCTCCTGGAGCCGTCTCGGAGGCAGCCAGGGTTTTTTCCTGGATATAGTTCTCTTAACATCGAGCCCTGGTGCTGCTGCTTGGCGTCTGTCGGGTGGCAGCTCCCTATTTTTGTAGCTGGCTTGAGTTTGGCCTCCAAATGTTTTCAGACATGACTGCGAGTGCCCGGGGCTCATGAGGTGTCACATGTTCCTGCTTTGTAGAAAGAGAAATAATAAACCCCTCCCAAACAGTTGCTCTGCCCATGGGATAAAGAGGATTAAGTCTATATTTGTACCACTGGTCTCGTGTTACTTCTGATCCCGTCAGACAGACACAGGGAGACTTGTTGAGTTCATCTTTGCAGCAAGAGCTTTATACAGAAGATGTACATAAGAAAATATACAATTTGATTTCTATATAGGAGACGGAGGAGTTTTCATCCTCTTAAAGGTCATTTACACTCAGTTACAGAGGAATAAATATACATATATTTATATAACTCTTTTTGGGCTTAAAAAACAGAGTTAAGTTGCAACTGTGGTATTGTGATAGCCATGACAATAAACCACAGTCATCCTGGTGTCCTGCTGGCTCTCTGGAGCGTGGGCAGGGAGAAGAGGAGGGGTGCCCTTCTCCTCTTGGATGTACATGCTTCTTGGTAGCCCCCACAGAGTGGGAGGGAATCCAGGTCTTCAGATGGCTCCAGTTTTGGCGTTTCCCAGTGCTGCTTCGTTTCAGGGATTTCGGGCCAACCTAGAGAGATCGCCGCCTCTCGGCATGGAAGGGCAGCTTGGTCTCGGGGCCACCGGTTCCTGGGCATCGCTTCACCTGTCCCCTCAGCCCTGGCCTGCAGGGATCCCCTCGTGGGAAGGCAGAGGAGTCTCTTTGCGTGGGTTGAGACCAATTTTCTGATCAAGCAGCTGGGGGAGGGATGCTTCTACCTTCTCACTTGCTTCCACTCTACTGGAAGGGGAGAGATGGCAATCAGCTGGTTGCTCAGGGTCGTGGGTTTTGTTCCCTTTGGGAAAGATGACTGTGTTTTACTGGCAGGATCTAGGTTAGCTCTCTTAGTATGGTCATGCATAGTTTTAGTTTTTAAAAATGCCTGTTTTAAAATACATAGATAACGGAAAAGATTGAAAAGGTGGATTCCATCCTGCGATCAGCGGAGAAGCGAGGAGTCGGAGGAGGCTGGAGGTGTTTGGATATATCAGAAATGTTTCCTGACCGGGAGGAGAAGCTCAAGGAAGGACTCAGAAATCAGTAGTTTTCTGATGGCTGAAGTGACCGGTCACCAGGACGGGCCATGCTGGGGCCTGCTAGGGGTGAAAAAGAGAGAAGCCCGTGTGTTAAAGGGGATTTTTCAAGGCAGTCAGTAAACTTCTAGCATTTGTCTGTTTATTCTGACAGTGAGTGAATGAAGTACGCCACAGCAAAGAGTTAGGAGTCGAGAAATTTACTATTGTGAAGAAGGGGAGTCCCTGGCCCAGGCTGCCCCATCCCTGGAGGTGTTCAAGGCCAGGTTGGATGGGGCTTGGAGCCCCTGATCCATGGGAGGGGTCCCTGCCCGTGGCAGGAGGTGGGACTGGATGGACTTTGAGATCCCTTCCAACCCAAACCATTCTATGATTCTATTGTCATGGTTTTCTTACTCCCATGAAGAGGAATGAACAGTAATTGAGTTCAGGCAGGAGGAGAGGAAGGTTAAGAAGGGCCAGACTTGTAAATAAAAGACATTTAAGTATCGTGGTTTAGAGAACTGAAGTTTTTCTATCCTTAGAGCGGAACTTTATCCACCCTGTACGGAATGACTGGAATTTCCATCTCTAATCCATAAATCCTCTGGCACTGCAAGACTTATAACTGCTGTGGGAAGGCATGGAGCAGCTGGCACCATCCCTGACACTTTGGTCATAAATTTACTTTCTCTATCCTGTTGTGCATCTCCTTGGTGAGCTGGGGACCATATGGGGACTGGGCTTTGGGCTTCTGCCTCCTCCTCTGTGCCTTCCAGGGTGCAGTGACAGCCCTGGCTCATCCAGTGCAGTGTGGGGTCACTGCACATTGCTTAATGAGCAAAGATCCCTTTCCCAAGAGCTTAAAAACTTGCAGGCTCCTCCTAAGACCTCTGGAATCCATACAAGCTCCAGACTTATTCCTGGGTATGGGGAAAAGCCAAATGTTTTGGATGGAGTGATGGTGGTTGTGGCTTTCTTGCTTCTCTGAATTTAAGACTCGTGGTAGTTTCCAGTTGTGGAAGGAGTTAGTGGGGTAGGTTTTCACAGTTTTGTTTGGGTTGGTCGATGTCAGTCAGCTCGTGGCTCAAGGGGCAGCCAGCCCTGTTTCTGAGTCACCTTCCTGGCCCAGAACCTCTTATTCAAAGAATATTTGCTGTCTCCCTTTTCTGGGACCTCATTTGTAGGCATCAACCCTTGTTTTTAAATACCTGGGTGTCCTAGGTGGGAATTGTTGTTGTGGAAAGGCAGGTGCTGGACCCAGAACTGCTCCCTGTGGAAGGCTCCCGTTTTCCTGTGGGCTGGGCAGCCTGGGAACAGATTTCCCAGCAAAGGGAAACCCAGAAAAGGGTTTCAAACCGGACCCAGAGGCCCTTTGCTCGGGCAAAAGGCTGAGTGTCTCCCATCAATGAGAAAAGTTAAGCGTGTGTGATCCCATCTAAGAGTAAAAATGGTCCAAATCCACCCTTGTTTTGACACCCAATTACACGTATCACCCTAAATTGCTGCCCCAGCCCTGTCTTTACCCCATGGTTGACTCCATCCCTGATGCTCCAGGCAGCTTCTCTGCTCTGGGAGCCCGCGGAGCCCAGTATTGCCAGGAGATGCAGCAGCTCTGAGTGGAGCCGTCAGCGAGCGAAAGGATGAAGCATTTTGAGCCAATCCCTGAAGTCGGAGGCAGACGTCCCAGTACCTTTTGGGGTTTGCTGTAGGGCTGACTAAAAGCGAACCATCTTACGTGTCTAATGACGGCTTCCCTTCTTGGACCTCTTGGTGGGGAGCTTGCAGGTGCGGAGGGCGGGGGTGTCCCGGATGGACTGTCCCCGGTACTGCGCGGGCGTGGAGCAGGTGTCCTCGGTGCGGGTGCGATTGCCCTTCAGCCACCTGGGACACGGGGAGAAAGCAGATGAGGAGCTTAGAAGAGGTGTGGACCAAGGATAACACTGCTACCATGGATGGGAAGGGCAGGCTGGAGAGCTGCTAAGCACGTGAGTGACCTTCAGCAGCCTCCTCTGGCTGGCACAGCTTGGGGACCTCCCTTGAGGGACCCGTGGGGAGGGATGGGGTGCGCGGTGCCGTACTTGCGCAGGTGTGCGAGCTGGCAGGTGCAGTGCCAGGCGTTTCGGGAGAGCGTCAGCGTCTCCATTTTGTCGAAGGGGAAGTTGCGGGGCAGCTGCGTGAGCCGGTTGTTCTCCAGGTGAGCCGTCTTCAGCCCGGTCACGCCCGCAAACGCGTTGTCTGCAAACTGAAAAACGAAGGTTTATGGTGAGGAACACTGTGTTAGGGAATCATAGAATGGTTTGGGTTGGAAGGGACCTCAAAGCCCATCCAGTTCCACCCCTGCCGTGGGCAGGGACACCTCCCACTGGATCAGGTTGCTCAAAGCTCCATCCAACCTGGCCTTGAACCCCTCCAGGGATGGGGCAGCCACAACTGAGTGACTCTGTTCAAGGCTTTTAGTGGTGTAAGCATGGAAGGAACGAGAGAAGGAGAGGAGGAGGTGGGGTGCTGGCTGGCTGGAAGCCCTCGACACCCAAGAGAGGCGTCAGGCTGGTGGGCTCATGGGTGATGAAGTCTCCTGCCTGAAGAGAGCTACGTCCCAATCCATGTGGGATTGTCTTTGCAGCCACATTCTAAATAAAGCAATGTCTGGCAGACCTCGTTATTTTCGAGCCATGCTTCTCCGTTCTAAATGAAGATGTTTTCTGGGTGTAATCCTTTCCAAGGCTGGAAACCCTCCCAGTGCCTGTTGCCTTGCCTGGCCTTCAGTGGCTGAAGGAAGGAGTGTCTGTGGTGTCTGAAGGGGCTGTAGACTTTGGCAGTGCCCGAGGGCTCCGAGTGGAAAGTTACACTTGGCATCTGAGCAGTGTAGGAATAGAGGCAGGTTTCCAGCACCTCAACCTCCTCCGCTTTTTCTTATTTCCAGTGGGTTGTTTGCAAGGGATGCTGCACGATGTGTTTCTTCTCGATTAACAGGGAGGCTTTAAGGGAGAGCCTTGCTTGGAAAAGCTACCAAAGGGAGGAGAGGCTGTAGACCCAGCTCTGCAGCCCTCTCTTCTCTTCCCAGAGGCCTCATCCCTGGCTTTTTTCAGCCCATAGTTACTCAAGTTGTAAAGTTTCTTCTTGAAAGCAAACTCCTGAACACAAGCTTCCTTGGTGGTGATGTGCTTGAAGAGGGGGTCCCTACCAACCCAACCCGTTCTATAATGATGATTGACAAAGCACAGAGCTCCTCTTGGCTGTGACAAACCATTTCTCCTTCTCAAAGCTGGGGACAAGCTTTCTCTGAAGGGCTGAGAGGAGACTCAGGTCTGCAAGAACCCCCTCAGTCAAGGACCTGTGCTCCCGTTCTTGACCAGAAGTTTTTGCTTTGGGCAGGACCACGGGGGTGTGTTCAAGCTCTCGAAGCAGAAAAGCTCGACAGAGGAAATGCATTAAGCTGTGAAGTTTTGTCATCTTCCAAATTAAGCAGCATTGGATGGGATTAGAGCTTAGCTAAGATGACTCCCAGAGTCCTGGAGCTGCTGGGCAGGCAGCGGGGCTGGCCTCTGCGGTCCAGAACTGAGCTGACCTTGGTGGGTTTTACTGTGCTGAGAGTGGAGCTGCTCGGAGAGGTGCTGGCGCACGGTGCAGCGGGGCGGTAGCTTGGCCACGTTTGGGTTTGGACAGTGCTGTTCTGTCTCAGCTGCTCGTTCCTCACCCAGCCCCAGGAGAAGGGTTCACATCTGCTGGAAACAGCTGCCGCACCGCCTGCCAGAGTGCGTGCTTGGGAAAAAATGGGTGGTTTTCCCCTTATTGAGGTGGAGAATTGCTGCTGTGATTTACTGTGCAGTAAATATGCAGAGAGGGGTGTATGAAAAGTTCCAGGATCTCAAAGAATCGTGGAGTGGTTTGTTTTGGAAGGCACCTCAAAGCCCATCCAGATCCAGCTCCCTGATCCTCCCACCTCCAAGCTGGCCTTGATCACCTCAAGGGATGGGGCAGACACCCCTGCTCTGGGCAACCTGCATTGCCTGGTTTGGTGTTGGTGTGTGCAAGGAGTCCTGGCCCATGGGCACAGCCCTGCGGCTGACCAGCGCGGGTCTGTGATGCTGGTGGGGAAGGAGAGCTCTGTGCTGGTTTGCAGAGCAGCTGCAGGGTTCTCCTCCTTCTACTCGAGAGCCGTGTAGGCTGGGAGAGCTTCATGTGGAAGGGTTTGCGCTTGATCAGCTCAAAAACCTTGCAGGGGACGCCTAAGGACAGTGTTTTTGTGAAGGAGAAAGAGCTGCAGTCAAGGTGCCAGTGGCATTCGAAGTATTTGGTAGCAATTTCCTAGATCATGAGGCCTCTGTGGTTAGAAGTCTCCCTGCAGTGCAAAGTTCACGCGTGGGCCGTTTGGATACGAGGCCTTTAAGGATTTGAAGAGAAATCTCTGAGCTGGGGTGGGAGTTTTGTTTTCCTGGAAAAGAACACAAGCCCTACAGCTGCAGAAGCCACCCCTGTTAGTGCCGGTCCTGCAAACTGGTGCCTTACTGGGCTGTTGGGGAGGAGAGGAGGCATCTGTCTGCATAAAAGCCTTTAAAGATTCTCTCCACAGGTGGTCACTGAGAAGATGAACATCTCTTTTGCTGGCTAGAATTGGTAACCCTTGCTTTTTGGCCAATCCAAGGACACTTAATTCCCCGGAGCACCCCAGCATCATAGGTTAGTCTGATTTCTTCAATGTGTAGCTTAGGACTTTGGTGTCTCTGCAGCAGATGCAACATTTAAGCTGTAAGTTTTGACTTGTGCGTGATCAGAGTGCCTTAATCCCGAGTCTACAGAAGTGCTGTGGCAGCATCTCTAAGGTCTTGCCTGGAGAGGCCTATAGGTTGTTTTCAGGTGTTGACTTTGCTTCCTCCCATCCTAGTGAGGTTGATGCCAAGGGCTTAAACACCAGGTGCTTCTGAGCTGGTTTAGGTAGCGCTGTTCTCCACCTGGGCAGGCTGAATTCCAGTTCTGGAGCATTTTGGGTGTCCTAATCAAGCGATGCTCCTGCCTATGGGTCATGGTTTCCCACAGAAAAAGGGGGTTGTTTTGCCGTTTGGGATACCTGGACGTCCCTCCTCCTCTCCAGTGGGAACAGAGCCGCTTTGTAAGTTGCTGCGAGAATCCCTTTGGGGAGGGCATCAATACACAAACCTCTCTTTATAACGTGTAAAGTTGGGAGGCACGGGGGGAGGTGATGCTCCGTGTGCCTACCTGTCTGCGAGGGGTAAGAAGCTGCTGCTATTCCCAACCCCTCCCAACCTACACCAGGTGCCCAGGCTGGAGGGAGGAGGCAGTGCCTTTCACCCCCTCAAGTACAAAGCAGATGCTCACCTCTCCTCCCACCCCTTGGCTCTGGGATGATGGGAGGTTGCTCATTGTCCTGGAGCCCCCCAAACACATTTCTTGGTGACTAGTGTCACCTCCAGCTTGGGAGAGAATTCATTGCCTTTCCAGGGAGTTTGAGCAGCTCCAGATAAATTGGTTTTGCATAAAATAACCCAACAGAAGGGTGTTATCGGCTGGCCAGTGCCTCCCGGTCTGCAGAGCCTGCAGACCTGCATCTCCTCTCCTCTGCAAGGAAGGAACAGCAGAGGGCTTTATAAAGGAGAACCCCCCTGTTTCTTATCTGCAACAAGTGGAAGGAGACTCACCTTCTTCAGTTTCATGTTGTCCAGGTTGAGTGTCTGCAGGTACCGCCCGAAGGACTGGAAGGCGTTATCAGGGATGGCCTCAATTGGGTTATGAGAAAGCTTCAGCTCCTCCAGCACTCTCAGCTTACTCATGGCATTCACAGGATAGCTGCTCAGCTGGTTCTTGTCCACGTGGAGGACAGCAAGGTTTTCCACATCCTCCAGAGTCCCAGGCAGGAGGTTGGTGAGGGAATTGTCAGAAAGGAAGAGCCAGCGCAGATCTTTAGCCCCGTTGAAGACTCCAGGTTTCAGCTCCCGGATTTTGTTGCTGCCCAAGTGCAGGATGAAGAGGTTGGAAAGCGGGGAGAAGACCCCTTTGGGCAGGTCTGGAATCTTGTTCTGGTCCAGGTACAGGTAGGTGAGATCAGACAGGTCATCAAAGGCTCCTGGCTTTATGACGCTGATCTGGTTATCAGTGAGATAAAGGTAGACCAGGCTCTTGAGCCCCCGAAAGGCCCCGGTTGAGATCTCCTTGATCCGTGAGCCTTGGAGGTGCAGGGACACCAGCTTTTTCATGTCACGGAAGCCATTGGTTGGCAGGACAGGGAAGTTGTTCTTCTGCAGGTTGAGGAGTCGTGTTTGCTCAGGCACCTTGGGGATCTTCTTCAGCCCCAGGTTGTCGCAGATGACATGCTGCAGGTCTCCGCCGTGGCAGTGGCAGCTCGGGGGACAAGCCTGCACGGTGGAGGCAAGACATGCCAGTAGGGTGAAGGCACTGAGGAAGAAGCCTGACCGATTCATGGTCAGACCTGGAATTAGCGTGATGGGAAGAGAAGCAGGAGGAGGAGGAGGAGGAGGAGGAGGGAGATGGGTGGGAGAGAGAGAGTAGCTGGGTTTGCAGCATGCTGAACACAGCCCTATTTATAATGTTATTAAAAAGCAAAATCCCTTCCCACAAACCGCAGGCAGCAGCCAGTTGGAAGCAACTGGGCTTTGGGAACTTACTGTGAGCTTAACCCCTTGGCACCAGGCAGAGGAGTGGCCGTGGTCCTGCTGCCGAGGGCCTGGGCAGAGGCGTTTTCCTCTCTGCAACAGGGAGGCAAGTGGTCAGGAAGAACAAACGCCAAGCTGCTCGGTGGGTCCCCACTGAGCTAAGCAGGGACCAGGTTCCACACCAGGGGTAAAATCAACCAGTTTGGGTTGAACAACATAGCAGGGAGCACTGCTGGGCTCTGCAGCCGCCTCATGCTGGAGCCTCCAGCAGGCTCCTGGACTGGTTTGGGGAGAAACACCTTGTCCTGTTTTCAGAGGAAGGCTTTGGAGGAGTCTTGTCTGGCTGATTTCAGAGGTGTTTGCCTGAGCAGGGATGGGAGAAGATGGGAGAGGTATGTCCTCGTGCCAATGACCAACAGCACTTTAGTTGTTCTTGCAATCGTAGAATCATGGAATGGTTTGGCTTGGAAGAGAGCTTAAAGATCATCCAGTTCCAACCCCCTTGCCATGGGCAGGGACCCTTTCCACAATGCATAGTGTTGGTTGAAGACTTCCAGATCCAGACTGCACCTCGGAGTTGGCTGAGAAAGGGAGAGCAAGGATGGTCTTATTTTCTGCTGCACCTTTCCTGTGAGCAGCGGAGCATGACCCATCCAGAGCCGGTCATGGTCAGGAAACCTGTGAGAGGGTTTTATTCTCAGCACGTGGTGCAGCGAAGCAGTGGCTCTTGCCTTCCAAGAAGGGATGGGGCAGTGGCAGAGCCTGTGGGGAGGCGGCGGGTGGTGGATACGAAATGCCAGGCAGTGGTGCCCTGCTGCATTCCTGGCTCGGATGAGGAGCATGGCAGCACCTGCGGCCCTTGGGATGAAGCTGTGGCAGGGAAAGACGTGGGATGGAGAGGTGGCAGAGCAAGGAGGTCCCTGCTAGAGCTGGGACTAGGTTCTGCCTTGGCTCCTGTCTGGAGGAGCAGTTGCAGAGATGATTTACCAGCACAGGGGATGTCCCTTTCTCTCCTAGGAGTGAAGGCAAAGTAGTTAAAAGCCCCAGTGCCTCGTCTTCTGAATGGAGAGATCTGGGGGTTGTGGGGTGGAGTTTGGAAGTGGAACATTTTGAACTGATTTCCAGCCAGTTCCTGGCTGCAGCAAACAGCCCAGAGCCCAGCACATAACCGTGAGCTTGTTGAGCTCTCGGCTCCCAGCACTGGCTGCGCAGCCCCAGCGGAGCGTTTGCAGAGGCGAGACAGGCTTGAGCAAGGGAGGGAATCCAAGGGCTGCCTTAGGACACAGACCGGCTTGTTCGCCGAGATTTCTGGGTTTTTCCATTGTTGCCGGGAGGGATCGGCCAGCGCTGCCGAGCAGGCTCCGCGCCGCGTTATGCAAACCGCCTGGCAGCTGAGCGGCGTTCGCGCTGCATGACTAATTTGGGGGAGAAAAGGAGCTTCGGGGGTGTGAATATAAGTTCTGGTGAGGCTGTGGGGCAGATGGGGCTGGCCGAGAGGTGATGTCATGCGGGGCCGCAGGGAAACCAGCCCGTGTCCCGCTGCCAGGGTTTGTCAGCCCGGCTGCCGAGCGGCCTCCGCACCAAGTACAGATCGAGGCTGGGCAGAGTATGGATGGGGTGCAGCCCTGAGGCTGCACTAGCACTTGGGGTGCTAGTGGTTGAGAAGCTCCGTGTTAGCTGGCAACAGGCTCCCACAGCCCAGAAACCAACTGCATCCCGGGCTGCATTCAGAGCGGTGGGGCCAGAGGGTGAGAGAGGGGGTTCTGCCCCTCTGCTCCGCTCTGTGAGACCCACCAGGAGCCCCGTGTCCAGTTGTGGAGTCCTCAGCACAGGGAGGACCTGGAGCTGTTGAAGCAAATCCAGAGGAGGCCACGGAGATGATCCGAGGGCTGGAGAACCTCCTGTACGAGGACAGGCTGAGAGAGTTGGGGTTGTTCAGCCCAGAGAAGAGGTCTGGGGGAGACCTTAGAGCAGCTTCCAGGACTGAAAGGGGCACCAGGTTTCCCACCCCCTTACCAACCAGCAGCTCCCCACCTCTGCAGAGGTTTCTGCCAGGGTAGGTCAGCTTGGAGCACAAAGCTGGAGAGGGCCTTGTGAACTCCATCCATAAATACATCCCAGCCGCAGGTATTTCTGGAACAAGACACTTTTCAGAAGTTGAACTACCCAAACCTCAAAACATCTCTCTTCCTCCAAGGATAAATTTCCCTTTCTCCTCCCCGTTATCTCTCTCCTGGTTGAAGCTGCAGGTTTCTGGGGGCAGTGACACTCTCCCCTAGGGATGAGTTGTGGATGGAGTGGCCGGGCTGTGGACACGGGTAACACCCGTAGCTTCCTTGTGAAGATGCTGTGATGGAGCTGCCACAACCCTGAGGGCTCCTCTCCAGCAGGAGTTAGGGGGATGCTGGGTTATTTTTGGTCCCATGGTGGGGACCGGGAGAAAGGTGTCTGCTTCTCAGCTCCGTTTCTCCAAGCACAGATGTTGAAGAAAAGGAAGCTCTTCCCCCTAACGCTTTTTGATTTCCCTGCCTGGGTGAGCACATTCCTGTGGTGGGAGCCGCTTGGCATCTCCTGCTGCTGGCACCTCGCCCCTGGGCTTCCAGCTGTTTGTGTTTGGAGCTGCTCGCTGCCGGGTCCTGAGCGTCCCACCCGGGTTGACAGCCCTGGCCAGCGCGGCTCCGGAGCTCGCGGGTCCCACTGGACGGGACAACGGCTGCAGTGTTGGTGTCCCGGGACACCGCATTGAGCTGGGGCCCTTCCAGCCCCCAGCCCCGCGGGTCCCCTGGGACCGGTGCTGCGAGGACATCGCAGAAGAGGCAGGATTATCCTGACGAACTCTCTTTCTTAATTGATTAACAGTTCTGCAAACATTCCTGGTGCCTGGCAATGGCAGATGCTGGGCTCCCCTGCTCTCCTGCCGCGAGGCGTGGGCTGAGCAAATAAACACAGGGTTTGGGAAGGTAAAAAAAGAGATTTGGGGTGTTGCTTTGTTGCTGCAGGTCAGAGCTGGTTTGATACAAGATTAGAGATGATCTTTTCCATGATGAATCTTTATTTTTGTTAGTACTTACAGTTGTGGTGTATCAAGACAGCAGCGTGTGCGATACTCCCTGTTGAAATATTCCACTGCTCTCCTAAGCCTGAGTCCGTAGCTTTGAGAGGGTCCAGATCTGGTTTTGCACGTCGGCACATGCTACCCGTCCCCTTCTTGAAGCGGCAGCATGGCCTCCACCCATTGAGATGCTGCCAGTTTGGCTCCCCGTTGATGTCCACCCACCCTTCCCTTCTGCCTGACCCCAGCAGCTGCTCTGTGATGCTCTTGGCCTCTCCTGTGACAAAACGGTGTCTCCACTTGGTGACAAAATCTCTGCTCCTCCTTGGCCAAAGCGAGACCTCTCCATCCATCCCACCTCATTTTTTGAGGGGGGGACACCAGACGACTTGGTGGCTTCAGTAGCTGCAGAAGCTGCGGGAATGTGCTGGGAGAACATTTAAAATGCAAGATCCTGGACTTCAAGCCGTGTCTTTGGTGGGTGCATAGCTCTCCAAATCCCTGGTGATGTTACCTTTGCCCCTCGATTCCTGTTGAGTTTCCTTCTTCAGCAGCTTTGAGCATTCAAGTAGCCCCAAACCAGTGGTTTTCCACCCTTGCAAGAGTATTTGTCATGTTTCCTCTTGCTTTTTTCCTTCTAATTCCACTTTTTCTAAGCACATCGGCCCCCAGCAGCTGGGAGGATGGAGTTAATTACAAAGCAAAGACCTTTTATCAAGCTGTAGATAAGCCAGTTGGTAACGGCACAGGCCTTACTGGTTGTCACTGGGCAGCGCTCCTGAAGCGCTGGCAGGGGTAGGGGAATACTCGCAAGCCTCAAGCTCTCCGCTCAGCCTGGAGAGAAGAGAGGCAGCTTTAAGCCTAGACCGCAAGGAGCAGTTTGTCCTGACTGTACAATCACAGGAGGTTCATTTCCAGCCTGGCTTCGCTGTCGTGGCCGAGCTGGGTTGCCCTTCTCGCAGCGGTCTCCTCCCAGGCAAAGCCGAGACACAAAGACGGCGCTTTGGGCACCTGATATTTTTGGGAACTTTTTAAAGCCCCATCCAAACTGGGACTGTCTGGCAGCTGTCGGGGTGGGGAGGAACGCCAGCAGCGTGGCCAGCCCTGGAGGTTTGTCCCACAAGACCTGCTTGTTTGCGTCCTGATGTTTTGGGCACAAAGATGGTTCTGTTGCTGGGGAAGGAAATGGAATCTCGGTGTGACATAGGCTGGACGTGATCAGAAGTTGTTTTTTTTGCAGCAGCAAAGTTGAACTGAAGGTTCAGGAATATTCCAATACAATTCGGGCTAGCAGGACAGCTCAAAAGCAGGGAGACGCTTGTCCTCAAAGATCAGCAAAATTCAGGGTGATGGTGGAAGTAAGCAGCCGAGTGAGGGAAGGGCATTGCTCAATGGAGGATGTTTTGGAGCTGGCTCTGAAGAGAAGAGCTGGGATTGACTTTGGTGGAGATATCTGAGACAGACAATGCTCTCAGCATGGGTTTACAAGTAATTAGATTCATCCAGTGCGTTCATAGAATGGTTTGGGTTTGAAGGGACCATGAAGGTCATCTGGTCCAACCCCCCTGCCATGGGCAGGGGCACCTCCCATGGATCAGGGGCTCCCAGCCCCATCCAGCCTGGCCTTGAACCCCTCCAGGGATGGGGCAGCCACCCCTGCTCTGGGCAGCCTGGGCCAGGGCCTCCCCACCCTCACAGCAAAACATTTCTTCCCAAGATCTCATCTCAATCTCCCCTCTTTCAGCTCAAAACCATTCCCCTCATCCCATCCCTGCTCTCCCTGATCAAGAGCCCCTCCCCAGCTTTCCTGCAGCCTCTTTCAGAGCTGGAAGCTGCTCTAAGGTCTCCTGAGAGCTTTCTCTTTTCTGAGCTGAACAAGCCCACCTCTCAGCCTGTCCTCGTACGGGAGGTGCTCCAGCCCTGGGATCATCTCTGTGACCTTCTCTGGATTCGGTCCAACAGATCCACGTCCTTCCTGTTATATTGACAGTGGTTCAAAGGGCCTCTTAGAGGTCCCGTAATGCATCTTTGGTTGCCAGCCTGCTTTTGGGTGCCCATTACGCCCTCTTTGAAGTCCGAAAACCCCTATTATTTCACGGTCAATTTGCTGCTTTCTTCCAAGGCCAATATTGTCTCCAGCAGAGCTCAGTGTCAGTTTGGTGGTTCCAGCCCTGCCATCATCCTCCAGCGTGGCATCAGCAGGGGGTGATGAGGCTGTGAAGATCCTCCTTGAGCATCTCTTGTGTCCAAGGGGGTTTCCTTCAAGGACCTCACGTGTCCTCCTGCTGCCCTGATCTTCTACTCCAGTCCTACCCAGTATAACCCTTCTTGAGGTACAGCCTTTCCATCACAGCCTTTCAATTGAACATGGGGTTGTTTTTGTTGCTGGTGAAAGCTGGAAAAACGCGAGGAGCAGAGAGCTGATGTGACTTGATCAGTGTTACGCAGTGAATAAGCCACATGGTTGGGAAAAACCCAGGGTCTTCAGAGTTCCTGTTGTCCCCACCGGCTCAGTCAGCCTCCCAGATGTTTACTGAAGAGACTGGAGTCTGATTGTTCCTGCTTTATTTTTAATTTGAGGCGCTTCCTTCTCCAGGCTGTTTCTCCTGTTCCGCAGCAGCTGGTGTTTAAACAGCCCGAGCAGGAAATGGTTTTGAAATGTGCTTTTAAAAAACACCGTTGTGCTAAGATGTTCTTTTTATTCCCAGTTCAGACAGAAGCTTAGGATTCTCACAGAAGGAATCTGCTGTCGGTAGGGGTAGGTTGGGTGGCAGTTGGTTTTGGAGCTGTCCTTGTCATTGCTGCCGGCAGGACTGAGCCGTGTGCTGGGCATCGCGGCGTCGCTTCTGGTCCTCGCGGTGAAAAAGGCTTTGTGGGCAATTATATTCCATGCTCTTTAGGTGCTCACAAAGCCAAAGGTCCAAGCTGGACTCCCTGCCTCTGCACAGCTTTGCTTTGGCGCTGGATGCGGCTCCAGTGGAAATTATGGAGCTGACGCAGAAATGATTGGGTGAGGTTTTCTGGACTGAGTTATCCCAGATAACAAGGCGAGATGATGCTGAGTGTCCCTTTGTGTCTTGAAAGCTACAAATCTGCGTGGTTATCTCCAAGTTTAAATTGGTGTATGGGTTTTTTTTGTTCATCTCGTGTCACGAGCTGCGGCTGGGAGGATGGAGCTGGAAGGATGCTCTGCGTGTCAGATGAGGCTTGGGAAGGACGACAGTGCTGGCACGAGGGCTTGCTCCAGCCGCTGCCTTGGTCATACCGATAGGGAAAAGAGCATTCCAAGAGAGAAACGCTTTCTGGGAAAGGTCAGGAGTGACATCCCGGTGTCCGGCTGCAGAGAGCGGGGCCAGCAGGCAGGGTGGTGGGTGAATTGGGCAGCTGGCTGAAGGCTGGAGGTGAAAACCTGCATTGCTCTCTGGGCTGGGCAGCCCGTTCCTGAGGGTGTGAGGGTGTTTATGGGGACCAGCCACAGGCCGAGGCACGGACAGCCGCTGTTTGGGGGACGCGGCACGCTGCCCGGCATCTGGAGGAGCCTGGGGAGCCGCGGCATCGTCCTGCCAGCGAGCTGCCTGCTGCCTGGTCCAATTAAACTGCTGGAGCGACCCGGAGAGGCCGAAAGGGTCAGCTCGGGGCTTGGCCAGGATCCTGGGACCAACGCTGCAATCCATCCAGCTGAGTGGAACACGAGAACAAAGGCGCTGTGGGTTTTCATAAGTGCTTAAGATCTTGGATTTGTGTCTCGTCAGTCATTTGACTCAGCCACAGGATTCTTATTAGTGGGTGGGAGAGAAATCCTGCTGGAGCATTCTCCACCGTAGGTTCCCAACCCGGCGCGGAAGCTGTCGTTGTGTCTGGTAGGAGAAACCTATTTACAGTCGCTGCCCGTGGGCTGCCAGGCTCCTCGCAGAGCAGTTTGCACCAGATGGTCCCGGCAGCACCCTGGAGACGATCTCCTGCAGATTCCTGCTGAAGAGGAGGCTTCTGCAAATCGCAGATTCCCACTGACCCTGGTGCAGCCAAACCGGAGCGCCAGCCCCGTGACAGACGGAGCCCGACGTGAGGTCGCTCAGCAGCAGAAAGCGCCGAGTGCTCCCACCAGGGTTACGCACGGCTCGTTCTGGATATATCTATGTTTTGTCACGATGCCTCATCGCAGCCCTTTGCAAAGCCCCTCGTTCATTTTGGGCGCGGTGCGGAGCTCGATGAGCACTGTGCAGAAGCTCTGACTGTGCCCTGGCAGCCAGCGCTCGAGCCCAGGGGTTTGCTCTGAAGTCACAGCCCGGGTCGGGGTGCTGAGGGTGGAGGAAGGTCAGATCCTGTTGCAGCTGGGTTGGAGACTTAGCTGAAGCTAGAAAACTGATTCTACTCTAGCTTAAGCCAGAATATTCCACTTTTGCAGTAGTAACTACATCTTGCATCAAATGCTTCTTGTGTGTCAGTCTGAAGAGGTGGAGGAAAGAGGAGCAAATATTTTCTGCAGTGGCCCTTTCCCAGCCAAGCAGCCACCGGTGACATTAGTGGGTGGGATTCTGCTGACACACGATGCGCTGAGTGAGTTAGAGGGACCAGAGCAGCGTTCCAGCGTGTCCCACTGCTGAAACGCAGCCCCCAGGAGCTGGAGGTGAAGCACAAAGCTTGCACCTCCTGCCCGGCTCCCGCTGTCTCGGCAGGGCACCAGGCTGGGCACAAAGAGCTGGAATTTTCCTCCGAGGAGAAGTGACCTTCGGCTGAGGTGACTTGGCGCCTGCCTTTGGGATTAGCGGTGAGGGAGGTTTAGCAGCGAGAAGCTTTTGTCCCGCTGTGAGGCGTTCGGACTGCAAGCGCAGCTGCACCGAGCGCCGTGCAACCTCGTGATGCCCTTAGGAGGGTTACAGGAGCTCATGTCTGCACAGAGGGATCTGGAGCAAGCAGCCGCACTGCGGGACGTGGGCTCCCACAGGAGACCTCTGCTGGCTCCAGGGTTTGTCCAAAGTGATGTCTGGTGTGGTCTGAGCAGTCAAAGGAGACCTCAGCACTCTGAGTAGATGGCTGCAGGGACACCAAGGCAAGATGAGTGTCTGGCAGAGGTGGTAACGAGTCGACAGGACAGGAACTTGGAGACATTGGTTAGAAAAGGAGGAGAGTGAACCCTGGGGTCCCTCGGGAAAAGTAGTTGGGATGTTGAAAGCACATGACACCCGAGGTGGTGGGGATCTGGAGCACAGCGATGGAAGCAAAGGAGGCCACGGCAAGCAGGTGCGGAGCTGCTTGAGCTCCTGCCTTTCCAGGGCTCTCTGGCAGGAGTCCTGTCCACAGGCCAGAAGAGCAGAATGTTTGCCAATGACCCAAGTGCCTTGTGAGAACATCCCCCCTCCACCTGATATCTCATGTGCTTCATCTTTCACATGGCTGGAGCTCTGCAGTCCTCTTTTCCCTAGAGGCATGTTTCTCCTCTTGTGTTCGCAGGTTGCCTACGGGACCACAGAAAACAGCCCTGTCACCTTCATGGGGTTCCCCAGTGACAGCATTGCCAGGAAGACAGAGACAGTGGGATGCGTCTTTCCCCACACAGAGGTGACCATGACCCTCCCCACCTGCTGCGGGTCCTCTGCCTGCAGCAGAGCTTGGCTCACCCTCCCTCGCTGGTGCTGGAGTCGGGGCATCCCGTCATGTTTGGCTCAGACATCCCCTCCTCAGCCCTTCTTCTCTCGAACCGCAGGCAAAGATTGAGGATCCAGAAACAGGGAAGCCTGTGCCTCTGAACACTCCTGGGGAGCTTCAGATCCGTGGCTACTGCGTCATGCTGGGCTACTGGGACGACCCCAGCAAGACGAGTGAAGTGGTTACTGCAGAGAGGTGGTACAAGACGGGGTGAGTCTGCAAACAGCCCTGCTTCTCCCGGTCTGATCCATATGAAACTTTGGAACAGCTTTTTAGTACAGAGCCCTCGGTGCCGAGTGCCCCTGGGGATGGGGTGGTCGCTGGTGCATGGGAGGGGCTGGGGGGGGACACAGGAATTGCCTCCCCCGAGCCCTGTGGTGGAGACGGTGCCGACAGAAGCGTCTGGCTGTAGCAGGACCTGTCTGATCTCTTCCATGAGTTCAGGTGGCACCTCAGCCATCCCCCTCTGGATACCCCAAGCTGCCCTGCAGACAGGCTTTGGGGGAGCATCGGCAGTGTCGGGGACGGGATGAGGAGAGCGGTGTCATTGCAGGGACCTTGCGAGCCTGGATGAGCACGGCTACTGCAGAATTATTGGTCGCTGCAAGGACATGATTATCCGGGGAGGAGAGAATATCTACCCTGCAGAAATTGAGCAATTTCTCCACACCCATCCCAAGGTCGAGGAGGTCCAGGTGAGCTGAGATGGGTGAGCAGCGTTGGGTCCTGTGGTGGGACACCTGGCCAGAAAGCTGCTGGGGCTGCTGCTTGGGACCTGGTTGTCTTCTCCTGCTTTCAGCAGCTCCTCCGAGCGGGAGGTAGAGGCTCGTGGCCCAGAAGGGGCAGGCAGAGCTCCTGGCATGGGGCACACAGGCTCAGGCAAACCCCTCCTGCACCACCTTCCCTTCTGCAAGGCAGTGATTGTCATTCTTCAAACTGCCTGTCACCTCTGAAATTCTCACTTGGAAAGCAGCCTGGAAGGATGGATCAATTACTAACCCTCTAAATCCAAGAAGACTCCTCCAACGAGTCCCTGGAGGTGAGGAGGGAGACTCAGTTTTACCTCCTCACAACGATTTGAGGCGTTGAGCAGCTGCTCCCAGTCTGCTGGGATTGTTCTCCTCCAGGTTCTGTGCCAGACAAGTTTCCCCATAAACAACGGGGTTATTGAGTCAGCACTGGGGCTGTGCCAGGCGAGCGGCTCCTCTTGGAAGGGTCCCAGTGCAGATGGGTTGTGAACCAGCCCTGTTTATGTAGTTTCTAGGGCTTTATGTCACTGCTCTGGACTCGAAAGCATCGACATGTCTCTAGGATTTTGAGGTACTGGTTCAAGGCAGGGAATGACAGTAGGAGTCTTGTGAAACACTGTGAGGAGACTTCAGCGAGAGCTCGGGCTTGGGCAGCCCATCTCCTGTGTCCCAGGTGGTGGTCCACTAGCATTTGCCATTGTAAGGGTTTCAAATAATCCTTTAATTTGACTTCATCCCTCTCCTGCTGTTCCATCTGGAGATCCCAAAGCTCTTGCAGCAGCCTCTCAAGCGTCCCTGTTGGTTGTGAAGGCTGTTGCTCTATTTTTTGGGGAAGCAGATGCACGCAAAGGGTGACAGGTCCATGTTGCACCAGTGATGAGCTGGCCTGTCTGCTCTGACTCAGTCCCTGCTCTGGTGACTTTGCAAAACCAAAGGAAAGTGCTGGCGTCCGGGTTCCCAGCCTTCTCTGCCACCTTTCCTCTGCCACACGCTTGGGAAGCCCTTCCAGGGGGGCTGTGTAGAAAGCACTGGTGGGATAGTCAGGCTGCTGAAGGTGCCTTTGTACAGCCCCACGACTCCAGCGTCCCGTGATGTGGGGCAGGGCTTGTGCCATTTTCCCAGCACACATTCCCTGTGGGAGGAGAGGGATGTCCCCAGGGTCACACCATCCCTCTGTCCCATCCAGGTGGTTGGTGTGAAGGATTCACGGTTGGGAGAAGAAATCTGCGCCTGCATCCGCGTGAGGGTTGGGCAGGACTGCACCGAGGAAGAGATTAAAGCGTTCTGCAAAGGGAAGGTGGGTCTCCCAGTGCTCCTTCCCTGCCAGACCAGCACAGCCAGCAGCTGCTGGTGCCTTGTGGATGAAATCCTGGGGATTTGGAGCACCTAGGCGTCCAGCCCTGGCAGTCCCAGCTGGGCTGGCTGCGCTGTTCCCACAGGTTGTGTAGAGGCTGTTTTTCTCTTCCCAGATCTCCCATTTCAAGATCCCGCGATACGTGGTGTTTGTCAGTCAGTACCCGCTCACCGTCTCGGGCAAGGTAAGAGAGGGGCTGGGGCAGCACAGGAGCACTCGCCTCCTGCCCCGGCTCCTCTCAGAGTCCCTCTTCCTCCTCCTCCTCCCTGCCCGTTATTCCAGATTCAGAAATACAAGCTGAGGGAGCAGATGGAGAAGCACCTCCAGCTCTGAGCTGGGGAAGGCAGAGCGAAAACAGGGATGGATCAGCCCCACTTCAGCCAGCTTTGTGTCTGCTTCTCACCTGTGCCATGGGCTGTGACGCGGAGACCTCTCCCGATGAGACCCTCATCACCATCAGGCTGGTGGTACTTTCAGCTAATAAAACAGAGAGCCTTATTCTCCCAGCTGGGTTTGTTTCTTTGCCAACAGAAATAGCACGGGGGGAGGAAGGGATGCTTATTTCTGGAATTCTGTCCAGTTACTGAAAGACCTTATGAAGGTTTTAATATCTTGCATCTCTCTGTGCAATTTGACTGCAGCTGTTTCAGAGGACCTGGGCAGATGCTGGGAGGTGTTTTACTGATCTTTTTAATTCCTCACAGCCTGGCTTCCCAGGGGGTTGAATGCCTTCCCTGCTCAGGTGCTGCTCCTGAAATCATATAATGCAGCCCTGTGAGATGACCCACCTGAAGGACATGAAATAAGGGGCAGGGGCTGTAGAGAGGACATGGAAAAAGCTCACCCTGTTCCCACACCTCCCCTGCACCCTCTGACCCTCAAAGAAACTTCTCCAAGGTACAGTTGACATTGTTTATTTTGCTGGTTTGGACAAGACAGAGAGTACAGGTTTTGCAGGGATACCAAAGTTCGTGTCCCATCGGCGGTGAAGCAGAGCGTGCCCGGGACAGCATTTTACGGGAGTTATTTGGTGCCTCCCAACCATGAAGCACTTCCCCGAGAGGTGGGTGAGCAGAGCTCCTCTTCCTTCTCGGCAGAAGTGACCCACCCCCAGCTGGGAAACAGATGACGATGCTCCCAACTCTTGCAGACCTCCTGGCTGTCGCCCCTCCTGCTCCCTTCCCGAGCAGGGCTAGCGGCCGGGCCTCCTCCTCCGCGCTGGCTCTTCCTCCGGTGTCTGAGGGGAGATGGGGCAATGCCGAGAGAGATGGAGCATCAGCAGGGTCTCGGTCCTGGGTCTCCCAGCTGGGCTGTGGGCTCTACCCATGGAAGCAGACAAGGTGGACAACAAGCCCACCTTCCATGCCTGCTTTCTGAAAGAGAAACATAGGGGATGGTTCAGGTCAGCCCCCTTCCCTGGTGTCTCTCCAGCAAGTCCTTTCCCTGTTCCCAAACTCCTCGTGGGGCTGGTGTCGGCATGTTTCACCACCTTCACCTTTGCCCACCCTGGAGTAAGTGGGATGTGAGCAAGCAAAACTTGTCTCCTCCCTGCGCGGGTTTGAGGACCTTTGTGGACCTTCCTTCCTGGAGGAGGAACCGTTACCTCCGTTAGAGCAGCCAGTGAGCTTGGGGCTGCAGTGGACCTCTAGGTCCAGTGTCTAACGAAGGACTTTTTACCTTCCTCTGCTTCCCACAGCTCTGTCCCAGGGGCAGGACAGCCCTGTAGCGAGTGCAGCTTCTCCTCCCGCTTTGCACAGCGCCCCGTGTACTCACCGTAGCTGGGGCGTTGCTGGGACGATGGGAAGATGAAGTCAGCCTTGGCCTGCATGGGCAGACGCGCTGCGGAGAAACACAGCGCACTCATCACAGCCCGCACACGGGGTGCAGCCCCGCCACCCCCTCCCTGCTCCCCGGAGCTCCTGCACCGTCCACGGGGCTGAGTCCCAGAGCTCTCCCCTGCCATCCCCATCCCGCTCCTGTGGGTCCAGCCAGCCCAGACACCTCCCGAGATGTCCCCTGGCCACCCGAGCACCCCGGAACGGAGCGGCCATCGGCAAATACTCACTGGGAGAGGGGAAGGAAGGCCCGCTGTGGCTGGCATCACGTCCTGTAGGGCTGCAGACAGGCTCAGGGCTTCTGTGCTGTCCCAGACCAGGTTCCTGCTCTTATAGCGCTGGCTGCCAGCTGGGAAACCCCGGCAGCGGGGGCTTTTCCCTGGGAGGGAGGGTTAGTCACGCTGGGCCAGTCCTCACTGCCCACTCCTGGCCTCGAAACAGGAATCTGTGGCTGCAGGCTCTGTCGCAGGTGGTTTTCACTTCTTCATGGCTATTAATAGAGCCAATTAAGACAAAAGAGCTGGGGCTCTCAGCGCTGGGTTTGTGCAACCCTGCGTGGAGCTGATCCCCTCGCCAGCCCCGAGCCCGAAACCCCTCGTGCAGCCTGGCACAGGCAGAACATTGTGTTTGGGGTGGACATCGCAGCAGGACCTTGTCTTTGGGGCAGGACATCAGGGTAGGACAGTGTCTTCAGGTCAGGACATCATCTTTGGAGCAAGGGGTTGGAACTAGATGATGTTTAAGGTCCCTTTCAGCCCAAACTATTCTGTGGTTTATATCAGACACGGCGTGGCCAGCAGGTCCAGGGAGGTTCTTCTCCCTCTGGACTTGGCGCTGGTGAGACTGCACCTTGAATCCTGGGGTCAGTTCTGGGCCCCTCACCACAAGAAGGATGTTGAGGCTCTGGAGCGAGTCCAGAGAAGAGCAATGAAGCTGGTGAGGGGGCTGGAGAACAAGAGGAGCGGCTGAGAGAGCTGGGGGTGTTTAGCCTGGAGAAGAGGAGGCTGAGGGGAGACCTCATTGCTCTCTACAACTACCTGAAAGGAGGTTGTGGAGAGGAGGGAGCTGGGCTCTTCTCCCAAGGGGCAGGGGACAGGACGAGAGGGAATGGCCTCAAGCTCCACCAGGGGAGGTTTAGGCTGGACATTAGGAAAAAAATTCTCCTGGAAAGGGTCATTGGGCACTGGAACACGGAGGGGGTTGAGTCCCCTTCCCTGGAGGGGTTTAAGGGACGGGTGGACGAGGTGCTGAGGGACATGGGTTAGTGTTTGATAGGAATGGTTGGACTCGATGATCCGGTGGGTCTCTTCCAACCTGGTGATTCTGTGATCCTGTGACATCAGGAGAGCCCAGAGCCCTTGGGGCAGGCCAGGGTGGCAAGACACGATCTCTAGGGCAGGATATGAGGGCAGGACGACGCCTTCGGGGCAGGGGGTGGGACCTAGATGATGTTTGAGATCCCTCCAACCCAGACTGTTGACCGACCCGTGCTCCCCGCCCCCAGGGCCGAGCCCCGCGGGGGGCGGGGCGGCGGGTGATGGCGGCGCGGGGGGGGCGGGGGGCGATGGCGGCGGCGCTGGTGGGGGGGGCACCGGGACCGGCACCGGGACAGGGACCGGGACAGGGACAGGGACAGCCCGGCCCCGCCGCGCTCTACGTGCACGTGAGCGGGGACAGCGGGGATTGCACACGGGGAGGGAGGGAGCTCAATGGGGTCACCGGGAATTGTACGTGGGGGTGCACGGGGACCCCTGGAATTGCACACGGGGGTGCATGGGGTCACCGGGAATTGCACACGGGGACCCCTGGAATTGCACACGGGGGTGCATGGGGTCACTGGGAATTGCACACGGGGACCCTGGGAATTGCACACGGGGGTGCATGGGGTCACTGGGAATTGCACGTGGGGTGCACGGGGACCCCTGGAATTGCACACGGGGGTGTGGGGTGGTGCACGGGAACCCCGGGAGTTGCACACAGGGTGCATGGGGTCACCAGGAATTGCACACGAGGACCTCGGGTTTGCACATGGAGGTCCATAGGGACCCCAGGAATTGCACATGAGGGTGCATGGGGTGCACAGGAGTTGCACGTGAGGGAAAGGGTGACCTTGGGAATTGCACACGTGGGGGGACCCCGGGAATTGCACACATAGGGGGCACAGCAATACTGGGAATTGCATGTATGGGGGTGCACAGAGAGCTCAGGAATTGCACATGTGGAACCCTGGGGTTGCCCATGGGGACCTCAGGAATTGCTCACCTGGGGTGCTTGGGGTCCCTGGGAATCGCACGTGTGAGGGTGCATGGGGACCTCAGGAACTGCACACATGGGGTGCACAGGGACTCCAGGATTGCACACGTAGTGGGGCACACGTGGAGCTCCCCTATTTGTGCTGGGGGGATCCCCAGTTGCACGTGAAGGGTGGCACCCATGGGGTGCATGCCCTGTGCCTCTGGGGCAGGTGGGGAGCGCTGGTGCCATGCATGGGGCTGACCCCTTCCCCAAAACAGGGTGCCCGGGGTTCAGCCCCCCGCTTCCATCCCACAGTGGCCCTACTGCCGCAAGCGCTGCTCCTACTGCAACTTCAACAAGTACGTGGTGCCGGCGGCAGACGAGGCAGCCGTGCGCGCCTGCCTGGTGCGGGAGGCACAGACCCTGCTCCGCCTCAGCCGGGTGCCAAGGTGGGTGCGTGGGGCGGGGGCTCAGGGGGTGCACGAGACCCTTCAGCAGCCACCTGAGCCTCCTCGCCATCCACCCTGCAGCATCACCTCTGTCTTCTTTGGTGGGGGCACCCCCAGCCTGGCCAGCCCGGGCACCATCGCGGCGGTGCTGGAGGCCGTGGCAGGGGCTGTCCACCTCCCCACCGATGCTGAGGTGACGCTGGAGGCCAACCCCAGCTCTGCCAGCACAGCGCGCCTCGCCGGCTTCAGGGCAGCTGGTGTCAACCGCCTCTCCATCGGCGTCCAGGTAAGAGGGGCCTCTCCCCCATCCCATCCCATCCCATCCCATCCCATCCCATCCATCAGTGGCATCCAGATGGATGGGGGCTTCTCCACATCCCATCCATCGGCATCCAGGTGAACCGGGGCTTCTCTCCCATCCCATCCCATCCCATCCCATCCCATCCCATCCCATCCCATCCCATCCCATCCCATCCCATCCCATCCCATCCCATCCCATCCCATCCCATCCCATCCCATCCCATCCCTCAATATCTGGGTGGGGAGGGGTTTCTCCTGTATTCCATCCCACGTCCCCCCACTCCCACCACAGTCACTGGACGATGCTGAGCTGCGGCTGCTGGGCCGGGATCACACGGCAGCGGAGGCGCAGGAGGCTGTGAAGGCAGCACGGAGTCTCTTCCCTGGCCGAACCTCCATCGATCTCCTCTTTGGGCTGCCGGGACAGAGCCGAAGCGCCTGGGCTCGGGGGCTGGAGGCGGCGCTGGGGCTCTGCGATGACCACGTCTCTCTGTACCAGCTGACGCTGGAGCGGGGCACGGCGCTGGCAGCGCAGGTTCAGGGGGGGTCGCTGCCTGCGCCCACCCAGGACCTCGTGGCTGACATGTACCACGCTGCCCGCGCCGTGCTGGTGGCTGCTGGCTTCCGGCACTACGAGGTCTCCAATTTTGCAAGGAAGGTGGGGTGCCCCCCGTGCTGCGCCCTCCCCGTGCCATCCCACCCCCAGCAGGCTCAGCCCCCCTCACCTGTCCCAACGCTTTCCCCCAGGGTGCCCTCAGCACCCACAACCTCTCGTACTGGCGAGCCGAGCAGTACATCGGCGTGGGGCCGGGTAAGTCGGGGTGACGGTGGGGTGTGCGTGGCCCCACGTGCCCTCCGAGCTCCGTTGTCCCCCTCTGCCACCACCGCAGGGGCGCACGGGCGTTTTGTGCCGTGGGGCGAGGGCAGCTGCAGCCGGGAGGCCCGTGTGCAGACGCTGGAGCCCGATGCCTGGATGCAGGAGGTGCAGAGCCGAGGGCACGGCACCAGGAGGCGGGTGGCGCTGAGCCCGCTGGAGCAGTGAGTATGGGGTCCCCCCTGCGCCCCTTCCCTGGCCATGCTCCCTCCCAGCTCTCCATGTGCCCGCAGGCTGGAGGAGGTGCTCGCCCTGGGACTGCGCACGGACGAGGGCATCACGCAGGAGGTGAGGAGCTGCGCATGGGGAGTCCAGCGTCGTGTCAGGGAGCCCAGCATTGCACGGGGTGCTCGGTGTTGCTGGGGGGAGCCGGGCATCGCAGGACGGGGAGGGACTCAGCATCATATGGGGAACCCAGCATCGCGTGGTGGAGCCCAGCGTGGCATAGGGGGAACCCAGCGACACGTGGAGGAGCCCAGCATCATGTGAGGGAACCTGGCGTCGTGTGAGGGAACCCAGCTTCGCATGGGGGAAACCAGTATGGAAGCAGCCGCTGCTAACGACCCGTGGTGCGCAGCGCTGGGGGCGCTTCTCCCCTCAGCTCAGCCTGGACGCCGTGTTCGGGGTGCCGGGGGAAGCGCGGGAGCTCCAGCAGCAGGGCTGGCTGGTTCTGGATGGCAGGTGAGCCCCTGATGGTGAGATGGCGCTGGGGGGGGCTCGGATCCAGAGCCGGGACTCGTGCGTCGCTCTCTCCGCAGTGGCCTGCGGTGCAGCCGGGAGGGTTTGGCGCTGCTGGACTCGCTGCTGCCCACGCTGCTCGGCCAGCTGCAGCGGCGCTGGGCCCCGAGGAGGAGCACGACGCGGGACGGGGACGGTGGCGAGGCCGCGGGGGTTGTAAGCAGCGGAGAATAAACCAGGAGAACCGTGTGCTGGCTGAGAGGGGCGTTGGGTCCGGTTCTGTTCGGTATCATCCACGATCGGAATGAAGGAATCGAGCGCGCCCTCAGTCAGTTTGCAGGTGATTTTAAGCTGGGTGGGAGCTTGATTTTAAGCTTGAGGGTAGGGAGGCTCTGCAGAGAGGTCGGGACAGGCTGGATCCATGGGCTGCGACCAACAGGATGGGGTTCAATGAAGAACCATGAAGAGGCCACACCTCGAATCCCGGGTTCAGTTTTTGGCCCCTTACTGCAAGAAAGGCCTTGAGAGGCTGGAGGGCATCCAGAGAAAGGAATGGAGCTGGGGAAGAGGCTGGAGCTCTGGGAGCAGTGAGGGCCCTGGGGCTGTTCAGCCTGGAGAAGAGGAGGCTGAGGGGAGACCTCATGGCTCTCTGCAGCTCCCTGAAAGGAGGTTGTGGTGAGGGACAAGGGATGGGGCAAGAGGAAACCACCTCATGTAGTGCCAGGGGGGGTTTAGTTGGATAGTAGGAAAAAAATCCTTCCTAGAAGGAGGAAATTCTTCACGATGAGGGTGGTGACAGCAACAGGTTGTCTAGGGGAGTTGTGGGTGCTGGAGGTGCAAGAACAGGCTGGATGGGGCTTGGAGCCCCTGAGCCAGGGGAGGTGTCCCTGCCCAGGGCAGGGGTGGCACTGGATGGGCTGTGAGGTCCCTTCCAGCCCAAACCATTCCATGATTCTGTGAGTACGAGCGGAGCAGCCCGGGCAGGGCCAGGCGAGGTGCCCCCGGCTGGTTTGGGGGTCGCAGGGTCGGTGCCGCTCGAGGATCCCCAAACGCTTCGGTGGCCCCCGAGGCGCCGCCGGGCCGGCTGGGGGCGCTGCTGCGCGCCCTGCCCGCCGCACCATAGAGACGCGGCCGCTCTGGGCGGCCGCTCTGCGCCGCGTCTCGGTGGTGTTGCCACAGCGACCGCCATGAGGCGCGGCGGCGGGAGGCCCGGTCCGGCCGGCTGGCAGCACCGGCCCGTGTCCCCGCTCGGTACGGCCCGGGGCGGCCCTTCCCCGCGGCACGGGGGCTGCTGGCTCGGTCTGGGGCCCCGCCGCGCCTGGGCTCTGCGTGGGTGCCGTTACCGGCGCCGCCCGCGGGTGCTGCTGCTCGCAGCTCCTTCTTGGTGCCACGGTTACTAGCCCCGTTCCTGGGTGCTGCCGTTAACGGTCCTGTCCATTGGTGCCACCTTTAAGAGCCTCTTCCCCGTGCAGCCTCCCCCCTGTATATATTTTTTAGCCTAGGAACCCCCCCCCTCCCGTGTCACGGAGCCAATCCAAGCTATCCGGCCTTGGTGCTTGAGGAGACAGAGGGAGACAGACCCCGCCGGGATCCCCTCAACCACGGCCCAGCTGTCGCAGAGCTAGTTAGCTATGTAGGAGTGTCTGAAAAGGCCGTGGTTTGCTGTCACAGTGGTGCTTTGGGGCGCCGTGCAGGGGGCCTGAATGCTCGCAGCTGGCTTGGGGACTTTGTGCTTTCACCTGTGGGAAGCGCAGGCTTTATTTATCTCGACTGTTGGCTCTTCTAGGGTAAAGCACAAGGCAGTTGAATCTTGGTGGCCCACTTTGGTCCTGGTAGCTTCTCAGAGTTTGATTTTCCAGTTATAAGAGGTGCGGAATTTAACTGTTCTGTGCAACCTTAAAAAATCCAACCCACAACAGAGTTTGGTTGGAAATGAATAACAAGGCTGGAAGAGGAGGAAGGGGTTTCCTTGGGACGTTGAAGAGAAGGTCTCTTTTCAGAAAAGAAGGAAGGGACACATGACCTGCTCTCGACAGTCTCAGAAGAGCTTGAGCCCATTCCTGTTCCATGCGTTCTGCAAGGAGATGACATCCAAGCGCTTGCAATTAAGGTGGAGGACCTGGAGAAAGTACGTATTTTCTCTGCCAGAAACAGCTGTCAGAACCGACACTCATTTTGTGTGTTTAACTAAGGGTGCTTTCCATTTAATTCAACCAAACCCTGCTCCTCGCGTTTGGTTCTCCTTCTGTTTTATCTGCTCTGCTTTTTATGACTTGTCAGAGCACCAGGAAGTTGCTAAAAGTAAAGGATTATCGATCCTTACACAATCTTTTCAAATGGAAGGATAAGCCATCTGCCTTTTCAAAATTACATTTCCAATGTTATAATCTGATAAGGCGTGTAAGGTGTGAGGGTGGGGAGGCCCTGGCCCAGGCTGCCCAGAGCAGGGGTGGCTGCCCCATCCCTGGAGGGGTTCAAAGCCAGGCTGGATGGGGCTTGGAGCCCCTGAGCCAGTGGGAGGTGTCCCTGCCCATGGCACGGGGTGGGAATTGAATGGGCTTCGAGGTTCCTGCCAACCCAAACCATTCCATAAGTCTGTGTTTAATAAATATCACAGTGTCCCTGCCAAAACTTGGGTCCACGTGTGTGAATGGAAATGTTTTCCACCAAGTGTCACAACAGAAAACTGGTTTAAAACTCTTCCCTGCCCCAGTTATGAAGTAGGGCCCAGCAGAGTCAGGGAGTCGCTAAGCTGGTATCTCCACAGTTGGGTAACATCCCTCTCTGGGGATGAGCAGCCTGTGCTGATAGGACTACTCTGTGTCCCAGAGGGATCAAAAGGAGTGAAGGTGAGTCAGTATGGACCTCACTGCTCTGTCACTGTTTATTTTCTGCAGCTTCATGCACCACACCCTCCCCCTGATGCTAAGGGAATTTCAGTTACGAGGAAATATTTTGTTCAAAAATACCGACCCAAAGAGACAAAGAAGGGGGAACATCTTGTGGCGTATCCTGCTCTCCCAAAACCACCCAGAGAACCACTGACTTTTTCTGGTAGGGTTAAATGTCACATTTTATCTCTGGGTTTTGGTTTTATTAACCCTGGCTTTAGTGGCCTGGCTCTGGGGTCACTTCTTTGCATGTGTGTTTTAGCACAAGGACTCTTCAGTGATGGCTGTAAAGAGATTCTCCCCCATCACATCTTGGGAAGTCTCCAGGAGTTCAAGATGGAAGCCCTGGCCAGAGGAAACACTCAGGTTGGTTTGCAAAGTAAGAAAAATGCAACTGTGCGGCACTTTTCTAGCGATGGAGAGCAGTACTCCGTGCTTTCCGGCATCTGTCAGGAAGAGGTGAGCCTAAGGTGTGGTTTTCCCAGCCTCATTGTACTCTGTGGGGAGGGCTCACCTTCAGAGAAACTGCACCGGCAGGTTTTGATGTCCAGTGTGCAGAATGAGGTCATGGAGGAAGAGTTAAAGACCTCCTCTTCCATATGTGCTTCTGCTGATGGCGTCAGGCTTGTGAGGGCAAAGCTGGTGTTGCAGCAATGCCATCGCTTGATGTGATTACTCAGATCCTGCCGTTGTTTCTGAGTGTGTTCCTAGTGCCCTGGTTTTGTTCCTCTCAGAATGATGAGGTTAAACTATTGGCACTCTGAAGAATTCTTTTCTCCTCCTGTTCTATTGTGGTGTCCATGGAGGAATTAATTCAGTGTTTCTTCTCTTCAGCTAGCAGATTTTATTGAAGTTTCTCGTCCAGATGTTGCTGCACCAGCTTCAAAAGAGGAACACAGAGGAGACAAGAAGAAAAAGGTCCATCAGACTCCACTAGCAGAGCACAGAGCTCTCCAGAACTGGCAACATAATATGTCAATCAGGAAAAAGCAGGAGAAATATCTTGGAGGTGAGGAGAGCCAAGGCCTTGTTCTGTGAAATTCTGCGTGCAGATATGGGAGTTGGGTGGCACCACAACAAACTGATGCTCATAACCAAACGAGGTGAATCTTATCACCGTTGCAGTCTGCTTCCATGTTCTGAGAGCTCCCCACGTGCCAGTGGCCGTGGATGCTGTGAGGAGCTGAGCTGGTGTGATTTGAACATCTGAACAGTAGTGCTGAAGGGTGTGCTCAGAGGCACAGCTCCAATGATTTGACCTTCCTTCTTTACAGAAATTCTCCAGAGGCCAGAGAATGAATTGCTGATGAGCATCTCAGAGGAGTACAGGCAAATCCAGGAAGAGCGTGACCTCACTGACCGCCTTCTCCCTGCCTTGCTCCCTGGAAAGGTGAGCGCCCCACTTCCTCTGCATCCTGATTGCTCTGTTCTTGTGAAAGAGCCAAGACACCGGTGTTACGAGTGACATCGTTGAGGACCTGTCATTAAATATTTATCAAAGCCACTTGAGTCCTTCAGCCGTGTGTGCAAGCAGAGCTTTCAGTGACCTTCAGTGACTGCATTATTGTCCGTACTATTTAGGAAAGTGGTGGTGTGCTTTGGCTCCTTGCTAACAAGCAGCTCTTTATAGGCAAGTGCCATTTCTTGATGACTGTCATGCACTGGGATGTGGCGTGGGGATGTGCTGTAATTGCTGTGCCAGGGACAGAAAGGTCTGATAGCTTCAGGCTTGGATTTTAGTGACTGTGGGTAAGTCAGGAGGATTGTGGGAGTATCCTATGCTAAAATGATAGTTTTACATTTATAGCAATATCAAAGAATTTGCATTTATGTGAGGTGTTATTTTAATACCATTCAACCTTCATGTAGCACTAGGTAGAAGAAAGTCTTCTTTTGTCTTTGACAGAAGCCTCACTGCTTGCTCTGCAGAAAGTGATAATTGATAGACTTCTAAAGTACCTGTTTAAGCAGAGTTAGACCCTTTCTTTTTAGCTTCTAGTCCTTGTGAAAACAGCAGGCAGCCACACACCTCTGAAAGTGTCAGTAGAGCTTTGTTTTCCTCCCTAGGGCTACCGAAGGGGAAGTGAGTTCTGGAGCCTGCCCGACCGTATTGGAGATGAACTCACTGGCCTGACGCTGACACTGACTCAGAGGGAGCGTGGCCACCCAGAGCCGATTACGCATGTGGGGAAACCTCGCACTGTCCGGAAGGAAATGGGTAAGGGGACGTCACAGAGATGGGGTAGAAGTGTGGCGGCAGCAGCGGGGAATCCTGTGGGTGTGCAGGCTCACACCACAATTGTCCCTTCCAACAGCTGCAGCACAAGCTAATTCCCGTCATCTGTTGGGCCTCCTCTGTAAAACACCATGAGACCAAAGTCTGGCAGAGACTGAAAGTAATAGGCATGTGGGTATGTGGACAGTGAGCTCTTGTGTGGTTATTTCCACAGGTCTGAGGACTCCAAAGAAGATCCCGTTCCATCAAACCTGGGATAAGAGTCTTTTCCTGAAATATCGATTGCAGGAACTAAAATCTGTCCTAGAGGAGCTAGATTTTTATAAGCCGGTAAGACTAGAGGAGCGAGGGTGCTATACAGTAACATAAAATTGATAAGAACTGGATCTGAAAGAGCATTAGGAATCTAATATTTAGCCATGCAATACTTATCTTGGAAGTTTCCACATATCCAAAGGGCCACAGCCATGCAAGAGTGATCTGGGCTCCCCACATGTCACATGGAGTGGTCATGGGGAATAGGACCCCAAACTAGCAGTGTGGAGTTGTCAAGACCTAGGCAATAAAAACCCCTGCCAGACGCTCGTGTAGGACTTCGATTTAGTTCCTTGGGGCAGAAGGAAGACGCTTCTGCCCACGTGGAAGACACACATCTGAAATAATCTCCTGAAGGCGTGTAGCCCCTCTTAAAAACCGCATTGGATGCCTCTAGAAACCATCGCAGGAGCGCAATACCTGACCTTCACTTCACTCAATTCAGTTGCTGATTTTGTGTAGTCTTTTAACTTCCTTTCTCTGTAAAAAGAAATCGTAAGTTGGACATTTTTCTGTACGTCCAGGACCTGGATGGACTGGAAGTGGTTGGTAAGGGGCAGCCTTTCACATCCGTTACAGCAGAGGCTTCCTCACACTCCACCACCACTGAGGAGTCTGAGACCCCGTAAGTTTTACTTTGTGGCAGTAATAAAGAATTTTGGGTATCCACTGTCAGTCTGTAAGGGTGTCCTTAGCTATTCTTAACTAGAATGGAGAGGAGGCACAACAAAAGGCATGTTCTAATATTATAATCACCAGATTTAGGAATCAAGCAGCTCCTTAGTGCCTAAGGAGCAAGAATCAGAGAAGTGTTTATTTGAGGCCTTTCCTGCAGTCCCCCCTCTCTGTGGCTCCAGAGTTTACATTGGGCAGGGTGGGGATTCTGCTCTAAATTCCCTCCACCTGGTTGTCTTTTTCCAGCCTTCCACTTCCATCATGACTTTGCCCTTTTTCCCTGTCCCACCCACCTGTAACAGGCACAACCCAAGGGCTCCGTCTCCTTATTCAGTCAGGTACCCTCAGCCTTCATTAGGCAGGTGTCATTCGTTAATATGCTGGCTGCCCTTGATGGTGACAAGGATCTCACTGCAGTTTGCCACATCTGCAGGGCTCTGTCCCTAAGGAGATGACTGTGGAAAAACAATAGCTGGGATTATTTCTTATAAGGTCTTGTGAATCTCTTCTGGTTCCCCCCTTCTCTCTGGAAGTGAATTTCACCCTGCGAAAATGCTGGCTTTTGTTTTCTTCAGCAGTGATGACTACCCCAGCGTAGTTTCAGAAGCACCACAGGGTCCGGCTTTGGATTTCTGTGGCCAGCCTGCTCGTTGGATCGACTACGTCACTCCTTACAGGGTAACTGTGTGCTTTATGTTGTTCACTCCAGCAAAGCCTGCTTGAGTGCCCAAGCCGCAGCTGTACAAAGTCGCTCCCAGGCCAGAGAATGGGGAATTTATTCTGAGCATAACAGGGCATCCCTGCGTTTGCTCTGGAGACGTCTGGAAGCAGAAGGTGTTGGTGTGAAGCTCAGATTCCCAGGTGCTATCTGGATAGCGGGTGTGCCTTACAAGTTCCCTTACCAAAGCTTAACCCCTTATTTGCGGTATGACTTCAGACAAGATCTAGTGAGAGGTGTCCCTGCCCATTGCAGGCAGGTTGGAACTGGATGATCTTTGAGGTCCCTTCCAACATAAATCATTCCATGATTTTATGAAATCCTGTCAAACAGAGGAGAAATTGTTATTTTTCTCTCTTTCTCTTCCTTGTAGGATGAAATCGGCATTGCTGCCCGGCTCACTTTTGAGACTTTGGTTGGAGAGAAAGCTGAAAGCTTCCTGATGGTGAGCAACAATGGCACCACTGCTGTCTGGTATAACTGGATGAGGCTTCTGCAGCAGATTCCCTCCAGAGAAACCAAGGGGAAGAGGATGCCATGTTTTTACTTTGATACCAGACCAGGTAGGAGAGCTGCTGATCTCAGAGACCTTTGTACATAGACCAGAGAGTATGTCTTCAGCAGTTTTTGGAGGTGCTGACTCTGGCTAATGGCAGAGCAAGCCTGATGGGCGATTGTCCTTAGGAAGCCACGCTGGGCGTCAGAGCTGACTCACATCAGAAGAGGTGTGTGAGGCAGATTCCTTTTGTGGGACTTAAAGGAAAGGAGGTTGCTGCTACTCTGGATGTAAATGGGTGGAATATTGAGAAGTGAATCATTTTCTGATGGCAAACTGGGCATAATCTGCTATGGAGAGGGTGCTAAGCTCTCTGTAAAAGGAGTGTGCAGTGAAAGTAACACCAGTTCAGCAACATGGTGACTGGGAGGAAATCTGGAAGGAGGAAGTAGCTGGATGAAACGTGATAACCAGCTAAGATCATAGAATGGTTTGGGTTGGAAGGGACCTCACAGCCCATCCAGTTCCACCCCTGCTCTGGGCAGGGACACCTCCCACTGGATCAGGGGCTCCAAGCCCCATCCAACCTGGCCTTGAACCCCTCCAGGGATGGGGCAGCCACCCCTGCTCTGGGCAGCCTGGGCCAGGGCCTCCCCACCTTCCTCATGAAGAATTTCTTCCTAATGTCTAATCTAAGAGTCTCATACAGAGATAAGGACACTCAGGGCAAGAGCGTCCTTTTAAGAGTAAAGGGTTGAGTTAACCAGGTGGCTTCTTGCAGACTGATGCATTTTCTTTCTTATTTCAGGTGTAATTTTGCCTGGAGAAACTAGAAAGTTTTTCTTTCTTTTCAAGTCAGAGAGCGCAGGAATTTTCAGTGAGTCCTGGGAATTCAGGACGCATCCTCTCTTACTGGGAGGAGCTCTGCTGCAGGTGACCCTCTGGGGAATCGCTGTGTATGAGGATAAACTGGCTGACCTCAGAGAGCAACTGGAGGTAACCAAGCATGTAGCTGGGTAACTGTGAGCTTTGAACTTAATAAGCAAAGAGAGGGTAGTGGTGGGAGTGGATGACATGGTATTTTTATTGCTGTGTAATTAGTGCTGAAAGCAAGGCGATTATTTTTTTACAGGATGTCTGTACATACTTGAGCAGGTTCACTAAATAAAATGAAAGAACTCTGCAGTCGATTGCAGTGCTGTTAATAAAGACACGATTGTGTCTCCTGAATTGTTCACAGTGGTTCTTTAAAGAATGAATTTTATGTTGGTAATGAATTTCATTAATTACTTAGTGGGGATGGGATTATGTATCATACAATATGATATCAATTAAGATATAAATTGGAAATTACACTTTGAAAAGTATAGTTTGGGGGAGGATTTCATAGAATCATAGAATGGTTTGGGCTGGAAGGGACCTCAAAGCCCATCCAGTCCCACGGACACCTCCCCTGGATCAGGGGCTCCAAGCCCCATCCAACCTGTCCTTGAACCCCTCCAGGGATGGGGCAGCCACCCCTGCTCTGGGCAGGCTGGGACAGTGCCTCCCCACCCTCATTGTGAAGAATTTCTTCCTAATATCTAAACTAAATCTTCCCCTTTCCATTTTAAAGCCGTTCTCCCTCGTGGTATTCCTGATCTCCCTGGTCAAGAGCCTCTCCCCAGCCTTCCCGGAGCCCCTTTCAGTACTGAAAGCTGCTCTAAGGTCTTCCCAGAGCCTTCTCTTCTCTGGGCTGAACAACCCCAACGCTCTTCGCCTGTCAAGTCATAGAGTTTATTTGAAAAGCTGTTGTAATATTGCTCTGTTTAGCAGGGTTTGTAGTTATTCTTGTCCTTGCAGACCTATATAACGTGTACATGTGGTTACTCATGATGTGGGTGTGAATTTATTTGCGTGTCTGTATATAGAACGGGGACTTACACGTGTTCTTGTGCCTCAGAGTGACCTGGCTGCTCGAGAAGCTGCTGCTAGAGGTGGAAAGATTTGTACCCCAGTGCGCACTCCATCTCCTGTGGATGCCTATATCACAGAGGAAGAGTTGTTCCACTGGAGGAATCCCGAGGTGACGTTTGCTAACTGATGGGCTACACAACTGTAGTAGCAGGGAGGAGAGACCGCTGGGGCTGGTGCATCCCTGGGTCTCCAGAGGCCGGTGTAGTCTGCCATGGTGGCTTTAACAATTAGGTTTGTAGAGGAAAGGCCCAGCTCATTTCACTATTTACCTTCTACCCGTTATCACAGTTGCATTATCAGCATCGAGTGGTACAGCAGCTGCATGAACTGTGGAGAAAGCACGAGACTGTTTTCTCAGCCTTTGAGGAGAAAGTGCCCTCGGGCCAGGAGAAGGCTGTGGAGGACACGCAGTACCAGGAGCGTTCCTCAGAGGCTCTCGCTCCGTGGAGCAGCACCACAGAGGTCCCAGGTGGGAAGAACACACTTGAGGAGGCTCCAAGTGAAACGACAAACATGGAGAAGAAAGGACCAGCTACCTCAGGATGGAACTTCTCCTTCGAGGACTTTGCTCAGGTGGTGGCCCCCGTTGCCTCTGGAGCTGTGACGAGTTGATGGTGTTTTCATTTCTCTACAAACAGCCTGGTCTGTGCCAGTGTGAGCCCACCCAAAGGTCTGCTTCCAGCGGGCTGTGACTTAGAGATGATTTATTATGTGTGTCGCGGAATTGCACTGCAGTTCTGCTGACCACACCCTCAGTGCTCTTGTAAAGAGCTTCCCAAGAGAGACTTTGAGGGCTGTTGTGTGAAGGAGGAAAGAGAACCACACAATGGAATGGATATTTTAAGCTCTTCCCCCATTAGCTGTCTGTCATCCCACAATGAATGCGGGGGGCAGGCTGAGCCTACAGCCTCCTGTGGCTTCCCCAAGGCTCCTCTCCTTGGAGAGTCCTTCCTATTCATCAGAGCACTGTGACAGGCTGTGGCTAAAGCACAGGCCTCCTTGGATTAAAGCAAGAGTGGTTTGCATTCTGTCAGCGCAGTTTTTCTGTACTACTTTCTTTTTATAACTATCTTTACTTCAGGGCCTTCTCACTTGCTAGAATTCCTGTTCTCCAGCGCAGGGACTAACAACACCTGTAAAGTTGCAAAGGGGCTCACTAGGAATCTTACTGAGGAGTCTGAGATTGCTTCCCAGATCTTGTGTGCACCTTGGCCACATCTGGGTGTGTAAGTGCCCAGTGCAACCCAGTTTCAGACTGGTGCCCAAGAAGAGAGATGTGGTGAGCTCCATTGAGCTCAGGGTCCAAATGACTGGGAATGAAGACTGGGAAGCGCTTCACGGATGCTGTGTTTTGTCTCCCATCAGGCTATAAAGTTGATCCCCAAGGAGGAGGAGCGTGAAGCAGCGCTTGCCCAGCTCAATAAGGCGATGCTGGAGCTGTGCGTTGAACAGAGGCCAACCCAGACAGACCTTCTGTACCAAACCTGGTGCGTTACCTTTGCCAAATCAAGCTTGTAAATGCATGGTGTGATCAACAGCCTCAGCAAGCTCTGTCACAATCAGTGTGATTCAGAGTGTAAATAATTATATGAGGTCTAGAAGTCGTCGGGGTTTTTCATAGCTTAATTGTAGCAGCTGTCTAGGACCCAAATGCCTTTTTTCTTCCTGGAGTTAAGTTTAGAATGTTAAATTAATGTAATTTTGGGGAGTCTACAAGCTTATTTCTGGCAATGTTAGTCTGTATTTACGAAACTTTTGGATAATTTTCTGTATGCTTTGACTCAACTAACTGTGCCCTCCCTCATACAGTCTCTGATCTTAGCTCAGACTGTAAACACATCAACAGCTTCTGGCTGATTCTAAATTAGAAGGATGCAGGTTGCTCTTGGTAAACACAGAGAGCAGGCTGATGCTGATTTGCCTGTGTGTCACGTTGAAGAGCAGCAGTTCTAGTTTAAAAGTAGTATTTATGAGTCCATATGAGCCCATTGGTTTGCAAACATCAAGACCTCAGAGTATTCCAACACCAGGGAAGCAATTTGCCTTCCCTTTGCATGGATTTTTAGATGGTGGGTGCAATTTTCTTGGTTTAGTTGGACAGAAATGCTCTCAGCTGCAACGGCCTTTGCTCCAGGGTACAGGGTAACACGAGATATCAGTTGCTGTTCTTGTCTCCCTTCTGACTCTGATCCTTTTCCCAGCCTCCAGCTGTGGCGGGAGACAATCGATGGCCTGGTGAGTCACTCCATGAGGCTGCGATCCCTGCTTGGCTTGCCTGGGAATGACACCTGGACAGGAGACGTTCCAGAGGAAGCTGGTAAAGAGTCGTTTTAGCATTCCTTATTTAAACAAAGGGCTCTTCACGGTGTTGTTTGTCCATGCGGTGCAGCTCAGATTAATAAAAAGAGGGAAATACATTGCACAAGTAATATTTTTGCGTGAGTGCGGTGGGCTTGTCGTTCTGGATGGGAAAACGTTGCTTTTGGGTAATTGGAGTTCTTTCTTTTGTAGTTGAAGCAAAGCAAGCTATAAAAGGAGGAAAGGAAGACGGGAAAACTGCTAGGAGAGAAGGGAGAAGGTCATTTGTTGGTAAGGATAAAGAAGGCAAGAAAAGAACAACAAAGACAGCAGGGAAAGAGAAAGAGGTGAGTGTTGGATTTCCTGTTGAACCCTAAGCGCTGGGGACAGCGTGAGCCATCTTCAGGTGGTGGAGCCTGAGTTGCCACCCCAGCGGTGCTGCTGCTGGGAGATGCATCTTACAGCACTCTGAAAGGTATCCTGACCTCTGATGCTTTCTCTTCTTGCCTGTCACTGAACAGGAAGGGCCAAATGGCAGAAAATTACACACAAAAGATGAGAAAAAGCGGAAATCTTCCACTTCATTGCTGGAGGTGAAAGAGGGAGCCCAGCCCGTGGGAGCTGTGACTACTGATGGAAAAGAACCTCCTCAGGAGGAGCTGGACCTTATTTTGTTTAGGTCATACCAGGAAAAACTTTATATTCAGGTGAGTTTGACCGAAGCTTGTACCTTTGCTAGTTTCTGTTCTTTGCTTGTAAGCTTGGGTGAAGAGGGAAGCATTTTGTTAAACTCTGAAAACTGCCAAACAAATTCTGTATCGAGATAAGTGTGAAATACAAAGTGGGATGTCCTTCATTCCAGCTGGGAATCCGTTAACACCAATCCAGCCATCACATAACCACTTGCGGGATTTCTATCTGGGATGTCTTTAGCGGGCTTGCAGACCCAGGAGGGATCAGCAGAATTAATTGTATCTCGGATAATGTTAAACACACTTCATAGCCAGAGAAGTTATAACTAGAGCTAAGCCTTTATGTGGTTGTGTGCGTGCCCACGCATTAATGTGCTGCTGTGTGAGAAACCATCTCTCTGTCGGGCTCATCATCAGGGTTTCTTCGTGTGTTTTCACCGCAACTCTCTCCTGTTAATTTCTCCTGCAGGTTTATGGGCTGCTGGGCTCGATGGTGAGCAAAATGGTTGCGTTATTTGAGGATCTGGAGGAAACAGGTGCTCTGAAGTGGGAGAGTAAAACTGTTTGTGACTAGAAATAGACTTAACTAAATAAATACCTGTATTTACCCAAACAAGTGGAGATTCTTCTTTCTAAAGTGATGCCCTGGTTACAAATAATGGGCTGCCTCTTTTCTGACATGCTGGGATGTGAGACTGTTGCTAGCTCATCTGTTACTGCTACAGACAGTCGCTTGCCAAGAGACAAGGCAAGAAATATCACAGCCTTAGAAAATGTTAGAGTAGAACATGCTGGCATTCCTGCTAAGGAGGAAGAATTTAAAAGCGCCAGTCAACATGAGATATGTCTTGTTCTTTCATTCTTGATCTTGCTTGGCTCACAGCAGAGCGAGCAGAGCGTCCTTTGTACTCGTGAGCCCAAGCACAGGACAGTAACAAATTAAAATCCATCCTATTTCTGATTATATTCACGACTGCTTGCCCAGCCCCCTCTCGGGACTGTCGCAAGGGCTGTGTCACCCTGCCTGCTTTTGCACTCGTGAGTTTATTTCTTTTGCTGACCTTGCCATCTCTTTCCTTCCAGCTCAAGGTACCAGTGCCCCATTTGGAGCCAGCTCTTGCTTGCTTCCCTTGGAGACTAATCACTCTTGAATTAAAATGAGTGAAATTCATGCTGTAAATATTTTGAGCATGGTAAGGCCTTGGGTTAGACCCTCCTATCTCTGTCGGTCTGCGTGTGTGTCTGGGCTCATTGCCGCTTTCTGTCTGAGTTTCCTTGTGGAGCACAGCCGGAACAGAACTTTTTGTAGAGGCATCCCAGGCCGGAGCAGGTTTCCGAGGCAGAGTGAGCTGGGTGCAGGGTCTTGACCCGGAATCGAGAGGCGCTTGGTGTGTGTCAGTAAAGTACTGTCTTCCTGCTAAAGTGGCCAGACAGCATTCCCAGAAAGGCTTTGGCCCTGTGGAGAAATGGCATCAGTGCAGGTTATTAATTGAGGTTTGCGATAGCTTCAGGGTTCTGCAGCAGCAGACACACCGTGCTGAGCGTTGCCCTTCCAGGTGCTTACATCGCAGCACGGCTGCACCAGGCGTGTCAGCGTCTCAGAGCTGCACGTAGTGTGAAATAACTGTTCCTTCTGCAGAGTTGTTTTCCTTATCTTTCTCATTTTAACTCATGTGCTGTCTCTGGGGAGAGGACAGATTCTCCCCTTGGTTCCCGGCAGGACCATGGCAAAGCGCAGCCTGGTTTTGTGCTGGCCAGGTGAGACCCCTCGTGCTTCAAGATGCTTTCTCTTAGCAGGGTGTGGGGAAGCACTCTGGCTTCTGTGGAAGCCAGGAGCCTCTTCTGGCTTCGTGGGCACGGACCCACAAAGAGAATCTCTCTGCTCAGCATTCCTGGAGTGAGAATTTCAGCAGCGTTTGGAGAATGAGAAGGAAAAAGGCCTGAAGTTGGGGTGTGTCTCACAGGCTCTGACAATAGCTCCTGCCTCCCTGGAGATGATTATCAGCTTGTGAATCTGCCCAACTCAAGCAGCTCAAGCCATCTGTTCCTAGATGAGAGGGAGTCTGCACATTACAGAGGCAACGTGATTGTCTCAAAGGCAAGGATACTGTTATTTGTAGCCACACCTTACAAGATGGCAAAGCCTGGTCTTAAGAGCCATGTCTCCAGTCCAGCCTGTAAAAACCAGGCCTACGTGTACCTCTGCTCAGAAGAAAACTTGTTAATATGAGAACAGGTAGATCTTAAGCTGAGAGAGGGGAGATTGAGATGAGATCTTGGGAAGAAATGTTTTCCTGTGAGGGTGGGGAGGCCCTGGTCCAGGCTGCCCAGAGCAGGGGTGGCTGCCCCATCCCTGGAGGGGTTCAAGGCCAGCTGGATGGGGCTTGGAGCCCCTGATCCATGGGAGGTGTCCCTGCCTGTGGCAGGGGTGGGACCATGTAGCCTAGGGAGGGTGGCATAAGACTGTCTGCAAAGGAGAACAAACCTGAAAGCTGTGAACGCTCAGTTAATAATTTTTTTGTCATAAATACCACCAGTGCCTCTTCCAGCCTTGAGCAAGAGCGTTCTGAAGGGCCACGGCACCAGCAGCACACAGGAGGGATGTGCTGGGCCAGCGAGTGCAGTGCTCTGCTCTCTGCCTGCTGCAGCTTTCTCTGAGCCAGCTGATTCTTTTTTTTTTTTCTCCCTTTTGCATTGATTTGTGGAAGTTACTTGACTGGAACTGCAGTGGAATCGGAGCTGGCTTCCACAGACACCTTTAGAAGCAGAGCCCCTCGGGACTGGTCAGCCCTGCGCTCTGAAGGATGTGTGGCGGCTCCAGTCCCTGGAAGGCCAAGTCCCAGCAGCCTGGAGAGGAGAGATTGCTTCTCCTCTCCCAGACGTGGCCACTATTTGTAGTGCTGTTAATAATTTGTGTTGTGTTTGCTAAATAACCGAGGTGAGCGACCTTCCTGGCCTTGGGAGTTGTATAACAACCCCATCACGTGAGTCGTGGCCTGAAGACTTCAGGTTAGGGAGGGGGATTCCAGGAAAATGCTGCAAGCAGAAGGCGACGGCGTTTCCAGAGGCTTCTCGGTGGCAGAGAGGGTCTGGGGGAGCAGCCACCTTGTGCCAGGGCTGAGGGAGGTCAGCATTGGGGCCCTGCTGGGTTGTGGGGCACCTCGCAAACCCCACATTTGCACGGCTGTCCTGCAGCGCCGAGGTGTCGTGTCCCCACGGAGAGGTTCTTTGTGAAAAGAGGGGCAAGCTGGCTGCCTCAGCCATCGGGCAGAGGTGAAATGGGAGCATTGGGAACGGAGGAAGGCTGGGATTTTGGGCAACCAAGAAGAATAACCTCCCACTGCCTGAACTGGGATGTTTTCTGGGTTGACCTGGAGGATGGTTTGGATGCTGGAGATGCTCTTTTCCCAAGCTGCAGCTGGGAGAGGGATGACTGCGTATTCAGAGCCTGTTGGGAAAGCCAGGCTGAGGAGGTCTGCAAAGCCTCCCTCCCCGCTGCCTTCTCCCTGTGACGCAAAGCAGGACGGCACCAGCCCTTCCGCACCAGGGCCCGGGGCAAGATGAGTCCCTGCTCTCCATCTCAGCATCAGCGCGATCCCCCTCCCGAATGTCTCAGCACACAAGAGATGCTTTCCATTATGGAAAATGTCAGCGATACTAAAATGATTATATATATCCCTGATAGCTGAAGGGCTGTGAGTGATGAAAATGGAAGGCAGAGGCCGGGAGGGAGGGGGTGGCAGCGAGATGATCGAGAGACATGACTTATTTTGTCATGTCATCTGATGCCTCCCTCTCTCCCGCAGCCAGGCTCCGGGAGCTGCTCAGAGCAGGGCAAGAATCCGCTCCAGATTTAGATCCCGACACAAAAGAGGAAAAAAAAAAAAAAAAAAGGTTAACGCACTCAAACTGCAGTTGGGTACCAGGGAGGGTCGGCATCCCCGGGAGCCGCTTCCCGAGCCCGGGGAAAACGCGGATTCCTGTCTAAAAACGACGGGGGGAGGGAAGGAGGAGGGGAAAATAATAAAGCGAGGAGGGGAAAATAATAAAGCAGGCAGGGAAGCGCAGCAGCAGCGCCTGGGCGGCTGCCAGCGCGGGGCAGGGACCGAGCCGCGCAGCATCCCCGCCTCCCGCATGCGGCGGGCAGGGGCTCCGCAGCATCCCCGCGCCCGGACCGCGGGGCGAGGACGGGGAGGAGGACGGAGGAGGGGGGAACGGGGCAGGGAGCCCTCCTGCTCGCTGTTCCGAAGGGGTTAACGCCGGGCTGAGCCGCCGGGACCTGCCCAGCCAGCCCGGCAACTCGGCGCATCCAGCGCGGCTCCCACCGCTCCGCGCAGGTAAGCGGGGCTGCGGGGAGGAGGAGGGGGAGGAAGGAGAAGGTTCTGGACGCTGGGGGATGCCGGGCTTGGAGCTGTGCGGTGCGGGTGCGGAGCCGAGGGCTCTGCTGGGAGCCCTTTCCCTGCCGGGAGTCTCCTTTTCCTTGCCAGGAGCCTCTTTTTCCCTGCTGGGAGCCTCCTTTTCCTTGCCAGGAGCCTCCTTTTCCTTACCAGGAGCCTCCTTTCCCATGTTGTCCCCCCATGGCTCTGCTTCTCCCGGCCCTGCACCTGATTAGGGATGGATGCAGCCAGCCTTTAATCCCCTCCGCCTCTCCCTCCTCTCGTCTGGCCCGTCTCCCCTCTCCTCCTTCCTCCCCATTCCCTCCTGCTCCCTCTCCAGGTTATTCCTCCTTCCCCCCCCGCCTCCCCCCGCAGTCCCCGCACTGAGTGGGGGGCGATGGGGACCTGTCCCCATGCCCCGTGTCCTTCTCCCACCTGGCAGCCTCTCGCTCAAGGTCACTGCAGTAATTCCATATGAGCCGCCGGGCGCTGCCGCCTTATCTCCCCGCGCAGCTTCTGTTTCACTGCTTTTATATTCCGAAGCGGGGAGGGGAGGGGGGGAGAATATTGTGTTCGATAAACCTCGCTGCCTCGAACGCCGCTGGCCGCGCTCCAGCCAGGGCCACACTCATCTCACCCCATCCCTGCTTCCCATCCCTTCCCACCAGCCTTCCCAGGCCAGCGGATGGTGGGTCAAGTCCAGCTGGAATTGGGTCTCTGGCTGGGATGAGTGATGCTGGAGCCCATCACGCTGGTTGTCCTGCCAGGAGAACCGTTGGAGGCAGGAGGGACCATCCTGCCCTGGAGGAGGAGTTGCTGGTGGTTGCTGGTGTTTGCCAACGTTTGCTGGGCCGGTGGCACCTTTGGAAAATGCGACTTTTATCTCCAGCCCGGGCGTTGGTGGAAAGCCGAGCGTGGAGCCAAGTCCTGGAGGACTTTGCCGCGTCGCTGCCCTTGTCCCGAAGGCGTCTGTGCGCCGGGCTCTCCCAGTGGGATCCAAAGGCCGCAGCGAGCGGCTGCATTGCGAAAGGGAATCGATACGGGGCAGCGTCTCGAGAGAAACTCCGTCCGCCCGCGAGCGTGGCGGTGCCAGGCTCCTCTCTGACTCACGTCAGCATCCCCGGCCCGGAGAGGCTGCAGCCCGGGGAGGCACCGGCACCCCGAGGTGGGTGCTGGGATGGAAACAAGTAATCGCAGTCTGCAGGCGCTGCTGCACGGGAGAGATTTTCCCCTGCGTGCGAGTGTTACGGGATGGGATGAACCGCCAGCGAGGTTTGTTGCAGCCGCAGTGGGAGCTCTGGGAGCAGGCTGGTTCCCTGGCCCTGCGGTGCAGCCCTGCTGAGCAGCTCCAGGCAGCCTCTGCCTCCTGGCTTTGCTCAGCCCGCTGATAAAATGAGGCTAAACGGTGGCTTCTCACCATGTGGGGAGAAGGGGAGGACTAGGACCAGTCCGGAGTAGGGGATGGAGCTGCAATGGGTCCAGACTGACTCATTGGATTCTGCATCCCCAGTGGGTGCAGCGCATCCTGAGGATGAGCGCTGCCCTCCAGGGAGGTTCCAGGGCAGCTCCCGGCCACGCCAGCGCTGGCCCCGGATCTGGGCACAGAGAGGGCTCGGGCAGCTCAGGGGGTTTTGGAGACGGGGACTGCGTTATCCGTCCTGCTCACCGACCTGGCGCTGGAGGAGAGCACCTCGAATTCACAGCCCCACATCAGCACACGCTTCCGTACCCGCAGCCTCTCATGGAAACAAAATGTTTGAGTTTGCTGGGAAAACCCACCCAAGCTGCTGCCAGCGCCGGTAAAGCGCGGCAGGTTCTGACTCACAGCAGGTTTCGGGTTTTGCACTGCACATTCTTGCAGCTCGGAGAGCCTTGGGGTGATGGCCGGGGTGAGCGGGGCTAAAAAGGCTGCAGACAGTGCCTCTGGGGTGCAGGGGAGCCCTGGCTGGCGCGAGGGCTGGGGACCTTGCAGGCAGCATTGCTGGGATGGTGGGGCCGAGGCAGCTGGGATCTGGAGGAGGGAGCTGCCATTTTCAGGTGGTTACTTTTAGAAGCAGAAGTGTAGGGGAAAATCTCCACCAAATGCTGCTGAATCCGGAGCCAGATCTCTTGGCGGCTCCGCAGTGCTGGGTATTGGCTTGCTATGAGATTTTTTTTCCCCTTGAGCATCCTGCATCCTGTGTGTCTCTGGGTCAGTGAGCAGTGCCAGCCCCGTACCTGCGCCCGATGCCCCGACGGTGGATGCTTCTACCTTGAGAATGTCCTGGTTGCCAGCTGAGGGGCCCGGGGACGGGTCTCGGTGGCTGGGGTGACGCTGAGGTCTCTGTCCCTGCTGCAGGCACTGGTGAGGCCGTGGCCCTGAGCACCCGTCCCTTCTCCACGGTTCCTGCCCACGGCCGGCGGGTCCCCGGCACCGCGCAGCCATGACGACCTCGGCGCTGCGCCGGCAGGTGAAAAACATCGTGCACAACTACTCGGAGGCGGAGATCAAGGTGCGGGAGGCCACCTCCAACGATCCATGGGGACCCCCGAGCTCCCTGATGTCGGAGATCGCCGACCTCACCTTCAACACGGTGGCCTTCGCCGAGGTCATGGGCATGATCTGGCGGCGGCTGAACGACAGCGGCAAGAACTGGCGTCACGTCTACAAAGCCCTCACCCTCCTGGACTACCTCATCAAAACCGGCTCCGAGAAGGTGACCCACCAGTGCCGCGAGAACCTCTACACCATCCAGACGCTGAAGGACTTCCAGTACGTGGACCGTGACGGCAAGGACCAGGGCATCAACATCCGAGAGAAGGTGAAGCAGGTGATGGCGCTGCTGAAGGACGAGGAGCGGCTGAAGCAGGAGCGGGCGCACGCGCTGCAGACCAAGGAGCGCATGGCCCTCGAGGGCATGGGCAGCGGCAGCCACCAGGCCTCCTACGGCCGCCGCGCGTCACCCTACGGCGACGACTACAGCCGGACGCGGGGTTCACCCTCCTCCTTCAACTGTGAGTGTGGCTGGCGGCTCGCTTGGGCTCGCAGCGGGGTGGAAGCAGGCGTTGCACTCGGTTTGCACCTTCCTGGTGCCCACAGCCACCCTCCAGCTCTTGTGGGGGTGGTGAAGCTCAGCTCTGTCCTGCACCGTGGGCTGAGGTTTGGCTGGGCCGGTGGTGAACCCCAATAGTGGTGGCAGCTGGTGGTCCCTCAAGCCCTAAACCCGTGGCTTGATCCTAGTGAAGAGCTCAAATCTGGGGCTGTGTCCCTTGGGGAACACACGCTGCGGAGCTATGAGTGTTGGGATCTGCAGGAGGCTGCTGATGTGCCCCCAGACACCCCCCTCCTGATGTTGCTCCTTCTGCTTTTCCTCTTTCGTCTCCCAGCATCGTCCTCGTCCCCACGCTTCGCCTCTGACCTGGAACAAGCGAGGCCCCAGACGACGGGCGAGGAGGAGCTGCAGCTGCAGCTCGCGCTGGCCATGAGTCGGGAGGAGGCCGAGAAGGTAGGGCGGCTCTGCCCAGCCTGGGGTGCATCTCCCTGCCCTGTGCCTCGTCTCTGGCCACGGGGGCTCATTTCCCTGTGAGGAGGGAGGATTCGGGGGGCTACCTGAGGTCAGTGTCTGCACCTGCATCCAAAATCACCACCGGGCAGGTAGAGGCATGGGCTGTCCCTGCTCCCTGTCCTCGTCCCGATGGGGATGGCACCAGGCTGAGACCCGTGCAGCCTCCCAGATCCCAGGGTGAACTTGGGGAGGGCTTCTGGATTCACCATGAACCCCCAAACCCGGCTGCCCTCTTCCACCGAGGGCTTCTGGTCTGAGCTCCCTCATTTCTCTTGCCTTCGCATGGAGGTTTTAGGAAGCGATGCCTTGTCCAGAGCTGTGTTTTGAGTGGTGATGCGGGGCCAGCAGCATCCCCAGGGCTGAGCCCTGGGCTGGGGGCTCTGTGGGGCTGGGGGCTCCCTCCCACTGGCTGCTCCCTTCAAACCAGGCTGGAAACAGCGCCCAGAGCAGCCCGGCAGGGACACAGGCAGTGAGTGAGCTGCTGTCCGCAGCCAGGAGCCCTCCCGCAGGGCTGTCCCCTCTCCTCTCTGCTGGCCGCTGCCCCTTTTGCACTTATTAGTGCACTGGCTGAGGCTGGTACGGCCCGTGTGGAGCACACGGGTACGGCTGGGCACGCAAAGCCAGAGGGATGCGGTGAGCGAGGGGCTGGGGGCATCCATCTCCCCGGCGCTGGCACCAGGCGCTGCGAGCTCCGTCCTGCTGGAGCCGGGGAACGTGCTGTGGAGTCAGCGCTTGCTGCTGCCCGTCTTCCCTGCCCGATGGAGGCTCTTCTGGAGACAGAGCAGAGCGCGTATCCCTATTTTTGTCCTGGAATTGGAGTATTTATAGCTTCCACACGCTGCTGCGAGGAGCGCTGTCGGAACGCGCTCTTGAAAGCGTTGCTGTTCATAGAATCACGGAATCATTAAGGCTGGAAAAGACCTCCAAGATGATCCAGTCCAGCTGTCTGTTGGAGCCCATCTGGGCTGCGCACGCTCACACACGCTGGGACAGGCGTGCACACCCTCTCTGGGGTCCCCCAGTCCCACTCCGACCAGTCCCACGCTGCTGGGTGAGCGTCACAGGGTGGCAATCGGGGCTGCTCTGGCCGGACAGGGACAGTCTCTACCCAAAATCTGCCTCAGGTCTGGGTGCTTCTCCCCCAGCAGAGCGCGGCTGGGCAGAATCCTGGACTCCAGGCTGGTTGGTGTTGCAAATGTTCCTCCTCATCCGGAGGAGGAACCTAATTGATCACCTAATTGATCCCCTCTCCTCCACCCACTGCACCGAGTCCCCAGACCCCTCCGGGGGGAGATCCTGGCTGCCTGATTTAGGGTCATCCCAGCGTAGACGGAGCAGCAGGTGATGGGTGAGGGGAAGGAGCTGGGCAGTGGCCGCAGGGAGCCTGAGTGCTTAGGGGTCAAAGCCGTCCGGATGGACACGGAGGTGCCATGCAGGCCAGGGCCAGCAGGAGAGGCGATGGTGAGGACGGGGACCGCTGAGCAGCCTTGCGAGCTGAGGGCAAGCTGAAATGTCACCGATTTCCTCTGTTGGCAGAAGCCACTTCCTCCAATTTCCAGTACAGACGAAGAAAGGCAATTGCAGCTCGCGCTCGCGCTGAGCAAAGAGGAGCACGAGAAGGTACCCGCAGCCCCAGGCGCTCCTCTCTCCTTGCTCTTGGGCTTCTCTCTGGGGCGCCGGAGCCTGAAATGCCGCCTTGCTCCGGCGCCCGCTTTGCTTCCGCTGCGCTGGGTCTGTCTGCTGAGCGCTCTCCCGCTGGGCTCGGCCCCAGAGGAGCCGTCTGCTCGGATGCTGGGACCTTTCGGGGATGCGGTGGCAGCTCCTATCCCGGTTGTGTCTCCTGAAGAAGGTGCAGGCTGCGGGGCGGCGGAGCTGACCCCGTCCCTTGTCCCCACAGGAGGTGAGGGCTTGGCAAGGAGAGAGCTCCCTGCTGCAGAGAGCGCCCGAGGAGCCTGCCCAGGGCGGTGAGGAAGAGGAGGAGGAAGATAAGATGAAGAAAAGCCAGGTACGGCTCTGGGGGACTGCATGGATCCCACAGATCTGCCCTGCACCTCCCTTACCTCTATTCCCCTTCTCTTCGCAGTCCTCCATCCTGGAGCTGGCGGATATATTTGGGCCGGCGCCGGCCCCCTCCAGCCACCCGGCTGCCGACCCGTGGGAGATGCCAGGTGAGGGCAACTCGTGGGCTGCCAAAGCTTGGGACAGCGGCAGAAACCTCTTCCCCTGCCTCCATCCCTCCCCAGCCCCCAGGAGCTCAACAGTAACAGCATCTCCCTCCGCTGCCCAGTCCATCGCGCACCCGGCACTCCCTCTGCCCCGTTCCCGTCTCCCACAGCTTCTCTTCTTCTGGGGGGTGTTCTTCTTCTTCTGGGGATGTTGGTTGACAGCCGACTGAATATGAGCCAGCAGTGTGCCCAGGTGGCCAAGAAGGCCAATGGCATCTTGGCTTGGATCAGACACGGCGTGGCCAGCAGGTCCAGGGAGGTTATTCTCCCTCTGTACTCGGCACTGGTGAGACCGCTCCTCGAATCCTGTGTTCAGTTCTGGGCCCCTCACCACAAGAAGGATGTTGAGGCTCTGGAGCGAGTCCAGAGAAGAGCAACAAAGCTGGTGAGGGGCTGGAGAGCAGGTCGTACGAGGAGCGGCTGAGAGAGCTGGGGGTGTTCAGCCTGGAGAAGAGGAGGCTGAGGGGAGACCTCATTGCTCTCTACAACTACCTGAAAGGAGGTTGTGGAGAGGAGGGAGCTGGGCTCTTCTCCCAAGGGACAGGGGACAGGACGAGAGGGAATGGCCTCAAGCTCCGCCAGGGGAGGTTTAGGCTGGACATTAGGAAAAAAATTTTCCCAGAAAGGGTCATTGGGCACTGGCAGAGGCTGCCCAGGGAGGGGGTTGAGTCCCATTCCCTGGAGGGGTTTAAGGGACGGGTGGACGAGGTGCTGAGGGACATGGTTTAGTGTTTGATAGGAATGGTTGGACTCGATGATCCGGTGGGTCTCTTCCAACCTGGTGATTCTATGATTCTATGATTCTATGATTCTATGATTCTTCTTCTTTCAGACATGAAGCCCAAAGCGGAGCCGGCAGCCTCAGCCTGGGCCGGCGCGCCCGACCCCTGGGTCCCCGTCCCGGCTGCCGGGGGGGAGCCCCAATCCCAGGCCAGCGCCCCGACCCAGCAAACCGCCGGCGGGCCCTGGGACTTCGCACCCAGCCCCGTGGCCTCCGACCCGTGGGGGAAAGCGCCCGTGGCCGCTGGATTCCCTCCTGCGGACCCTTGGGCGACGGCGGCATCGCCCCCACCGCAGGCCCCTGGTTCTACGCCGGCCGCCGACCCCTGGGCCGCTGTGGCTGAGCCACCTCCTCACCCCGGTAAGAGGCTCCCACGGTGCTTTGGCTTTGGCGGCACTTCAGGCGGCGTTGGCCATCGCCGCCATCCTCGAGGGGCATCCCAGGCGCTCCCCACCTTCCTCTCCCAGCCAGCTCTGCAAACACCCCCTCCCCACTCTCCTGTCCTCCCTCACTTGCCTCTCACCATCCTGAAGGCTTCAAGGAACTTCTAGGCTTTATCTCGGCACGGAATAAGCTCATTTAATTAACGGGGCCCTCCTGTGGGACTGGCCAGCAGGCACCGTGCTGCTTCAGCCACGAGGTGATGGGGTGTCCCCTGAGTGATGCCTTTTTGCTCCCCGACACCAGCCCCACGAGTCCCACCAGGATGGGGCGGTTGCTGCTCGCAGGTGCCGCTCTGCAAAGCGGTTGACGGAGCAGCCCATGTTTCAGAGCTCAGCACCACTCTCGGTTCCTCCTCGGTGCTTCCTCTGGCTCCTTGGAGGTCCCGTGTGCTCTTTGGCCCCTGGGGAGGAGAGCAGAGTCTGGCTCGGGGTGATGGCCGTTAGGTCCATGGGAACGCTCCATCCCCTCTGCCTGCCCCAGCGGGGGTGGGAAGGGACGCGGGGGCTGCCTGGGTTGGAGTCCCCCGCGCTGGTCTGGCTCCTCTCAGCCCCCCGAGCCCCAGCCCCGCGTCCCCTTGCCGCACGCCCTCCTCTCTGTCTCCCTGCAGGCAGCAGCCCCTGCCTCTCTCCTGCGCGTGCATCCGCCGCTTCTCACCTCCCCGCTTGCTCCCCTCCTTGAGTCTCACCTCTTCCCCCCAGCTCCAGGGGGGGATGCTTTCGACCCGTTCGCAAAGCCGCCCGCTGAGCCGCTGGAGCAGGAGCCCTCGCAGCCGCCCTCCTCCGCCAAGTCCAGCAGCCCTGTGGGTAAGCGCCGGGCAGGGGCCGGGGGGCAGGAGGGCACCGCGACAGCCCTGCCCGCGGCGGCTGGTAGCACCGGGGCTGCTCGCTGCCGTGGCCAAGGCTCATCCCAGCCTGGAGCCGTGCGCGCCGCGGGCTCGGGCTGCCCTTGGGCCAAGGGGCAGCTCCGGTGTCTGCGTGCGCCCGCGTCTCCAACCCAGCCGCCTCCCACGGTGGTTGTTGTGGGCTCCCCATGCCCCTGCGGGTGCGACGTGTGCCCTGTGCAGCGATCCTAGAACCATAGAACCTTCTGGCTGGAAAAGACCCTTCAGACCATTGAGTCCAACCGCAAATGATGGGGGGAGGCCATCACCGTGTCCCCTGTCTGGCTCACGCAGCTCATCTCCCTCCCACCCCAGAGCCGGACCCCTTCGATGACCTGTTCCCCAGCGCCAGGCAGGATGGGGCGAAGAGCTTCGACCTCGCCAACCTGGCCGAATCCCTGCCCGAATCCAGCAAGGAACGCAAGGACTGTAAAACCCCTGAGGCTTTCCTCGGCCCCGCCGCCTCCTCCCTGGTCAACCTGGACTCCCTGGTCGCGCCCGCACCCGCCTCCAAGACGCGCAACCCCTTCCTCTCGGGTAGGCACAGGCTGGTGGCCGGGAGCATCCCTGGCTGGGCAGAGCGGGGTGAGGGAAGGGAGGGGGTGGCTGGAGCACCTCCCGGGCAAGGACAGGCTGGAGGAGTTGTTCAGCCTGGAGAAGAGAAGGCTCCAGGGAGACCTTGGAGCAGCATCCCTTATGGAAAGGGGCTCCAGGAAAGCTGGGGAGGGGCTCTGGATCAGGGAGGGCAGGGATGGGAAGAGGGGGAATGGTTTTGAGCTGCAAGAGGGGAGATTGAGATGAGATTTTGGGGAGAAATGTTTTGCCGTGAGGGTGGGGAGGCCCTGGCCCAGGCTGCCCAGAGCAGGGGTGGCTGCCCCATCCCTGGAGGGGTTCAAGGCCAGGCTGGATGGGGCTTGGAGCCCCTGATCCATGGGAGGTGTCTCTGTTCATGGCAGGGGTGGGACTGGATGGGCTGTGAGGTCCCTTCCAACCCAAACCATTCCACCTGGGGGTGTTTAGCCTGGAGAAGAGGAGGCTGAGGGGAGACCTCATTGCTCTCTACAACTACCTGAAAGGAGGTTGTGGAGAGGAGGGAGCTGGGCTCTTCTCCCAAGGGACAGGGGACAGGACGAGAGGGAATGGCCTCAAGCTCCACCAGGGGAGGTTTAGGCTGGACATTAGGAAAAAATTTTTCACAGAAAGGGTCATTGGGCACTGGAACAGGCTGCCCAGGGAGGGGGTTGATTCACCTTCCCTGGAGGGGTTTAAGGCACGGGTGGACGAGGCGCTGAGGGACATGGGTTAGTGATTGATGGGAATGGTTGGACTCCATGATCCAGTGGGTCTCTTCCAACCTGGTTATTCTGTGATTCCATGATCCTATGGCCTGTATTCCTGATGTGTCTCACCCTCGTTGCCAGGCCTGAGCACGCCGTCCCCCACCAACCCCTTCAGCCTCGCGGAGCAGCCCAAGCCGACGCTCAACCAGATGCGGACGAGCTCGCCGGTGCCCGGCCTCCCCGCGGGCCTCCCCGCCAACTCCATGACCTACAGCGCGTCCCTGCCGATGCCCCTCAGCAGCGTCCCCGCCGGCCTCCCCGCCTCTGCCAGCGCCTTCCCCCAGGCTGGCACCTTCCCCGAGCCCCCCCAGTCTCTGCCGCAGCCGTTACTGCCGCTGAGCGGCCCCCCGGCCCCGCCGGCCGCTCCGGGGGGGCTCAACCCCTTCCTCTGAATCCTCGGGACACACGGAGACTCTCAGCCCCTCCCCGGCTGTTACAAACCCCCCCGGCCTTTCCTCTCGCCAAGACTTTTTGGGGGCGCAGCGGCTCGTTAGCGGCACGGACGGCGCCCCCCACGCCAGCATGAGCCCCCCACGTGCTCGAGAGGTTGCGAGGGGACCCGCCGGGTCAAGATGTCGGGGGGACCCTCGGGTTTGGGATGCAGGATGGGGACTCGGGGATGGGGGGCTCGGAGCTGGGGGGGGGAAAGAGACGGGATCCCCCCTTCCAGGTTGGTTTGTGCTCCCCTGGCTGTCGCCCCTCGCCCACCCTGCGCCCCAAGGAGCTGCGAGCAGGGCCCCCACCTCCTCGCTCGCTGCTGGATGGGACCCCGGGGTGGGGGGCTCCGAGCTCAGGGCTACAAGGGGCTGGGGGAGCTGGGGAGCCCCCTCCCTGTGCTCCCCTGCCCCTCGCACCCACCCTGCTTGCTGCCCCCCCCCGAGCTGCTGGAAGGGCTCCCACCTCCTCGTGTGCTGCTGGGGGGCTCTGAGCTGGGGCTGGGGGGCAGTCGGGGACCCCCCTCCCTGTGGGTCCCCTCTTGGCTGGCTGTTGCCCCCAGCCCCAGGGACCTGCAGGCAGAGCCACCCTGCTCCTCGCCTGCTGCCGGGGGGGGGGGGGGGGGGCTCTGAGCCTGGGGCAGACAAGCTGGGGGAGATGGGGACCCCCTCCCCGTGCCCCTTTCCTGGGCTCCCCGGGCTGGTTTGTGCCCCCCCCCCCGCCCCAAGGAGCTGCAGGCAGGGTCCCCAAACCCTTTCCCACAGCTGGACGGGACCCTCGGATGGGGGGGGGGCTCTGAGCTGGGGGAGAGGCTGGGGGAGATGGGGACCCCCCCCCCCGCCCCGTGCTCCCCGGGCGGGGGACGCGGCTGCTGCGAGACAATAAACTGCTCTGAGCGACCCGGTGTGCGGCTGAACGGGGGGGGGGGCGGGACTGGGGGGTGGGACCGGCCCGGGGGGGTGGGACCGGCCCGGGGTGGGGGTGGGGGGCGGCCCCGGAGCGGTGACGGGGAGCGGCAGCTCCGCCCCCCCCGCCATGCTCGGGGCGCTGCTGCGCCGGGCCCGCAGGTACCGGGGGGGGCGGCACCGGGGGCGCCTCTGCGGCTGCTCCGCCTTCCCGAGCGCCCCCTGCACCGCTTGAGCCCCTCTGGGCATCGCCTGAGCCCCCTTTGCACCTCCTGAGCTCCCCCCTGCACCGCCTGAGCCTCCCCCGGCACTGCCCGAGCTCCCCCCCGCACCGCCTGAGCTCCCCCCCAGCTGCCTGAGCTCCCCCCTGCACCGTCTGAGCTCCCCCCTGCACCGCCCGACCCCCCTTTGCATCGCCTGAGCCCCCCCCGCACCGCCTGAGCTCCCCCCTGCACCGCCCGAGCCCCGTCTGCACGGCCCGAGCCCCCCCCGAGCTCCCCCCCAACTGCCTGACCCCCCCCCCTGCACCGCCCGAGCCCCCCCCCCGCACCGCCTGAGCTCCCCGCATACCTCTACTGCCCAGCTCGAGCTTCCCCTGCGCATCCTGGGCACCCCCTGATACCCCTCCTGCACCCCCTGAGCTCCCCCCCATGCCTCTCCTGCACTGCCTGATTAACACTGCAGCCCCTGAGCCCCCCTGCACCGCCCTGCACCCCACCTGTGCCCCTTCCTCCTCCCCGCCCTTCCCACCAGCCCCTGAACCCACCCCTGCATCACCACAACCCTTCCTGTATCTCCCCTAAATCCGCCCTGTGACCCCGAACCCCCCCGAATCCTCCCTGCACCCCTTCTGTATCCCCCGTGTCCTCCCTGCACTTCCCACATCCCCCAACTTATCCTGCAATCACCCGTATTTTTCCTGGACCCCCCCGAATCCCTCCAAAATCCTCCCTACATCCCTCCTGCATTCCCCTGAATCCTCCCTGTACCCCCTGCATGACTTTAAAACTCCCCTCCTGCATCCCTGCGCCCCCTCGTGCGTCCCCTCCTGCATCCCTGCATCCCTGCGCCCCCTCCTGTGTCCCCTCCTGCATCCCTGCACCCCTGCACCCCCTCCTGCATCCCCTCCTGTATCCCTGCATCCCTGCACCCCCTCCTGCATCCCTGGGCCCCCTCCTGCATCCCTGCGCATCTGAGCCCAGCTCTGGGATGGGGTGTCGGGGCTCTGGGGTGTCGCAGCTCTGGGATGGGGTGTCGGGGCTCTGGGGTGTCGCAGCTCTGGGATGGGGTGTTGGGGCTCTAGGGTGTCACAGCTCTGGGATGGGTTGTCGGGGCTCTAGGGTGTCACAGCTCTGGGGCTCTGGGGTGTCACAGCTCTGGGATGGGGTGTTGGGGCTCTGGGGTGTCACAGCTCTGGGATGGGGTGTTGGGGCTCTAGGGTGTCACAGCTCTGGGGTTCTGGGGTGTCGGGGCTCTCTCCAGGGCAGCGCAAGGCGAGGATGAGCCCGTTTGCTGTTGCAGGTGCGTGTTTCTAAAGGGGAGCCTGACCATGGCCACGGGGGGGACAGCCGCCCCCCCCAGCATCCCCGGTCACACCAACCGCCTCGTTAAGGAGAAGTCCCCGTACCTCCTGCAGCACGCTCACAACCCTGTGGACTGGTAAGAGTGGCTGGTGCTCTCCTCGTGTCCATCTCCTCTTCCGAACTCCCTGTGGGGTTCACAGTGTCCACGCTCCTGAGCCAGTCGTGTCCCTGTCTGCCCTGACCACGCTCCACCAACAGCAGGTTCTCGGGCAGCTCAGAGGATCCCACGGATCCTGCCAGCGGGGACCACTGAAGCTCCTTTCTTGTCTTCTCCCCACAGGTACCCTTGGGGCCAGGAAGCCTTTGATAAAGCCAGGAAAGAAAACAAGCTGATATTCCTGTCAGGTAACCAGAAACTGCATGTTTTATGTTGCTGTGTGTTGTTCAGGAGGCGATTGGATGAGCCAGGCTGTGTCCTGAGCTGGTGTGTGAATGCCTGCGGGGGTAGGGATGGACTCTGGGCACTCGTTCTGTGAAGATGGGCTGCATCCAAGATCCTTCTGGCTACCAGAGTCCTTCCCACTTCTTAGGAGCAAGAGCTGGAGAGCCCAGGAGTCCCTGCAAGCCTCCGTGCTCGCAGGAGGCCTTTCTCCTCTGCCTCTTCTCCATGGGGAGCTTTTCCCCATGGCAGGAGGTCCCACCGCTGAGCCATCTCCTCATAACGCGTCCTGCTCCCTGCAGAAGCCTCTCCTCACTCACCTGGGCTTCTTTTCAGTTGGATACTCCACCTGCCACTGGTGCCATGTGATGGAGGAGGAATCCTTCAAGAACGAGGAGATCGGGGAGATTATGAACAAGAACTTTGTGTGCATCAAAGTGGATCGTGAGGAGCGGCCAGATGTGGACAAAGTGTACATGACCTTTGTGCAGGTGAGGGGGCAACGGGCAGGGCTTGGGAGGCTCTGACTCTCTCAGGATGAGATTCACGGTGTCCTGGGCTGCATCCAAAGCCGTGGGACCAGCAGGTGAGAGAGAGGGGATTCTGCCTCTCTGCTCTGCCTGGAGAACGGTTGGACTCGATGATCCGGTGGGTCTCTTCCAACCTGGTTATTCTGTGTGTGATTCTGTGTGATTCTGTGTGAAGAGAAGGCTGTGGGGGGAGACCTTAGAGCAGATTCCAACCCAAAGCATTCCGTGATTGCGATTCCTCAGGCAAGAGGAACCAGTATGTGGGGAGGTCTGGATGGGGCCATGCACCATCTCAAGGATGGAGAGAAGCACGCGTCTTCCCTCAAGTGATGCGTGTGCAAGGAGAGCAGAGCAGGGGGTGCCTCGTGCGTGACCTCGGTGCCTCGTGCGTGACCTCGGTGCCTCGTGCGTGACCTCGGTGCCTCTGTGACCTGCCTTTCAGGCCACCAGCGGTGGAGGTGGCTGGCCGATGAGCGTCTGGCTGACTCCAGACCTCAAGCCCTTTGCTGGGGGCACATACTTCCCTCCTGAGGACGGAGTTCATCGCGTTGGCTTTCGGACTGTGCTGCTGCGGATTGCAGAGCAGGTACGGAGCAGGAGTGCTCAGCCAGAGGAGCTGCACAGGTGGGTCTGGGCTTGATGGGTGGCTGGGTTAGGAGATGGAGTCATGAGAAACAGTGGCTCAGAGAACCTCAAGGCTCTTTCTGGGTTAGAGATGGGTTGGAACTGCTCTGGGGATGGGGACAGAGGACTGAAGGTGCAGTTTGGGCTGGAGCAATGCAGGGAGTAGAAAGAGAAATTATGGAAGAACTAATTTTCTTACTCTGCGTCCTAGTGGAAGGAGAACAAAGATGCCCTGTTGGAGAACAGCCAGAAGATCCTGGAAGCATTGCGGCATGTGTCTGAGATCTGTGTGCAGGGCCAGGACTCACCCCCACCCTCCAAAGAGGTCATGGCCACGTGTTTCCAGCAGCTCTCCAACTCCTATGATGAGGACTACGGGGGCTTTTCCAAATCCCCCAAGTTCCCCACCCCAGGTCAGTCCGGGCTCTGCTGCTGGTCCCCGCCGTGGGGCAGAGCCCACCCCACACCTCACGCTTTCTCCGTGTCTTTCAGTGAATTTGAATTTCCTCTTCACGTACTGGGCCCTGCACAGAACAACTCCTGAAGGTTGCCGGGCGCTGCAGATGGCTCTTCATACCCTCAGGATGATGGCCCATGGGGGCATCCATGACCATGTCGGTCAGGTACGAGGACAGCCTTGGGGGTAAAAGCAGGAGGCATGGGGTGGAGACGTGTGCTGGAGACGTGTCTGCTTGGTCCTTGCAGGGGTTTCACCGCTACTCCACTGACCAGCACTGGCACGTTCCTCACTTCGAGAAGATGCTGTACGACCAGGGCCAGCTGGCAGCTGCGTACAGCAGAGCCTTTCAGGTATGGCCATAGGTTCCCTCTGCACGGAGGGTTCACTTGGCACGCAGAGGGCTGGCTTCGTTTGGGGAGCTGCTTCAAAGCCTGTTCCCCAAGGTGTTGCTCACCCCATGAACGTGGAGCGATCCCACGCTGGGCTTCATCTGGACAGGACCGTGGTGCCAAGCTGTGACAGGGCAGCCCCAGGGCTTTGAGCGCTGGGGAGGGAACATCCTGGCTGGGCTTTGCAGGAGTCAGCAGACGTGCTGCTGCTCTGAGCTTGGCGTAACTCTGCTCTCCAGCGCCCACGGGTTTCTATCAGACATCTTACCCTGAATCCATCCTACGTTTTAAATCCCTGGCCATTCAAATGTGTCTTTTAATCAGAATCACTTATTACTTCTCGCTGTGTCTCTCACCTTCCCTCTGCCCCTGGTGACACTGACATCCACCCCGTGCCTCCTGCAGATCTCGGGCGATGAATTCTTTGCCGACGTTGGCCAGGACATCCTGCTCTACGTCTCGCGGGACCTGAGTGACCAGGTAGGGTTGTTCCCTGAGCTGGACCGAACGGAGCTGCTTACCCTGCCCTGGGATGCGGCTCAGGGCTGCTTTTCCCTCTGTCCCTTCCCAGCTGAGCCCTGCCAGGAGCCACTGGCCATGCTGCCAGCCCAGCAACGATGGGGAGTGAGGGGAAAGGACTGTCCCGGTGCCTGGAGGATCTCTCTGATGCTCTGTTCCCAGGCAGGAGGTTTCTACAGCGCAGAAGATGCAGATTCCTACCCGACCACCACATCCGAAGAGAAGCGAGAAGGAGCTTTCTGTGTGTGGGCAGCTGAGGAAATCCGAGCTCTCCTTCCTGACCCTGTCGAGGGGGCTGCAGAGGGGACGACCCTAGGAGATGTCTTCATGCACCACTATGGAGTGAAGGAGACCGGCAACGTGGACCCTAGGAAGGTGGGGGAGAACAAAGACCTACCTGGTCCTGGGAATATCGATGGGGGAGCTGGTACCCGGAGCATCGCTGGGGGTCCTGCAGCCCTGGGCATGGTGGGAGGGCAGAACAGGTACCCAAAGCACGCAGGGTCCAAACCCTCCTCAGCCTGGTGGTTTTCCTAGAGCGGGGTTCTCCTTCCAGGACCCTCACCAGGAGCTGAAGGGCAAGAACGTCCTCATTGCACAGAGCTCCCCGGAGCTGACGGCGCAGCGCTTCAGGCTGGAGCTGGGGCAGCTGGATGTGCTGCTGCGGGAGGGCCGGAGCAGGCTGGCGGCAGCCCGGGCACAGCGCCCGCGCCCACACCTGGACACCAAGATGCTGGCGGCGTGGAACGGTGAGAGGTGGCTCAGCTCCGGGGGTGTGTGACCCCTCCTCAGGGCCAGAAGGATCTGGGGGGGGGGTTAGCAATGGGTCCTGCTGGAACTGGACAGGGAGGAGGTGGCTGAGCTGGGGTCTGGGGCTGTGGGAGCACCTGGGGGAAGCGGCTCCAGTCCTGCCAAGGGTCGAGGTATCACCCCAGTTTTGTTTTCTTCCCCTGTTGCCAGCAGAGAGCAGCAAAACTCTTCGCCTGGCTCCTTCCAGCTCCCTCAGGTTGGGCTCTGAGGAAGGGCGCTGAGCTGGGGATGGATTTGGGACCCAGGCAGGGTGCAGAACTCATCTCCACCGCTGCATGAACAGGGGGACCACGGCTCTGTGTCTGTCTGTCCACCATCTGTCCATGTGTCCTACTGCTCCCAGCAGTAAATGCCTGGGTAGCTGAGTCTGGAGGCGGCATGAGCTGGAGTAACCATGTCCTGCCAACAGGATGACTCTGCTTATAGAATCATAGAATCATGGAATGGTTTGGGTTGGAAGGGACCTCACAGCCCACCCAGTCCCACCCCTGCCATGGGCAGGGACACCTCCCATGGCTCAGGGGCTCCAAGCCCCATCCAGCCTCCCTTGAACCCCTCCAGGGATGGGGCAGCCACCCCTGCTCTTCTTGTTTCTGCCCAGAAGCAAAAGCTCAGTTCTCGCTGGCCTCTCAGTGCTCTGTCTTTCACTTTGGCCACTGTGAGTGCCTTCCTGAGTGGTTTGAACTGAGCAGAAGAGCAGTTGACTGAGCCCTGACCTTCTCAGACGTCAGAGAGGATGAACTTCACCCTGAGCGCCTTGTCCCGGTGTCTGTGCCTGTGCAGGGCTGATGATCTCGGGCTTTGCCCAGGCTGGGGTGGCCCTGGGCAGGCAGGACTACGTGAGCCGGGCTGTGCAGGCAGCTGCCTTCCTGCAGAGACACCTTTTCAACCCTGCCAGCGGGAGGCTGCTGCGGAGCTGCTACCGGGGCAAGGACAACACGGTGGAGCAGAGGTGAGCGGTGGGACAGAAAGGGTCTAGAGACCAGCGGGCCACCCCATAGGTGCTGCCCAGGCACCTCGTGGTCCCCATCTTCCTCCCCTCTAGGCAGGGCTGAACTCGGAGGGAGGGAGGCTGTTTGCTTCTGGTGCAGTTTGGGGTGGATTAGTGCCCCCCACCCAGCGAGGAGGAATTGGGGTCAAATCCTTTTCCATTCCTCATCTTCAAAGCTGTCAGGAGCCTTCCCCTGCCCTCCCCTGCTGCACAGAAACCTGGGGTTGAGCTCCAGTGTCTTGGCGCTGCTGCTGGTGTCTTGGCCTGAACTCTGAGGTGGCATCTCCTTGGGCAGGGCTCTGCTGGGCATTCCCCACCTGGCCAGCACAGAGACCCTGATGCTTCCTCCCCATCTGCAGCGCTGTGCCCATCCAGGGCTTCCTGCAGGATTACGTCTTCGTCATCCAGGCTCTCTTAGACCTGTACGAAGCCTCGCTGGAGCAGGGCTGGCTGGAGTGGGCCCTGGAGCTCCAGCACACGCAAGACAAGCTCTTCTGGGACCCCAGTGGCTTTGCATACTTCTCCAGCGAGGCTGGCGATCCCTCCCTGCTCCTGCGCCTGAAGGATGGTGAGCTCGGGGACGCGGCCACGCTCCGCATGGGGTGATGCCTGTCTGGGGGACCGAGCTGTGGGGTGGGGGGACACTGCGCTGATGGAGGAGCTGTTGTCCCCTGCAGACCAAGACGGAGCAGAGCCCACCGCCAACTCTGTCACCGTCACAAACCTGCTCCGAGCGGCTTGTTACTCCGGCCGTACGGAGTGGGTGGAAAAAGCCGGGCAGATCTTGGCTGCCTTCTCGGAGAGGCTGCGGAAGATCCCGATAAGCCTGCCAGAGATGGCCCGGGCCACTGCTCTCTTCCATCACACCCTCAAACAGGTATGGGCTCCTTGGTCCCCTACGGGACCTGCCACAGGGAGGGTTCCCGGTGCTGGTGTGGCTGCAGTCACAGCTCTCTGCTTCCTCCCTCCTGCCTCTACGCTCTCCCTGGACAGGTCGTGATCTGCGGGGACCCCCAAGGAGAAGACACGAAGGAGATGCTGCGCTGCGTGCACTCCGTCTTCAGCCCAAACAAGGTAGAGGTGCCGGCCCTGCCTGCGCTGCCTTCATAGAATCGTGGAGTGGGTTGGGTTGGAAGGGACCTCACAGCCCATCCAGTCCCACCCCAGCCATGGGCAGGGACACCTCCCATGGATCAGGGGGTCAAAGCCCCATCCAACCTGGCCTTGAACCCCTCCAGGGATGGGGTAAAATTGTCCTTCCTCCCACTGCAGTTGTAGCATCCATCCTCCTCCTCCACCCTGCCTCCCTCTGGGAACCCAGATTCCTATCCTTTCTGCGTAACCTCCGGCTGAGCCCCCGCAGCCCTCGCTGCGGCACAGGGCGCTGCCAACCCAGCCCTGGGAGCGGCTGCTGTTGCTGCTCGCTGCTTACACTGCTCTCAACCCGAGCCCAGCAGCCCCGGCGCCGCTCTCCCGAGGGAAAACCTTCAGATCCAGCATGGATGTGTCGTGTTTGGTGCGGATGTGTCACGCTGGGCGTGGATGTGTCGTACCCAGTGCAGACTCAGCCAGGGGCTGGGTCCCCTTGTGCCTGGAGCCACCCTTGCAGCCCTGGGAAGTGCCAGGGCAGTGCCTCGCTCCGCCTGCGGGTCCCCCTGCCTGGCAGGGGCTGGCTTTTCCAAAAAGCTTTGTCCCCAGCTGCGTTGTCGCTGCGTGCCGGGGTTACCGCCTCGCTCTGCTCATCCATGGCCCTGCTTAGAGCTGCGTCACTCGGTGCATCCCACAGAGGAGCCAAATATCTCGGGGACGGAGCTGTTTGCTGACCACAGAGCTGGCGGGCGAGGGTGGCACAGCAGCTGGTGCCCATCACGTTTGTTCAGCAGAATTCCTGCCCTGGGCAGAGCTGGCTGTCAAGCCAAGGGAAGTGGGGCTGGGCTAGGGGTGAGGAGATGCAGCGTTTCAGCCTCTGGAACGGATTCCTCCCTGCCTGCCTGCTGGGGTCCTGGTGCCAGGGTCTGGCCCTCAGTGGCGTGATACGTGGGGAGCTGGTGCTGGGGCCAAGGCACTGGTTCTGCTCTGTAACCCTGGCTGGGGTGAACTGGGACGGGCTGGACTGTCAGCGTGGATTCTTTGCAGGGATTCATTAGCTCAGCCCACAGAGGGTATCATCCCCGACCTTTGCCGGTGTGCCCCGTGGTGTTGAACGCCGCTGTTGGAGGAGGGTCACAACTTCTGCTCAGGAGCATGGGTTGGGGACGCAGCTCCTGGCCCTCCCTGCGCCGTCCCCACGGTGTCTGGTCCCCATGCCACGTGCGAGGCCGCTGCTCCCGTGCTCTTCCACTCTCCTTTTGAAGGATTACCGGTGACCCACTTTGCAGGGATGGGAAATGCTGCGGTGGCAGCGGGGAGCCCAGCGCTGCTTCGAACAACCTGCTCCCACTCGTGTAGCTGGTTGAGCCGTCGGTGCCCTGCGCCCACGCAGGCTCCAGGGGGAGAAGCAGCTGGCAACTCCGGGGTCTTGAACAGGGCAAAGCGCTCGCCCTGCAGCCATCCCTCTTCCCAGGCTGCTCCTTTTCCCACCCCGCTCCAGCTGCTCCCCAGCTTCCCCACCCTGGGAAGCAGCCCCAGGCAGAGCATTCCGTGCTCACCCACCCCAGGGACGCAGCAGCTTTGGGCGAACGTCATGGCCGTGTCCCCTGCCACCGCCCTCCTCGGGTGCCAGCGGGGTGCTGGGGGCCAGGCTCATCTGCAGGAACACAATTAATTAGGTCGTTCTAGTAATTAATTCCTTACAAATCCGACATTGAACTCCTTGCTGTAATGAGATGCTGCTGATACGACGGCATTGAGGTTGCGGGTTCAGCGGGACCCTGCACCGCTGGAGCCTTTTGCCGCAGGCTGTGGGGTGCGAGGGCTCCAGGGGCGATCCTAGCGCCTGCTCCCCTGTTGGGGTTGGATCCTGCTCCTGGTACAGATCCCTGCCCTCTTAATGGTCTTTAGGGTAATTAGGAAGGATCCCATTATCTCCTCTGCTGCCTGCCACTCGCCTTCCTCCTGGCCCCGCCAGAGGACCTTGGGGAGCTTGTGAGAAAAATGAATAATGAATTTCAGATTGGACATGAATTGGTAATTAATCACTCCTGGAATTAATTCCAGACACAGGCGAGGAGGGTGGCACAGGCAGGAGGGAGGCAGGGAGGTGGCTGAGCCAGAGCTGGGTCAGGGCAGGTGCAGAGCAGGTGATGGGGCATGATGGGACCCCAGTGCAAGGGTTTGAGGGTGTGGGGACACCCTGGGGACATGAGGGGTGAGGGCAGCCCTTGCCAAGCACGGGGGAGGCTGCACGGGCATCCCTGGTGGGTGTCAGTGCTGGCTTTGCTCCTGACCTCGGTGGCAGAGGCTGCGGTGCCGTGGTGGGAGGCGTGTGGCCACCGCTCGGAGCTGGAACGGGCCCTGGGAGCCAAGGCGACAGTGTTTGGTGTCAGTGTCGCACGGTGGTAGCAGCACGAGTAGCCCCAGTACGTGATGAGCATGTTGGTGCTCAGCGGGCACCGTGCAGGGCTGGGCGCGGGCGAGAGACGGCTGTGGGATGGGACGCGAGGGGCACCCGTGTGCTCCAGCAGCAGGATCCCTCCTGCCTTTGGCCTGGGAAGGGGCTGCACTGTGTGGACACAGGGCTCCCTGCCAGCTCCTGCAAGCCCTGAGGCTTTTACAAACATTTTCCCTTTCTGAAAAGCTAATTATCGTGGCAGCCCCATCTCCACCCCTGGCTGGTGCTTCCATTTCAGCCCAAGAGCCCCTGCCCCGCTGCTTGCCCGTGTCCGAGGGGCTTAGGAAGCGTTTGGAGGGCAGGAGGAGCTGGGCTAGGGTGGGACGGGGGGCAGTGCTGGGTATCGGGGTCCCCAGGTTGCTGCCTGGCGCCGGCAGCCCCTCTCCAGCCCAGTGCGTGCTGGCCCCTTGCTCCGTCCCCAGCTGCTGGGGAGAAGGGAGGCAGAGCAGGTATGGGCCGTGCTCCCTGGGGCACAGACACGATGGGGACGTGGCAGAGGGCTGGCGGGGTCCCCTCGGTCCCCTGTCCCCCCCATTTTCATTCGAGCGCTTGGCGTGGTGGCGGGCAGGGAAGGACCAGCTGGCGCTGGCTGCGCTCCCCAGCTCTCCCGGCTCCTTCTCCGGCAGGTGCTGATGCTGGCAGATGGAGACACCACCGGGTTCCTCTACCGCCAGTTGCCTTTCCTCGCGTCCCTGGAGAGGAAGGATGGGAAAGCCACCGCCTACGTCTGCAGCAACTTCACCTGCTCCCTGCCCGTCACCTCGGCCCAGGAGCTGCGGGGGATGCTCAGCCCGTGAGCCCCTCGGCCCCTGCGCCTGCGGGAAGGCGAGGGGGCAGGTCTGTCCTGCCAGCCTGGCAGCAGGGAGAGACCCGTAATAAAGCCACGCTGGGCATCCGCTGCCTCCTGGATGGTTCTTGGCTGCGCCCTCCCCTGCCTGCCCCGCTGCTCGGCCAGCGTCCACGGCTCCGGTGCCCCGAGACCCGGAGCAGCATCTCCCCCTGCGCACGTGCTCGCTCCTCGCCGAGGAAAACGAAATCTAAATCCCAGCCTTAATGGAGGAGTCAGATGGGAAAACTGTTAGGGTTCCTATGGCAACTGGGGGTAATGTTGTCAAAGGCACCTGGAGAACTTGGGACTCGAGTGCTTTTGAATGTGTTACCGGTTACAACAGCTGCGGTGTTTTTCCATTACAGGGTGGATTGTGACATACATTAAGTTAATATATGGTGCATGCAAAAAACCTGCTGATTCCCGCAGCTGGTGAAAATGAGCCACAAGACCCAGCGTAAGCGCTTCCAAACAGCTCAGCGCCTCGTGCTGGCTTTACCGGGGGTGCCGAGACCTGGTACAGCTTGAGAAAGCGCTTTGCAGGGTCTTGTTTTTACTGTAAAAGGTCAGTGCCTGCATCCCCTGGGACCTGTGGCGAGGTGGGGGGCTCCGCTGGAGCTGGGGTGGCTGAGGGGGGGGGGCAGGTGCCAGGGCTGGGGACCCCGAGAGCTGGTCCTGAGCATCCCTGTGGGCGCATCAGGCAGGGGCGGGCAGTGGGGGGGTTGGTTGGAGCTGTTTCTCTAGGCTGGGTGGTGCCAGCCAGGATGCTTAGGGCTGCGGCTCCCCAGCCTGGCTCCTGCCTCTGCTCGCAGAAAGTTTCAATGACGGCCCAAGAAATAACCCCTAAAAACATCTTTCAGCCAGCGTTTGTGGAAGGAGGTGTTTGCTCTGATCTCTTCCAGCAAAGCCGAGGTCTGAGGGTCTCACCTCTGAGACACCAGCCGTGGGGTTGGTGCTGCCAGGTCTTGGCATCCCTGTGTGCCGAGCGGGGAGAGGTAACCCACCCCGGCACAGACGGGGTGTTGTTTCCAACCACACAAGCTCCCTTTGCTGCAGCATCAACTTTACACTCCCTTTCCTCCTCCTCATCCCTTGTCCTCCTCCAAACAAGCAAGTACAGTGCTTCCAGCATCGCTCTGCCACCCAGGGGCTCCCCCAGCCCCACAGCCCCCACTCCGGTCTCTGGCACGAAGCGACTCTGAGCCGCGCTGCCCACCGGCTTTCCAGAGGCTTGTGCCAGGATCTGGGGGAACTGGCCAGGAGAAAAGCCTTTGAACTCAGAGAGGAATCTTGCACCTCATCTTGTGAATGCTTTCTGTGCTTGTGGAAGAGGAGGGGGTTTATATTCTCTCCTCTCCTGGATTTAAAAGCTGAAGTGTTTCTGGAAATCCAGCTGAAAACTGCTGGTTTGGCAGATGGCTGGCTGCTTTGCTCGGGTTTTTTTGAGTTTTTTTTTTTTTGGTGTGTGTTTTTTAAACTTGGCATCTCTGCTGCAGGGATTGATTTGACACCCGTCCTCGGAGCGCGTCTGTGCTGAGTCTGTGCCAGGAGAGCATCCTCGGAGAGCGGGGCCGGCGCTGAGCACCCCAGGGAAGCCTGGACATCGCAGGCACTGGGGGAGCCAGGCTCCTGTGTGGCAGCCGTCCCCAGGCTGCTGTGGCACTGGGGGCACCGTGCCGAGCTCCTCTTGGTGCCACCAGCCCCCGTGGCACAGGCACAAGGTGCCTTTCTCCCCCATCATCTTGCTTGTCGGAGCGTCTCTGTAAGCAGCCGCTGGGCAGAGCTGTGCTGTGAACCTCTGTCAGGATGAATTGGGCTCACCTCTCAAAGGAAAAACTAGAAAAGGAAGGGAAGTTTTCTGTAATAAATAACTGATGTGGTGGCACCTTGCTCCTCCCGGTGCCTCCTCCTCGCCGCCGGGAACCAGTGGCCCCGTCCTGCGCAGCCCCATGGGCTGCCCCATCCCTGGAGACATCACAGTTCTTCAGCCCTTGGGTTTTATGGCCCTCCCAAGGGGTCTTTTTTCTTGAGTTCCATTGCAAACACCCCCTTGCTGGTGCCCTGAGTGTCCCCTGGCAGGGCTGGGTGCTGGGGCACCCATGGGTGCTGCTCCTCGTTGGCCACGGTTAATGGTGATGCTCCCTTCCTCTCTACTTTCCTATTGCAAACCCAATGGTTTTGCTGCAAACGCTGTTGATTTCCTGCATTATCTGGGGTGTTAACGGGAGCCACGGCTGGTGGAACGAGGTCTCGCTGCTCCAGGGTCCTGTGTCACTTCCCAATACCCATTTATCTTACCCTTTCCCATGTTTCCTTTGGCACTGGACACGGGGGACTCACCACGGGGCAGCATCAGGCCTCCTTTCCCGGCCGGCGGGGAAGCTCGGGGTGGCAGGAGGTGCCATCCAATGCCCCCCTGAGCTTCTCCTCAGATGCAGAGTTGTCAAAACCAACCCCAAAATGCTGTCAATAACCTTCCCTCATGGACACTTGGGTTTGCCACCAGGCTGCTCTGGAGGGCACAGGGGGGTTATCACCCTGCTTGGGGATTGGGGCTTGCCTGGGAGCCCCAGCGGCTGCAGAGGAGGGGAAGCAGGTTTTCCCCCCTTTTTTAATGAAAAAACACCCTTTCAACTTTTTTATGTTTAATTCTTACGGGGTGGGTGCCTGCTGTGCACCCCATCCTGAGGCAGCCTGGAAGGCTGACACCTGTTGTGCCCCTTCCAGCCACCCTGATACTCTAATGAGGCCTTCCCTCTAATTAATTTTCCCCAGCAAAGCCGGCGCTGAGGCTCTCAGCTTTTATCTCCGTTGGTGTCACCGCAACATCAAGAGGACACAGGGCTTTGAATGTTGTTTATTTGTGATGTTGCATCAGAGGGAGAGGGAGGATGGAGAGGGGCATCCTCAAGCCCGCATCCCACCCTGCTCCAGAGCCCGTCCCCGCTCTGGGACACACACTGGGCTGTGACATCCCTGTTTCTGGCCCCTCTGAGAAGGCTTATTGGGAAAATAATGAGGTTTCTGCATCTGGTTGGTTCCCGCATGGGTGCGTGGGGCATGAGTGCCCAGTTCACACCCAGGCACGCAACCAGTTCACGCCTGAGCAGCCATCGCACCGCGCTTGGGTGGCCAATTAGCCAACACCTGAGCACCCAATTAGCCAACACCTGAGCACCCAATTAGCCGACACCTGAGCACCCAATCTGCTCCTGCCTGAGTGGCTCCCCCCCCCAGGGTTGGTTTGGGCATAAACAGGCAAGTTTGGGTAGCTGGGGGCTGATGCAGGAGGAGGTTGGGAAGCGCTGGCCGTGGCTGCTCTGAAAGCAATGGGAAAGCCCTATTGCACCCCAAAATGTTAGTGGAGCCAATGGCAGGTAGGAGTAAGGAGGGCAGGGGGTGTGGGGAGCTCCTCGGTTCCCCTCTTGTGCTGTGCAGCCCAGTTACCTCCATGTTCACCCAAAGGGGACCTGCAGCCGTGGAGCCAGCAGGGTGAGTTCCCTGGGCATCAGCCTCATCCCCGCAGCACTTGGGGCTCCCTGGGGTCCCCTTGTGCTGGGTGCTGGCTGGGAGGCTCGTGGTGGGTGGCAGCCGCCCTCCTCCGCATCCCCAGCGCATCCGTGGGGCTGGCAGGCAAGGCAGCTCGAGCCCCCGCCCCGGCGCTTGCTGCACGCAGATGTTCACGCCATCCAGCTCCAGCGATTCCAATGTTCCTGACAAGTGAATTTGCAGCTGAAGCCGGCCAACGCTTGCTCAAAAAGTACTTTTTTTTTTTCTTTTTAAACTGATTTTCTGTGCCGACCGGTGCCAGGGAGCTGGGGGCAGCGCCAGGCTGCGGTGCAAGAGCTTGGGGGGCTCTATTTGTCTTGGCTGCTGCTTCAGTTCCCCTCCCACTAAAACGTGTCCTGGCTGTTCCTCTCCAAACCTCCCACCACCCCTGCTTGGCCTCTCCCAGAACCACCATGTGCTCCATGGCCACAAGCACACGCTGAGGCTTTTTGGGGCTCATCATCCCCCCATGACAAGGGGACAACTCTCCATGGGGCAGCTGCCCACAGGGAGCTCTTAGAGTCACGGTTAGGCTTAAGGTTAGGCTCAGGGTTACGGTTTGAGTCAGGCTTAGGGGTAGACTTGTCCCCATTGTGAACTGTCCCACGGAGAACTGGCTGCGGTGAGTTGTCCTGGACCCCCCCATGATGCTCAGCCCCTCCAAGCAGGAGCTGCTGCTGTGGATCTGATGTTTTCAACCAACTTCAACCCTTGGAGATGTCCCCTTCCTCCCTGGGAGCTGCGATCTCATAGAATCACCAGGTTGGAAAAGACCCATCGGATCATCGAGTCCAACCATTCCTATCATCTATTCCCCCTGGGACTGCTACCCTTGGCCACTTCTGAGAAGGATGGGAAGGGATGGTTGGTGGCCCTGCAGCCCCCACAGCATGGCAGGAGGGTGCTTATTATGGGTTATGCAATAGAAACTTGGCTGTTACACGGCTATTAATCCTCCTTTAATATGATTTTGGTATTTACTGACCGCGGGAACTGTTGCATTATATTGAAATTAAGTGTTAACTTGAAATTAAAGCTTCACAGAGGGCAGAGGAGGGTGTGGGTTTGCAGGTGGGAGGGTGGTTTTGGGAGCACACAGAGAGACCAGGACCCCAGTGGCTCCTCCAGCATGGGGATGTCCCCCGGGCGCTGTGCCAGCCTCCCAGCTCAGGTGCTGATGGCATCTCCGGTGCCTTGGGCGCTTTGTGAGCTTCTGAATTAAAGGGGAGAGATGCTGAGGGCTCTGGGGGTTGCTAATCAAAAGGGAACAGTCTCTGCTTTTCATCTGGGTTCTGATCCACAGCTCCAGGCTGCTCCACAGCTGGGTGGATTTGGGGTTAACCCCATGTGTGCTGCAGCCTGGCAGGAGCATGTAGCAACGCTTTATGGTATCGGCTAAGGCTGAAACCCCCATCAGGAACCACAGGGCTCAGGGAATGCAGTGTTTGGGTAGTGATACCCAGGCTTTGGGGCCAAATCTCCTGCTGGAATAGCAGGATGGAGCCCTGGCCATAGGAGCTGGGTTTCTGGCTGCAGCATCACTGCCCTGTGGCCACTTCCCCTGGTTCCTCAGGGCTGGTGCCTGCTGGCTTGTTTGGGGGCTTCACCCACAACTGAGGAACCTGGATATCCCTGCCTGACCCAGCGTTCTCCTCTCCATCCCTGGGAATCTGGGACAGGCAGAGTCGGGCTCGTTGCAATTATCCACGGATTAAAGGCAGCTAATTCAGTTTGAATTACAGAGGCTGAATCGGATCGATGCGTTGGGGGGAAGCACATAAAAGAAGAATCAATAGGTGTTCAGAAATGCAGAGAACGGGTGATGTATCCCTCTGGGATGATGCTTTTGGGGCCAGGGCAGTGGTGATGCCTGTGCTGGGAGGATGAGGTGGAGACGTGGGCGCCGGTGGCAGGTGATCCCTCGGGTGATGCACGCCAGCAAAGCAGAACTGCAACTCAGCACAAGGCTTTCATCGGGTTTTTGCAGCTCAGCAGACTGGAGGCTGCCGTGACAGGCGCGAGCTCCAGCTCTGTGGGATTTGAGCACAGGGTTTGACAGCCGCCCACGGCCCATGCTGGCACTCTCGCCCCTGCGCTCACCAGGGATGTCCTGGCTGCGAGAAACTGGTTTGAGGTTCAACCAGAAGCTGGCTTGGGCCACGTGCAAGGTGTGCACCAACCAGGCGTGCTCACTGGTGTGAAATCGGGGTATCCCAGTGGCCCCCAGGGTTTCTGAGTCCTGTGGCCACCAGGGAGGGCTTGGTCTGTCTCCTCGTGCTGCCTCCTGGCAGGGCGATGCGGTGGGAGGCAGAGTCCTTTTTCATAGCTGGCAGCCCATGAATATTTATAGCAGTGCATTAAAATGTCCACCACATCCCAAATTAGAGAGATCTGGGGCCCTGGACACCTACCCCTCTGCTCTGAGGGAGCAGAGTCAGCAGCAGGAGGAAGGGATTCTGTTCATGAGACCCAACAAACTCATAATTTACCTTTAATTCCCTTCCCCACCTTTGTATGTTTCTTTGCTCTATAAACTGTGGTTTTCATCTGATGGCAAAACACGGATCTTTGCGCTCAAAGGGCTTGAAGAGGGGACAGCCAGTCCCCTCTCTATGCCACCTCCCTGTCCGTCTGTCCTTTTGCTCTGGTCCCCCGATCAAGCATTAATGATGGTCCTGATTAGCGCTGCTAATGAAGGGCAGCAGCTTTGATCGCTGCGACTGATCCTGCGCTTCCCTCTGGCTGAGATGGTCCCAGGGCAGCCAAGGGGAGGGAAGGGCTGGGGTGGGGGTCCCGCAGCCCCCAGGCTCCCCCTGAGCCGCGTCACCATGGCAACAGCGAGGGATGCTCCTGTGGGATGCTCCTGGGATGCTCCTGCAAGGTCACTGAGGGAAATCCCAGCATCCTGAGAGTTTTGGTGCTGCAGGGTCAGGGAGAAGACGCTTGTCTGGGCCAGGAGCACTGTCTGTCTGTCTTCCTGTCCGTCTGTCTGCCCACAGCAATATCCCTGCGGATATCGCACCAAGGCTCAGCTTGATCTCAGCCCCGGCAACAGCCACTTCAAGCCCACGTCCGCATGGCCTCCCCTGCTCCCCAGCCTCACCGGCGATGACAAGCATCTCCTAGAGCAAATAATTACAGAATTAACCCCACAATCCTTTCAAGCCCCTCGTTTTCTGCCCCGATCGCATCCTTAGCTTGGCTTCAGCAAGCTGAGGGACAGAAATCTCCAGCTGTTTCCATCGCACAGCACCAGTGCAGCATTTGGCCTCAAACAGAACATCTTTAACATCTGTCTTGCCTTTTCATTGTGGTTTTTATTACCAGATGCATTCATATTAAAGTAAACACAGCCCAGGAGCGGGGGGCTCGGGGGTCCTCGTGGTGCATCGGGACCAGAGAGGAGGCTGGGGCTGCTCTGTGTGAAGGCGCAGGGTGGTTTGCATCCATCCTGCATCCCTGAGGGTCTCCTTTAGGATGTTTGAGGGAAAAAAAAATTAGTCCTGCAGAGGAAAACCAGCACTGTGCCAGTTCTCACTTGCTGGTCATCGCTGTGGGGCCGTTGGTGGGGCTGCCCTCTTCTCCACGACCTGCCACCTTCGTCCCCTCTCTGTGCTCGGGGGAGCTCAGGCTGTTCCCCTTCATTTGTTGCTGTTTATCTATAATTTAGCACGGGTTTTAGTTATATTCTAATTGAGTTTCATGTGTCGCAGCGTGTCTTAAACAGAAAATATAAATATTTAACAACCTCCACTGGTAATAAAGATTCACATTTGCCTCGTTCTGGTTCCCAGAACATGAATATTCTGCACCATGCTCCGCGGGCATTAGCTCCATTCAGATTTCTCCCTGGTTATGCAATATAATGGTAATGACAGGGGGAAGCCAGCTCTTAAAAAAATATATAATCAAAACCAGTTTGATGTCATTAACTCCTCTTTGCTGAAAGAGGGGAGATTGAGATGAGATCTTGGGAAGAAATGTTTTGCTGTGAGGGTGGGGAGGCCCTGGCCCAGGCTGCCCCGAGCAGGGGTGGCTGCCCCATCCCTGGAGGGGTTCAAGGTCAGTTGGATGGGGCTGGGAGCCCCTGATCCATGGGAGGTGTCCTGGGACATGAGTGGTGGCACAGGGCTGACTCTGGGCTCCCCTTGGTCTTATGGGGTGTTGCAGCGCTGTCCTCCCATCTCCAGTCCTGTACTCATCCCCTGGGCTCCCCAAACTCCTTCTTTATTGCCCCATTCGAGTTATGACCCTCTCAGCCTGCGGTGCCACCAGCTGGGTTAAAACCCCAAGAGCAGGCTGCTGATGTTCCCTGCAGATTTGTTAAGGTAGTTATGATTTAGGCTCCAGAAAGGCCACAGATGGGCTGGGTAATTCGCCTAAACAGTGTTGAAGCAGCTAAGAGCATCCCGGGTACCCCTAGCACCTCTGTTGCCTGGGTCGCTGTGTGTCATGAAGATGTTGCAAGCTGCTGAAAATCCAGAGTGCTGTTTTGATTATGTGCTACAAGGAAAGCAGCCTCAGTCTTGGAAGGAGGCTGATGCCAAGATATCTTCAGTGGCAGAAACCCATAATCCATCCCAATGTATCTTTGAAAGGGGAAAATGTCAGGTTTGTCTATGAAATAATAACCAAGAACCTATAAACAATGACATCACCATCCACCTCGCTGCTGGGGAAGTGATTTAGAGACACCTTGCCTATATGAAATGAGAACATCTGCTCTCTGCTGGAAAAAGGAGGAAGATCTCCCCATCAGCATTAAATTTAAATGAGCCAGTCCTCATCTGCACACTTCTGCACCACTCTAGATCCTCCAGATCCCGGGGAACGCAGGCTTCAGCAGGGACTCAGCAAGCCGTTTGTCCCTCCCTGGCTTTCTAAAAGCGTGAAAATCAGGCTTTTCTATCCAAGAAGGCTCCCCTGGGCATGAACCAACCCATCGCTGCCCCACAACCAGCCAGGTGGAATCAGGTCTCCCCCTTGCCCCAGCACCTCGTGTTGAGCATCTCCTCTTGGCAGAGCCACCTGCACCCCTTCTCCCACAGGATGATGAGGATGAAAAGCACCCCGGTGTCCCCACGGGTGGGACAGAGAAGCCTGGTGCTCTGGGTGGGATATAGAAAATTGCTTTAGGGCTGAACGAGGCCACCAGAGCATCATGCGTGGGACCTGCACACCAGCACCCGCAGCCGCCCCAGCCCCATCAGCCGCCCGCGGCGCAGGCTGCCAGCAGGCTTCAGCCTGCTCCACATTATTTTTAATTATATTTTACTTTAAAGGGTCATTAATTACAAAGATTTCTCAGCAGAGGCCTTAAAAAAATAAAAAGATGGAAAGGGGGTGGGGAAAAAGCCTTTTCCACTTCGAGGGTGTTTGGGGTGAGCTGGAATATGAATAATGCTTGAGAGGCGTTTAAGCAGTGTAGGAGTTAATTTGGGGGTACAGACGGGCCAGAAGCACCTGAGGTGACCCTGGCTTGTGGGCAGCCTGGGCTGTGGGTGCAGAGCCCCCTCCCTTTCCAGCCATCCCAGTTGTCCCAGCCCACAGCCACCAGCCTGGGGCAGCTCTAGTGAAAGTCATGCTGCACTTGGAGGGATGCAGAGCACGAGATCTTCCTTGTGCCCCAACATCCCCCTGGCTTGGAGCATCTCCCCTAGTTCCACAGACCCCAGGATGAAGCCTCGCTCTCCCTCCTACCCCAGCCTGACTTTGATCTCCTGGATACAAGGCTCAGCCGGGGCTGTTGCAGCTTGGCCACTGTGCACCAGGGCAGCTGGCTGGAAATACCTTTATTAGGGAAAATTTGGGTTAATCCTTTTCATATGGACCAAGACCTGGTTTGCTCACACCTGACCACCTCTCTGCACCCTCTCCTCCTTCTGCCTCCACCTGTTTTCAATTAGTGGTCGCTCAGCTGGTGCCCATCACCTCTCAGCTCCTGCTTTTCCCAACAGCTCTTGGGCTCAGGAGCTTCCCTAGAGGTGCTGCTGCCGTTTTGGGATGGTGTGTCCTCTGGCTGGAGCTCCTGAGTGTTGAGGTAAGGGCCTGAACAAAATTGTCCTGCTGAGACCTCTTGTTGCTGCTGTGCACATTGTGCTGGGGCAGGGGTGGTGGAGATGCCCTTGGGAGCCTCTGGCTGCTGTGAGCTCATGGATGGGGAGCTGGGCTTTGCTTCTCTTGAGGGAGCAGTCGCTTGGGAGGGCTGTGGGGTGAGGTGACGGGGTGCTGTTGTTGCCTAGAAGGTTTTCTTGTGGGTTTGTGCGGTTGTGAGCGAGGTTTTAGTGCCTTGATTCCTGTCAAGCTTGGGGCTGAGCTCTGCAGCCCATCTTCTGCTGGTGTGAGCCGGGAGCTCGTGTGACTCTGCCCTTCCCCTCATCTGGCCCTTTGGTGAGAGCCAAGGTGCGACGTCTCGTTGCTGTTTTGAACTTTGTGCTGGGGCGGGGGATGTGGAGACACCCTTGGGAGCCTCTGGCTGCTGTGAATCCCTGGATGGAGGGCTGAGCGCTGCTCTTCTTGAGTAAAGAGTCACTGGGGAGCGGGCTGTGGCTGTGCTCTTGTTGCCCAGAAAGTTTCCTTCTAACTCGGTGCTGCGAGCAAGAATTTGGTGCCCTGATCCCTGCCAAGCCCAGGACTGAGCTCTGCAGCCCATTCTCTGCCTGGTGTGAGCTCTGCCCTTCCCCTTGTCTGACTTCTTGCATCCCTCCTTCCCGGGGCCACCCTGAGCTGTGGCGATGCCCTCCTGGGCTCGCTGGGATGCTGGAGGCAGTGCTGGGGACCAAGGTGGGCACGCTTAGCAGCACCACATGCTGCTTGCCAGCATCCCAGAGCTCAGGGATTCGGGGCTCTGTAGCAAGCGTCTCCTTTCCCTCTTGTCTCTCCCCATCAGCCAAGATTTGAAGGTTCAATCTGAGTGGGAGCCTCCGACAGCAAAGGTGCTGCTCGCACCCCATCTGGGGAGCTGGCTCTGTGGGGCTGATGGGATTTTGTTGCTTTTGAGAGTCAGAGGCAAGATCCAGCCACGAAAACCCTCAGGACAGTCTTGAAAGGGAGGATTTCTCTCCTCTTGCCGTTCTCTGGTGTAACAGCTGTTGTTAAGGAAAACACATTTATTTTAAAGATGGTGGGCAGATAGGATTTTTATGATAAATTATGTTTGTATTATAAATTATATTTGTTCTATAAATTATATCCTAACCCCCAGAACCCAGGCTGGGCTCCAGTTTTGCCAAATCAGCTGTGCTGCCGCTCCGCCCCTGAGCGGCTCCGCTCTTGCAGACGTAGCAGTTCCCAAAACTCAGGCTGTGTTCAGGCGTGGATTGATTGTGCACCAAAAAGTCGAGGTGCAAACATTGATCATGTGGGAAAGTGCTGGTCATCAGCCAAAAATAAGCATCCTCCAGCCTGAATTATTAATTCCTTTCTGCACAGCGAGTGTGTTGTGCCGGTAGCGTGCGTCCCTTCTGCACGGTGGTTGTGCTTTGTGTTGTAGTATATTTTCCTTCCAACTACTTGTCTTGCTCTTCACTTAATAAAGATTGAAAGAGACAATAAAAACATTCATTAAATAGGAGGGAAATAAAAGATGAGGCCCTGCTTGTGGCCTCTAGCTGCTGGTTTCGTTAAGCGATGGCTTCTCCCAACCTCTCCATTGCAGCTCCTTGTCCCCAGCCCTGGGGTCTGGAGACGGTGGGAATCCCGGGATGCTCAGGGTGAAGGTCACGGCACCGCTGGGATGATGGAGGAGGGCAAGAAACCATCTGGGTGATGAATAAGGGAATTAGGAAAATGAGCTCTAGGGAGAAGCAGCTGTTTGGATGGGGTCATGCAGGGTTAAGCCGTATGTTGTGCTGTGTCAGAGCAGGGCTGGTCTCCTGCTCCTCCAAGGTCCTTCGCTGTCTCCCGAGAAGCTAATTCACCCTTTTGGCTGAGGGAGCGTCTTGGTGGGGCTGGGATGAGCAAGGGGAACACTGAGGATGGAGCAGGGACTGCAAGGGGGTTCTCTCTGCTGTAGCTGTGTCAGCTGGAAAGGGTGAATGGCGCTTCCCACGAGGTGGATTGGGTGGTGGGGCAGCTAGGAGCCTCCAAGCACAGCCAGGGCTCCGGTCCCACAGCAGCCGCTGTCACCTCTGTGGGGTGGGGAAGCAGGGACAGCGGGTTTGCTGTGGTCAAAGTGCACTTTGACAGCACTTGAGTCTGTGAATTGGTTGTGGGAGGCTCGATCTGCCCCCAAACTGTGACATCCAACCCCAAATGTGTTTTCTCTCTGGTTCCAAGGCATGAGGAGAGCTTTGGATCTCGTTGCCATTTATCCCCAGCCCCGTGCCAGCTGCCTGCGTGGGTTCAATCCGTCGCTCCCAGAACTGATAGAAATATTATCCCCTCTTATTAAAATCACCCTCAGCTACTGCAGCCGTATGTCGACAGCCAGACGAAGAGCGACTGGTTCCCATCGGATCGGAGCCTCTGTGCTGAGGCTGCATTCAATCCTCCTCCTGCTAAAGCGGTTACAGATGTGGGGTTCTCCCATCCCAGCTCCGTGCGGCTCCCGTCCAGCCGGCTTCAAATCCCACTGAAACCCCAGAGCCGCTCTGGTGAGCGTCGGCTCGGCTAAGGCTCCGTTACTAGGGGTGCTTTTCCTAGAAGAACCGCTTGGAAAGAGAGAACGTAGGGCTGTGCTCCCCCCAGAACACTTCGAGATGGGAAAAGAGGGGGAAGGAGAGCGAGAGGGGTGTGCTGGGATAAAAGCAGCTCCTGTCCCTGGTGGCGTTTGGGTGAGTTGGGGTGCGATTATGCTGCTGGAGGCAGAACGGACACTGCAGTGCGTGAGCCCCCTCCTCTCGCCCCTCCAAAACCTCCCCAGCCCCAAAACTCCTGCCACCGCCTGGGTGTCCCTGCCTCACACCCGCTCTCCTGTGCTAACGTGGGTTTAATTAGGAGGCCGAGGCTGTGGGTGTGAGGTGAATGTGACCTCATTAGCTTCTCAGGCTCTATTGAAGTTTCTCCTCATTTACATCCCCAGTCCCTAAATGTGCCGCTCTGGTCTCCAGGGTCGCTTCCTGCTGCTTTCCGTCCTCCTTGCCAAGGCTCCGGGCTGGAGCTGGGCTCCCTCTCCGTGACTGATCTGTTTAAGCTGAACCCCATCATGTATTTGAGGAAGACAAATTCCAGGTCTACCCTGGGTGGGTTGAAGGGCTCCGTGGGGAGATGCCCTGGGCTGGGACAGCGCTGGGGGCTCCCAGTTTAACCCCTCTGCCTGCCTGAGGTGAGACAGCAAAGCTCTGGGTGCTCCCTCTGCTCCGCTGCCGGCTGAGCCGGGGGATGACAAACGTCCTGGCTGGGCTGTGACAGGCTCTGCGCTCTCATCCCTCTAAGATCCACCACCAAGAACGCTCTTCCCTGGCAAGAGCATCCTTATCTGTGTTTGCTGTAGCACGCGGATGCCAAAATCCTGCAAGACTGGTGCTGGCTTGATCCTCCTGCCATTCAGACGCTTCCCTTTAAACCTGGAGGGTGTGAGGCTCTATTTGAGCCTCTTTCTTCTCTCCCTGCCCTAGTTGGAGGGGGGGTGAGCGCTCTTTGAGCCGGGGAGGTTTGCGTTGTCCCCGTGTGTGATGTCGGCTCCCTTTATAGGGCAGGTACCTTCTAAAGCAAAACGCTTTCAATTCTCACGGCGAGCATCATTCTTGAAAACGTACGCAATGAACAAAACGAGCCAAATGTAATTAAAATGGAGACAGCATATAATCTGGTAACCCACTTAAAGGCTCAAAGCTTCAGCTTTTAGAAAAATGTTTGCTCCAAATCCATTTAAATAAACAGAGCGGCGCACAAAGGCGCTCTGTACATTATCGGGATACAAAGGGAATCGGATCAAAAGCAGCTGTGGCCGGGCTGTACACATGTAGCAAGGAAATTGCTTGATCTCAGGCTGCACCTTGCACATGCAAATGTGTTTGTGGACCTCGCCGGGAACCGTGTTTGTGCAGCAGCCGAGCTGTCGGGCTCCTGGGCTGGATCTGCCGGGGGAACCAAGGCTGGTGTCACCCCCAGAGCCTTCGCTTTGGAAGCGAGCGAGGTCCTGGCGTGTTGGAACGTCTGTGGAGTGGGGAGAGGCCAGAGCCCAGCTGCGCTTTGCCCTTCCCATGGATGCAGACGCTGCGTCCGGAGGGGAGAACCGCTAAAACCTGGGGAAGCATCATGAGTCCCCATCCTTGCAGCCGTGTCGCGGGGTCACCGCTCGCCTGGCGTCACGCGTGTCCCCTTGCTCGTGCGGGAGGGTCTCCTGGCCGAGGGCTGCGGGCTTGGCATCTCCTCTCTCTCGTGGTTCTGCAGCAGAGCCCGGCCGGCCTTGAGGCTTTGCCAGCAGCCTTGTGATGCGTCTGGGGCCGCACAGCCTGGGAATCCAAGCTCCAGCGCCTCCCAGGCCAGCAGGATCCGGCCCAGGGGAGGCATTTTGGGTCAGACGAGCATCTTCCTATCGCTCCGGCAGGTGCTTTTGGGCTCTGGCTAAAGGGATGCTCATATACATATATATGCACGTACGCGTATGTACAGCGTGTGGGGCTACCGGGAAAGGTGAGAAAGCGCTTTCTAACGCGGCAAGAGACCTGGAGCATCGCCTCGGCTCCGGCTGCGGGGCTGAGCGGGGTCTGTAGGGACCCCCCCTGCCCACCCCCCGGGAAAGGAGCCGCCGTCGGGGCGGCCGCGGGCGAGGATCGAACCGGCAGAGGGAGCTGCGGCCGCGCGGTCGAACCGGGGGACCGGCCGCCCTCCCTTCATCTCCCCTCGCCCCATCAGCATCATCTTCTCCTCCGACCCCCCTTCGCCCCTTCATCTCCTTCTCCTCTTGGCCCCTTACCCCATCATCTCCCCCGCCCCCCTCCCCCCCCCCCCCGACCCTTCATCACCATCTCCGCACCCTCGGCCCTTCATCACCATCTCCTCCCTCACCCCACCATCATCATCTCCCTCTTCCCGTCGTTTCCTCCTCCTCCCCCCCCCCCCCCAACTCCTTCTCCTCTTGGCCCCTTACCCCATCATCTCTCCCCTACCCCGACCCTTCATCACCATCTCCGCCCCTCTCCCCATCATCATCTTCTCCCCCTCCTCCCTCGCCCCATCATCATCATCTCCCCCTTCCCATCGTTTCCTCCTCCTCCTCCTCCCCCATCTCTTTCTCCTCTTGGCCCCTTGCACCATCATCATCTCCGCACCTTGCACTCTCTTCATCTTCTCCCCCTCCCCCCTTGCCCCATCGTCTCCTTCTCCTCCCCCTCGCCCCTTCATCATCATCATCACCATCATTTCCCCTCCCCGGCCCCATCATCGCCTCTTCCTCCCCCCCTCTTGCCCCATCAGCATCACCATCCTCTCCCCCTCCTCCCTTGCCCCATCATCACCCTTTGCCCCCTCACTATCTCCCCCATCACCTCCCCCCTCCGTGCCCCATCTCCCCCCCCTCCCGCGGCTCCCGGGGCTCCATGCGGGCTCTGCCCCCCCCCAGCCCCGTCGCTGCCCCCGGGGCTCCGGCTCCCGGCTGGTGCGCCCCGTCCAGCGCCGTCGGGGAGATGGGGGGAAGGGGGGGGGGGGGGTGCGGGCGCTGACGGGCACCCTCGGCGGCCAATGGGGGGGCTCGGAGGGGCCGGGGGCGCCTGTCGATTGGCTGCGGGGGGAAGGAGGAGCCGGGGCTTGAAGTTGGAGCGAGGGCTCCGGCGGCGCCGAGCGGAGCATCCCCGGGCTCCGGGCGGCATCCCCGGCTCCGGGGCGGGGGGGGGTCGGGGTGGGGGGGTCGGAGGGGGAGGCAGCGGCGCCCCCGCCGCCTCGGGGCCCCCCGGAGGGACGGCGAGGAGGAGCTGGGCAGCCCGAGGGGGGCGGCCCGGCCATGCCGCCCTGGCGCTGAAGCCGCCCCCCGGCAGGGCTGCGCCCCTCTAGGCGCCCCCTCCGCGTCGCCCCGGCCGGAGGATGGACGAGGATGGACCGCGAGCGGCCGAGGAGGAGCCGGAGCCGGGCAGAGCCAAGACTTTTATCCGCCTTAACGACCTGTCCGGGGCCGGGGGGCGCCCGGAGCCGGGGGAGAGGGATGCGGGCAGCGGCGACTCGGAGGGGGAGGCGCTGCCCTACCCGGCTCTGGCCCCCGTCGTCTTCTTCTACCTGAGCCAGGAGAGCCGCCCGCGGAGCTGGTGCCTCCGCCTGGTCTGTAACCCGTATCCTTTGCAGGTGCTCGGCGCCCAGGTAAGAGCTGCGGGGACCCCCCCCCCCGCCCCGAGCCGCCCCCCCGGAGAAGCAGAGGGAGGGGGGGCAGGGGACCCTCCGTCCCCGGGGCTCCCGGGGGATGCTCGACCCCCTCCCCGGTGCCGGGATGGGAAGTTTTCCGAGCTGTTTTAGGGGCTCCCCGGGCGCCCCGCCGCGATGCTCGGGGCGGGGCTGCGGTAGCCCGGGGTCCCTCCTCGCGCAACCCTCCTTCCTCCGCATCCCCGGTTTAGGCTCCCTCGGCCCTTCCCCGAGGGGTTGGAGGAGCGGGGAGGGGATGGGGATGGATGCGGGGGGTGTCGGATGCTGCCTGGGTGCAGGGTCCCTAAATAATTCACGGGGGGCAGTTGGAGAACCCGCTCTCCAGAATCTCTGGAGGGATGCTCCGTGCTTGGGGGGGTCCAGGCAAGGTGGGGGTCACGGTCCCCGAGGGGTCCAGGCAAGGTGGGGGGGTCACGGTCCCCAAGATGGGCTGCACACCATGTCCTGGAGTGAGCTGCGACCCCACAACGAGCATCTGCTCTCCTTCCAAACTCCCTGTCTGCTCCGGCGCGGTGTCCAAGCCGCTTTAGTCAAGTTTAAGCTTTCCAAAGAGGAGGGGATGGGAAAGAATGAGAAAAGACAATAGAAAAATTGCTTCTCGCCACGATCTCGGTGCCTTTAAAACCTCCCTTGGAGTTGAGTCGCAACCAGCGCACGGTTTGTAGCATCGCAAGTGTTTTACCATCCCTGAACTCCAGTTCCATTTATTATTTGCAGGCACAAAAAAAAACCCCAAAATGAACTGAAGCGAAGCGATGTGGCTTCCAGCAGGGGCTGGTGTGGGAGAGGCAGCCGCTGCCGGGGAAGTTGTGTGCCCGCACGGAAGGCGGGCGAGTGTGTACGGGCAGCAGACCCACATCTGGCGAGGGAGAGGCTGTGCGGTGGCGGGGAGGACGTGTTCCATGGCGTGAAGGGCCAGAATCTCCTGTGTGAATCCTCCTCCGCTCCCGGGAACCGTTAGCAATCGCATCTGGGCTGAGGTCCGTGTGCCCGCCAGGAGTGGCGAGGCTCTGCTGGACTCGGGGTTATTGTTTCACTTGAGCTTCAGCAATAATTTATCCAATAAACAGGCTGCCTTCTTCCCTAAAATGTCCCCCAGGAGGGGGGAAAGCAAGATTTCTCTTCCCAGCCCTGAACGCTCCCAGCAGTTTCCCCTCCAAATCTCTTCCACACCACCTCAGCCCTTCAAACTGCGTTTATTTGAGCATCCTCGGAGATCTCGCAACTTTGGGAAGCCTTCTGTTTGGGGAAGAAATATTAATGGCAGGCTGCGAGCCAGCATGTCCTTATTGCCTAGGACAGCTAATATTCTTTATGATTGCGGCTTTAAATATGTTTTTAAGTTTTTCTTCTATTTTTCCCCTCACTAATGAGGTTAGTTTGAAGCAGGTGTTAACACCTGCATGTTTTCAGTTGTTTTCAGTAAAATCCCCACCCCAGTAATGGCTTGAAATGTGTTTTCTCCTCTGTGGCTGCAAATACAAGCAGATTAACTTTTGTCCTTGGACAATTGGTGGTACTGCAGGCACCTGCAGGCGCGGCTGGGAGCAGGGGGTGGGTGACAGATACAGCCCCACAAGCTGGGATTTTCCTTGTCACTAATTTTTCCCTCCTTACTGCCAGAGAGAAGCGCTTGCCGGGAGCCACGGGGGATGATGCCGCAGGTCTCGGAGTCGTGTGGCTGCACACAGCTGTTTGTTTTCAGGGTCACTGACCCAGAATTGGGGGAGTTTATTTAAAATAAACCCCACAAATGAAGCGGGTCAGCCTGCAGATGAGAGGAAGGCAGCGGCATCTGCGCCGTGTCCCATCACTCACTGCTGTTTAGCACAGCAGCATCTTGCTCGTCCCTCCAGCATCTGCAGCCCAAGTGCTGGGGCTGAGCCCGCTGCTTGTTTATATTTATTGCTTTTATTGCTTTTTTTTTTGTTATATATATTGGTTTTTTTGGGTGGTGGGTCAGTAAAGTGGCCCCTCTCAGGCTGGCATCTTCCAGGAATTGAGCCCCGTACTGAACCTGTACAATCGCATTGCTGGAAAGTCTTGGTTGCCACCAGCTGCCCTGGAGAGGAGCGACAGCGCTTGGGCTCACGTGGCTGGTGAATTCTGTGGCCACGAGGGGTTTGAGCTTTTGCTGGCTCCTGCCTCTCTCTCGGGTGGTTTTTCCCTTTCTGCGGGTGAGGCTGGCGGGCTGCGCGGAGATTGGATGGGAGGTTCCGTCTGAGCGGTGCCCGTGGTGATGTGGGGCTGGGCGAGGCGGGTTTGTGGTGCTCTAGCCTGGCTGATAAACCTTGCTGTTGGCAGGGAGGAGGTGCTGGAGCTGCTCCATCCTGCTCCTCGCCTGCCCTGGGATGCAGCCGGAGCTCCCGGGATGCTGCTCTCTGCCCCTGTCCAGGCAGCTTGTGTGACTGTGGTACCTGAGGCCGGGATGCGGGGTTAGGGCAAGGGCAGTAGTGGGTGTTCTGAGTCCAGCAAGGATGCTGAGTCCTGTGGAGATGGGATTTTCTGCAATGGATCAATTCAGAGCATCCTCTGCCTGGGCCAGGGAGGCTTCTTACTGTCTAGAGAAGGGAGCAGGAAACCTGTGCCACTCTTGTGTTCCTGTAGGGATAGAGGCTTGTCCTGATCCAAAACTACTCCTGAGCCTGAAATATTGGGGTTTAAACCCTAAAAATCAGTCCTGCAAAGCTTTGTTTTGAAAACCTGGCAGGGCCGGGTGTGCTGTGAGCTGAAGACCTGGCAGGGATGAGTCTGGTTTCCCACCTCTGTGTCCTCCTTGGCTCCGAGATGGAAGGCTCTTCCCCAGCTGAGGATAAAGGGGTGCAGAGGGAAGGAGTGAGGACACGGATGGGTGGTGATCGCTGGTCCCTGTGCTGGACTCACGGGCTTGGGGCTGGGAAGTGCCACGGTGGCAAGCAGGGCATCCTGGTCTGTGAGAGAGAGGAGAAGCAGGTATCTCCGGGGGAGAAGAGGAGGGAAGGTGCTTACTTGACTCACTTATAAAATAAAAGCACTGTGAAGGCTGGGAGGATGAAAGGCTGTCGCAAGGTCTGTGCCAGGCTGCTTCTCTCATCAGAGATAAGGAACGAGGCTATTTCTTGAGAGTTGAAGAGTGGGGATGGAGAAAGCGGAGAGGATGCGACTGCGTAGTGTTAAGAGCTCTGAATAGGAAAATAGCAGGGTAACTGAAAGGGCCTGTGATCTCTATTGTAGCTCTGAAATCTGTCTCTGGCTCTGGCTGGGGAGCCGCGCGCTGGCACCGGGGGGGGGCTGCAGAACCTGCTGAAAGGTGTCCTGCTGTAGAGATGGCCCCAAACTGGTTGAAATCCTGTCTTTTCCTGCTGTTTCAAAGGGTGAAGGGCAGCTCTGCGGATGCATTTGCTGGGAAGGGTTGGGTGGCACTGGGAGGAGCGCTCCTGTCTCGCCTGGCCGCTCCAGTCCCTGAGATCTGGGTTTTGAAAATGGCTTTAGGGAAGAAAAACGTCTCAGTCTGGTCACAGCAACCGTCCCTGCCTTCTGCCTTTGGTTTGCGCTGAAACCCAGAGGTTCTGCCAGCAGCTGCCTTGCACCGTGCCGCTCGCTGTGCAAGAGGTTGGTGATCAAAGGCTCCATCCTGGGAAGCTGCTGGGAATCAGCAGGGGTGCAGGTGGCCAGTGGCCACTATGAGCCGTCCCAGAGCCCTTGGGGCCTCGTGCCAAGGTCTAGCTGAGGGCTGGGCTGGCTCACGGGACAGCTGGAGCTGCCGTGTTGGAGCTCAGCGCATCGTGGGAGGCAGGAATGGTCCCGCTGGGGACAGTGGGCAGCCCTCGCACATCAACCTTTCTGGATTTTACTCTCCTTGAGGGGCACATCCGTGTGTCCGGCTGCCCCGGAGCAAGGAGCCTCCTCTGTGGTGCCTCCCAAAGTGCTTCCCTGGGGATGGCGTGGGCAGGGGGTGAGCCCAGCCCCTGTCCCCTCAGCGGATGCTCGGGGTCCTCGCCCCTCCTCAGCTGTGCCAGCTCACAGGGAGAGCCAGGTGCTGCTGTTTGAAGGTTTTGACTGTAGCACAGAGCTAAAAATACAATTTTTTTTATCAGAATCGTGTATTTTGAGGGGAGAGCACACGCAGTGTCCTTTAAAGTTCAGTGCATCTGTTTCAACATCACTTTTGGGTTCAACAAAGCGAAGTGTTTTGTTTTGAGAGGTTGGATCTGAAAGGGATCTTGTTTTGATCTTAAAATCCCACAAAGGAGTCAGAATCCATCTGCTTTGCTTGCATCTGATCCGTCCCAGGGCACCTGAACTTGTTTCTCTGGCATGGCCTGATTCACCAGCCAGCACCTCCAGCTCCTCACGGGGCAGAGGGAACTCTGCAGCAGAGCCTCTGCTGATTCCATGTCCCTTCTTTGGCTCCTGGGAGGAGGATGAGAAACCAAACTTCCTCAGCTGATGCCAGGCTGGGGGGCTCCTGCAGCCCCTTGCTCTGCTCTGGCCGGGGTGGAGCATCCTGCTCCCTGGGCTCCTGCAGCTCCTGTGAAAGGATCTCAGAAAGAAACAGGACCCATCACCTTTTACCAAGGGCAGTTGGAAGGTGGAGTGTTTATTTCTCTCTTGCCAGGGGAGAAATAACTGCAAAACATCTTCCCTGCTGGTCCCAAACCCTTGGGGAGCTGGGCAGGAGTGGTGGGTGGTGTTGGCCTCCTGGAGCTGGGTGCAGTAGCCAGTATCTCTCTCGCTGCTCTTGTCCCTCGTGTTGCAGTGGTTGACGTCTCTCTCCTTGCTCACATCCCTCACGTTGCAGTGGCCAGCATCCCTCTCCTTGCTGCCTCCCCAGAAGATCCAGGAGCCACTTGATCCTGATGCAGGTGATGCTCTGCGTCTCCCCAGGATCTCTGGAGCCATCCTCTGCCTGGCCATGCCGGCCGCTGGGCGCTCCCTTTGCTCCCTGCTTGTGCGTAAGTGTGTTTTTTAAGGAGATTCTTCTGCGAATTCCCTCTTCCAGGCCGTTGTGTCACATCTGGAAGTTTGTGTAGGAGTTTATCCAAGCGCTGGAGCACAGCACAGCTTTTTCTTATTTAAAAATCATAGGCTGGCATTTTGAAGCGGGCTGGCGGAGGGGGGGAGGGCTGGGGAGAGGGAAGCTGTCTGCCAAAAAGGAGACTGTGGAGCAGAGGAATCATAATGACTTCCAGAAGTTTTCTTTCTTTCTTCCTTTCTTTCTTCCTTTCTTGCTTTCCCTCCCTCTCTCGCGGCGCAGACAAAAGGCTCGGCCTCATGCGGTTCATGGTTATGTCATCCTGGCGTGGGGAGCCCCGGGTGGCCCCATCCTGCCCAGGGACGCTGCTCTCCTTGGGGACAGCTCAGCTCTGGCTCCTTGTAGGAAATCCGGGACACCGGCTCCCACGCGGGGCGACCCTGCTTTCCATTTGGGGCCAGGAGCCCAGGCTGGAGGCGATTGCAGCCTCTCCCCCAGCCCCTCGTGCCCGGGATGGGGGCTCAGCCGGGTGGGCAACGATCCAGGATGGGGCCAGACCACCCCAGCCGCTGCTCAGCCTTGGGCTGGTGGCTCAAAGCTGCTCCGTGCGCACTCGCTGCTCTTGACTTGGTCGCCTTTTGTGCTCTCTCCCCTGTTCAGTAGCGCCGAGTGTTGGAGCCGCTCTGGAAATGCCCAGGATTTTATGATGCATAGAAAACTCTTTGCTTTCTTCTCCCCCAGCACCTCCTGCAGATGTTTTGGCATCGTGCTGAAAAATGCTTCTTTCCCATTTTGACTTTAAACTCTGTTTCACTTTTTTTTCCATCCAGAAAAGACCGAGGTTTTGACCGCTCCAATTTCCCTGCCCGGGTCTCTCTCAGTTCTTCTTTTCTTTTTCTGCTGTTTTGCTGGAAGGGGGCAAAACCTGCGTCCGAAATGAATCTCCCTTATGGCTTTTTCCTTTGGATCATGGAATCCTTTTCCTTTGGAAGATGAGCCCCCGGGAGCCTTTGCCCCTGGTGGCTTTGTTGGCTGCGGTGGATGGGGAGGAGGGTCCAGGGGAGCGGGGCCATCCGCGGGGAACTGGGGAAGGAGCATCCGGAGTCAGGTTGGAGAGCTTTGAAGCTTCCTTGTGGTTTGGAGGGGGTTGAATTTCCTCGTTAATTAGGAGGCCTAAGTGTTTCTGGGTTTGTTACGAGGCCAGCTTGTGGCTTTCCCTTCCCTGGCGCCTTGGCTCTCCGCTGAGCGACCGAGATGGGAAATATTCCCTTTGGTTGGTGATGCGTGTGGAGGTTTCCCCCAACCTGGGTTCCTTTGGCTTCGGCTTTTGCCAGCCTTGGCCTCTCACCCAGGAATCTGGCCTGGTGCGAAGAAATAAAACAAAAAAAGAGAAGGAAACTCTCATGGTTTTATGTAACGGAGTGAGTAATGACCGCCCGTGCTTTGGGATGCTCTCACATCTGCTTCCTACCAAAGCCCCAGCAAAGAGGCTTCGAGCAGATGGAAAAAGCACATATTTCAGCTTGAATATTTGCTGAGAGGAACTCTGGGGCTCGTTCTCTGCGCTGACTGCCGCGGCGTTGGTTACGGCCGTACGGGAAGGGGCTGTCGGGGTGCCAGGAGCAGCATCGCGCACCCGGGGTGCGGCACGACCGGGCAGGTCCCGGTGAGCCCCGTGTGGGGCTGTGCGCGCGTGTGTGGGATCGGGACGTGCCCATGACTCAACCTTCAGAAGTTCAACAGTTAGTCACAAGTCGATGGAAACCATCTATTGGTTTGGCTCCGGTGCCTGAAATGTGGTTTGGGTTGGGATTTTAGATGTGTTTCCTAGGTGGAAGGGGCTGGATGTGGTTCGATGGGGTTTATGTCACTTGTGCCCACCCTGCTTGCTCTCTCCTTCTGCCTGAAGTGAAATCCCAGGGAGGGGGCTGAAAGTGGGAATGAAATCTAAAGCAGGTGATGGGCAAGAGCCGGGAGCTTGGCACAGCCAAACTTGTAAAGCAGAGGGGATTGTTTTACTATAATCCATACGCTAGCCCCACACTTACACGGTTCCTGATGCAAAGCACCCTCGTATTTATCTCCAATTTGGGTCTTTTCCAAATGATTTTCCCTGGTGCCTCCACTGAACCAGCCTGGCGATGCTGCCTGACCCTGGGGCTGGAGGCAAACCCGCAGCTGGTGGAGCTGGGTGAGGGGATTTGTGGGAATTCACCCACCTTGGCAGCCCTGGGTCGGGGGGGGGGTTATGCTTTTAGGATTTTCTGTGATTCATAACTTAATCGGGTCAGGTTTAGCTCTCACTCCTCCGGCGTTCCGGACTCCTGAGGGGCTGGTGGCCAGCGCAGCCCAAGGAAGAGCCCTCCTCTGCCCAGGTGGCCAGCAGGACTTGTTAATGATTTGTTAATTCAATTAGAAAGTGCTCTTTAACCATGGCGAGGCTGCAGCCCCATTCTGGAGGGCAGGGCTCGCCCCCATGCCTGCGATTCCCTCTGCCAAAACATTTATTTGGTGTTAAGCTGCCAGCTATGCTATGCAAATAGGGATGTTAATCATGAATAAGGTTCATTTTTAGCTCTAGGTTGAGACTAGACATGGGAGGAATCTGTCTCCGGAGGGTTTGGGGAGTGGGGAGCGCTGCCTTGAGGGGGGCACAGCTCCTTGGGGCTGGGTTGCAGGGAGCAAACATCTCTGCTCCCACTCAGCCCCGGGGTCTGTAGAAGTAAAACCTTCTGCTGCGGGTTGAAGGCGGCTTTCAAGTGCGTTTGATGGGCTGCGCTTCCACCAGCCTCCTCCGTGTTGGTGTTGGCTGCTAATAGATGAAACCTGGGTCCGGGCTGGTGGTCCCTGTGTTGGACGCAGAGGATCTTTAATTTGGGAATCATTGAGTCTGGATAACCTGGCTGTAGTGATTCTATCTTAATGGGAGAAAACAGAAACCCCAGTAAGAATGATTAATAACGGGGCCCTCATGTTCCAGTGAATTAATGCTTATTCAGGCAGACAGGGAAGAGAGGAATTAAATTAATATCTGACTTGTAACTGCTACTGTATGTGGTTATTGACTTATCTGGCTTTGGAGGACCATAAATATGTCTTGGGATGTACCCCTGAGACCATAATCTGCTCAGGGTCATGGCACAGGGCTATCTCTGATGCTCCTTCTGAGACTCGTCCTGACTTTTGGGGTCAAAAATCCAAACTCCTCTAACAAAGGACTCAGCCACGTGCAGAGGAATGGGTTTGCACTTTACCGTGAGTGTACGGCATAAATCTTGAAGGACTCTGCCTTGCATAAATAGCTTTTATTGTTTGGAATCCTCCAGCCGGCTCAGGGCTGGAGGGCATGGAGAGCTGGGGAAGATGCATGGGTGAAGCTCCTCAGCTTACGTTTGGGATGGATCACAGCTGGAGTCTCGTACTCTCATCCACTCCCTTTTTCCCTCTTGGATTTTGCAACTCTGAGGCAGTTTAGGGGCTGAGGATGCCTCAGTGATATAAGGTGAGGGGTCTCAGTGTGCCCCTCAGTTACCCTGGGCAAGGAGGCTGGGCATCTGTGAGCCTGGAGAGAGGAGCAATAATAGAATCATGGAATGGTTTAGGCTGGAAGGGACCTCAAAGTTCATCCAGTCCCACTCCTGCCGTGGGCAGGGCCACCTCCTGCTGGATCAGGGTCTCCGAGCCCCATCCAACCTGGCCTTGAACCCCTCCAAGGGATGGCGCAGCCACCCCTGCTCTGGGCAACCAGTATCTTGATGCTGTGGGGATGCTCTGGTGACCCAGCAGAGGCGATGCTGACCCTTGGATGAGCCCAGGGGCTGGCACGGGGCGTTACGTGGCTCAGCATGCCCTGTGCCTGGGTGAGTGAGCTTCTCTGTGTCTGGGACCTTTTGTATCCTCGTATATGTGGGACAGCAGCTTGGTGTGGGGATGCTGTGGGCCAGGCTGACCTGTCATGGTCCCCTTGTGAGGCTGGAGCTGGCATTAGGGTATCCCTGGGCTGCTGAGTTACAGTCTGTCCTTCCTTTAGCTAAGGTGGATGTTTCCTTCCCACCTCTTGGGTTTTGTGGAGGGGATAACTCGCTGCCTGTGTGATTCTCCTTGCAGCAGTGTGTGTTGACCCTTTCTCCAGCACAGCCTGTGTTAGCAGAGAAATTCCTGGCCTGAGTGAATGGTGCTTTGAGTCCCAACCCCTGTTTTTCCCTTGCTCTGAGCCCTGGCTTTGCTGCAGTGAGGAGTTTCATTGGGATGCTCCATTTCATCCTGACAGCCCGTAGGAAGGAGCACGTCCTGTCCCCTTCTCCGGCTCTGCCTCTCCCCTCCAGCTCTGACTACTGACGTCCAGCTCCCGTGGGAGCGATTTCCCCTGCCGAGGGCAAATCCAAGCCCCTTGTTCAGAAACCGCTCGTGGCAGCAGCACAGGGGAATCCTGGCTTTTACGAGGCTGGAAAACAGCGGAGGAGCCCAAGGGCAGCATGGGGTACCCGCAGCCAGGGTGGAGACGCTGCTGCCTTCATCTCAGTAAATGGACTCTGGCTCCTCCAGCAGCGGATGTTCAAACCTCGCAGCTGGGGTTCGGGCTTGGCTTTTTTGCTGGTTTTTGTTTTCTCTTTTCTTGTAGCCCCATGAAACTGGGTTGTCTCAGCTCCGGGAGCGCCGAGGGTTGGGCAAGTGGCGGTCAGGCTGCAAGGCTGAACTGGGGGACGAAAGGATGCGCTGAAGGCGCTTTGCTGTCCCTCCTCCCCTTCCCCCAATTCCCTCCTTTCATCTGCCAAATACCTTGATTTTTTTTTTCCCACCTCTTTTTTTCTTTTTTACTATTACCTGGGCTTTGCATTGGGGGCAGGAGGGAGGCTGGGATGTGTGTGTGTGTGCGCGCGATGAAGCTATTCGAGGAGTTGTGATCTCTGCATTTCATTTTGCAGTTCAGCTGGAAAGATCTCGTTTCCAAATACACCCACACACAGGCACTGAGAGAGAGAAAGCAGGAGAGGAGCTGCTCAAGGAGGGGGATGGAGCTGCTCAAGGAGGGGGATGGAGCTGCTCAAGGCAGGGTCTGGGGGTCCTGGCAGCGCTGGGTGCTTGTGAGCCCTTCCCTGTGTTTGGTGAATCCTATTTGGAGCGGTCCATAGCCTGCACCTGGGGACAGGAGATGGGTACCCTCTGCCTCAACCTTGTATCTCAGTGCTTGGCTGCGTTCTCATTTCTAAAGATGAGCTGGTGCTGGAGTGACTCTTTTAGCTTGTAATTCCCCATCCACACCATCTCCATCCTTGCCAGCCAGGTCCTGACTTCAGCTCCTGGTTTCTGGAGGAGCTGGTGGTGTTGTGGGGGAGCTGGGAAGGATGAGGTTAGCAGAAAACAAATAAACCTTCATCCTGGTGGGCATCTGCAGCAGGTAAATGTGAGGGGCTGGCGGAGAGCTGAGCAGATGGGGACTCAGTGGTGGTAGGAGTTCTTGGTGAGCTTAGCTCTACGGCTTGTGGGGGTGACTGTCACTGGGGTCAGGGCTGAGGAGCAGTTTGGGGTACTGGGATGTGTTTGGGGCTCCTGCAGGGTGCTACCACGGGTGCCTGCATCCCTCCCTGCTCCTCTTTGAGCCTCTCGGGTGGATGCTGGTGGCGCATCTCTGCTCGGCCCCCGCGCACCGAGTCCTCTCGCCGTCCCTTCGGGGTCAGCGCGTGATTTTTTCCATTGCTCCGAAGAGGCTGAGCTCATACAACAATATTCCCTGGGCCAACCCTGCTCGGTTTTGAAGTTTCTTGTTTTGGTATCCCTCAAACTCCATAGCCTCAGGCATGAAACACAACACCCCTTGGCACCGGCGGCTCTTCCCCAGCACGATGGCTTTGGTTATCCCAGCATCGAACCGCCTGGTGCAACCGCTGCCCCAGCCCTGAGCCGCTGGCGGGTTCCATCCCCTCCCAAACTCACCATGAGTCTTAAAAAGTGGTAAAATCAGCTCCTCGGCCACCTCGGCGTGCCGGCTCCCGGCACTGTTTGTCTTAGCTGGAGGCCACGGCCAGCGCCGAGGCTCTGCCAAGCGGCACAAATGCCAGAGCAGTGAGTTTATCCCCCGGTGTTTGATTTGCGGTCGCGGGGGAAGTCGGGTCAGGAGTGAATGTGGCGGATGCGGCAGGCGAGAGCCATTTGGAGACGGTCACAGAAACCTCTTGTGGTGCTAGAAAGTGGGATTCTCTTCTCCTTTTTCCTCCCCCGCTGCAGCGGCCGCGAGGTGAGGTTTATGGGAGCTGAACTGGCAAGCCCAGGGAATATTTTGCCTCGCTCGTATTGTTGAGTTTTATTTCCTTTCTCTGGCAGCGGATGAAGGGAACGGGAACACAAACAGCTTGGCTGGGGGGTTGTTGGTCCAGAGCTCGGCCTGGGCAGTGAGAAGCTGCTTCAATGGGGAGAGAAAATACTCGAAAGTGGCTGGGTTTTCATTGCTTTCCTTCCTCTCTTTCCATCCCCGCTCCTGGGTGGCTCCTAGGATGCTGTTAAATGAGAGGTGAACGCGTCTTAAGGCTGAGGCAGTTAAGGCAAGGATGTGCACTGATTCTCCTGGCCTCCCGTGCGGTCTTGCTGATTAAAATCTTAAATTCTTTCTTTTTTCGAGAAGATTTGGGGTTTCTGTGCCGAGCTGCAGAGTCTCTATGGCAACAGCTAAAGGCAACTCTTATGCCTAACCCTTTCTTTTTCCTTGCAGAGGGGGGACGGGTGCGCAGTGCTGGGGCACCGAGAACCATTTGCACCCCCTAATATTTGGTGTGGTGAGTGCTGGGAGAGGGCTGAGACCGGTTAAATGGAAATATGGAGTTTCCTTGTGCCGCTGTAGCCAAGGGGATGGCGTGAGCTGCGCCCTGGCCGGGTCCCTCTGCCAACAACAGGAGGGTTTGATGTGGGAGAGAGCGGGGTCGCCCCATTCCCTCCATCCCCCCCAAGGCTGGGGGTCCCCCGTGGGTCCGTTCCATCCGGAGGAGTTTGGAGCTGCTCTCAGAGCGTGATCGCAGCAGCATTTCAAGGCGCAATTAAAACCCTTAACCTTTGAGGGAAAGTCTTGCAGCATGAAATGGGAAGGAAACCAGCTGGGCTAAATTGAAACATAATAGGGTTGAGGAGGAATTTTTAGAATCCTGTACTGTAGGTCTTTCTAGAAAGATACCATACAATTTAGTAACATGCTATATTGCTATATGTGATATTTAAATCATCCTATAGTATTGTGTAGGAGGAATCTAATTCTCCACTACACCTTTCCATAGGTTTTCAGTTGCGGGGTGTTCTTTTTTTGTCCAATGGAGTTAAATGAAAAATTATATCCTTCCTCAAAAATTGAACAAAGCGATGAGAAAATAATACCTTTAATTTATTTAATAAAGCATGTAAGTATTTTCCATAGGGGTTTATATGGCTGTATAAAACCTTGCTTTGAGCTTGTTGGGAAGTGGGTTTTGATGGGATGGAGATGAGTTTGGACATGGTCTTGGTCGCACAGGGGGCTTGGGGTTTTCGGGAGGGTTGGGGAAATAAAAATAGCTGCCAGGACTTTTTTTGCATCTCTTTCTCCTTCTGGAATGCAGGTAGAGAGAAGCTGAAGCAGCGGGTTCAGGGCTGGGATTGGAGCCGGGGTGTGAAGCCCTGGTTGGGAGCTGCTAGGAGCGGGTGTGGACGATGCTCCTCTATTTAATATTTTGCAGTGCTGCCTTTTCTATAAGGGCTGAGTCCTGTTGTGTTTCTGCCTGGTGATGCGTGGTTCTGGTCATGCAGTCATCTCCAACGTGGGACAAAGATGCCTCCTCCCTGCCTTGCTGATGGGGGTTAGAGTCTCTCTGTCACTTCTAGCCCCATGAACTGATGTTGCTGGGATGCTCTGCTCTGTTATGGGCAAGGCTAGGGTGTGCGATGGTCTCGGGGTTGATGCTGCTCTCCATGGGAAACTGTGGAGCTGGGCTCCTTCTTGATCTTAGCTCGGAGGTGCCCATCACCCTGGCCTTGGGGACCTGCCTGCTGCTGGGGATCTGCGTGGCTGGATTCGCACCAGGCTCCCGGGGAGCTGATGCCGTCCCAGAGAGAAGTGCAGGGGAAACTGGTGGCCCTGGTCCTTCTTGGTCCCCAGAGGACAAGTGCCTTTTAATAGCCATGGCAACTAATAAGCCCTGTGTGGTGACATCCCTGCTGTCTCCATGGTAACGGGCCGCACATCACATAGCAACATGTGCCTCACGTACCCATGGAAACGGGCCGGGTAGTTTTTTAGCATCGCTGCGTTAAATCTTTGCTCTAGGGGGTGGCAATGGGGTTTATCCTGAGGTGAACTTTCCTCTATGAGGAGGGGAGGGGCTGGAGTGAGACCCGGTGGGCTCAGGGGCTGCAGGACCCCAGGAGCTTCATGGGAATCAGCTTGTAGTGTAGCCTGGTGGGATGTCCCCACGCTGGTGGGGGCAGAGCATGGGGCCAGGGGATACTTTCCCTGCTCCTTCTTTACCCACCTGGCTGTTTTGGTTGCAAATTGGGAGAGTTTAGTTACCTTTGAGGTGTCTTTTTCTTTCAGGTTCTGCTGGGTTGGCTGGCAAGGGAGAGCAAAATACCCAGTTTTGTGGGATGGCGCAGCCAGGGCCTCCCTACCCTTACGGTGAAGAATTTCTTCCAAAGATCTCATGAGGTCAGCTTGCTGTTTCCAAAGTGGTTTTGACGCTGGGATGAAGATCCCAGGGTAAAATCTCCAACTACTTGGCTTCTTGGGCCTCATACCCTGGCAAGCGTGTGATGCTTCTGGGATGAGGATCAGCCCCAGTCGTGGGCTTTGGCAGGGACCCTCGTGTCAGCATCAGGCAGGAGTTTCCCCTCTGGCTCCCCGGTGATGGGGTGGGTTCGTCCCGCCACGTGCGTGAGGCTCAGGGCTAACGGCTGCAGCCAGCTCAGCGAGGTTTTAATTGCATCTGAAATCCTGGCTGTTTTCTCTCGTGGGCTTTGGCTTGGGATGCCACGGGTAGGAAATCAGCGGAAGGAAATAATGAGAATTAAAGCATCTTCAAGGGCTGTTGCATTCCTGGCTCGTGGGGGGCTGGAGGGCAGGATGGAGCTGTGCTCCTCTTTTGGGATAAGCACGGGATAATTCCGTGGGGAAAGGCTGTGCCTGCGCTCCAGCTGGGCATCGCCTGAGAGTGGGATTTGTTCAACCTGGGAGCTCGGAGCTGGCACAGTCCTCTCCAAATCCTCCCCAGTGGCTGCGAGGCTCCGAGCCTGGCAGCAAACAGCCCTGCAGTAGGTGTCCTTTCCCCCCCACTCCTCGTTAGAGGGATGCTCATTAAGGCTGTGAGGAGCCTGGCTATAAATTAGATACAAACGTACAGTTAACGCAGAGTCTCCCCAAGGCCAGGGTAGGTATTCTGGTATTTAAACTAGCAGAGCCCAGGGGAAGGATCCAGCAGAAGGGGGGAAAGGGAGAGATGGCTCTATTTGAGGTCAGTATTTGAACAATGAAGACCAATTAATGGTCCTGAATCAATAGGTCTGCGTGACTGAACTAATACATCCTCACTGAGGATTCATGTGCACGCAGCACCCAGGATGCTTTTGCTGAGAGCCTGTTCGGGGTGAGGTGCTGCTCGGCAGTGATCGTGGTGCTGGCAGCAGTTTTGGTGTTTGTGGCTCTGAGGATGCTGTGGGCTGAGGTCGGGGGTCACTGGTGAGGACGTGCCTGCGAGAGCCTGGGCCGGGCAGCTCCTTCTGCCTCCAGCCCTGCAGGAACCTGCCAAAAATCCACTTATCCCCCTAAAACCATCATCCCAACCCACTATGTTTCCACCACCCAATTTTTCAAGCCAAAGTGGATTAAACTGGGGTGGTTTCCCTGTGCTGGTGGTGTTAAAGCGGAGCGCATCCATCCCCTTGGCTCTCCCAGCGCCGCGGGTATCCTTCCCCGTGCCTTTTGGCCACCCAAGCCTGGCTGGGGCAGCTGCTTATTGACCGTCTGCCATTCCCAGACTCACATTTTTCTTTTTCTTTATTGCTCTTCCAAGAAAACGCGTGTGTGCGTGGGGAGAGGAGATTATCGCGTTAGTGTTGGATACCCTGGGGGGACGTGGGGAGGGCTGCCACGGTCTTTTTGGCTGGACTATCTCCCACAGACAGAGCAGCGCGAGGGATGGTTGATGTGGCACCCATGGGTGCGGCCGTGCTGGGTGCAGGCAGCCGATGCCGTCCCGGGGAGCCTGTGCTCCCCGCAGACATCAGAGCGCATGGCAGGGAGGAGGAAAAACCTCCTTGTTGTTATTATTCCACAAATTTTCTACGCTGAGCTGATGCATATGGCAGATGAGATGATTTGCCTCTGGGCATACAGGAAAAGCAACGCGAGGCAGGATCTTTTTGGCAAGCCTGCGTCTTAATCATGAGATCAGGTTTTCATGGGGTGGGAAAGGGATGGAGAGGCCACAATTTGTGCCCCTGTGGGTCGTAGGATCCCTACACCAAGGCCGGTGATGCCCATGGAGCTGGGTGAGGCTGCGACTTGCTGCTTTTCATCCCCATCCTTTCAGCAGACGGGGGAAAGTGGCTGCTATTTCCACGGTCTCGCTCTGTTTCCAGGTTAGAAATCCAGGACGCTCCCAAGGAAGGTGGGGGAAAGGCTGCCAAACCTGGCTGCGCGCAGGAGATTATTTATGGCTGGGGTTGGTGCCGCGTTTGATACCTTTCGCTGCCTCGTTCCCACCTCCCACAGCCCCGCGCTGCAGCTGGGCTGGAGGAGGTGGAAGGGGAAAACGCCGTTGGCAGGTCCCACGGGGCCTGATCCTGCCCTGCTCAGGTGTGATGGGGGAGATGAGCGTGTCGGGTCTCTGCGAGGAGTTACTGTCCGACTGGGCAGGATACAGGTGTCCTTCCCATCGCGTCTCCCGTCGCCTGGCACGGGGGGCAGGAGGCTGGTGCGAGTGTCCCTGTGCCGGCACCATGCGGGGTGACACAGATCCTGGGGACCCTCCCCTCCCGCTGTCGCTGCCGAGGGTGCGTGGGCAGACAGGATGAATGAGTGCTGCTCTCGGGGATGCTTGCAGCAGGTGCTAACGAGCGTGCCTTGAAATACCTCACCGCCGTGAAATAGGTGGATTTTGATTGTTGAAAAAAAAAAAGTAGGAAAAAAGCATGGATGCTGGCCAGGAGCATTTGGCAGGAGCTTCCTCCTCTTCCTCCTCCCTTGCCACCAGCAGAGCCCACATCCAGCGCAGGAGGGTGAGGATGCTGCAGGCTGTGAGGCTGTTCGGTAGCGGGACTGGTGCAGGATGTGCCCCTCCTGTACCACTCTGGACAGGCTGCTGGCGCTGGAGGGATGTCAGGGCTCAAGTGCTGGTTGAACTGGGCTCCAGCTGGGTCCCTGGGAGTCGGGCACGGCTCAGAGGTGCACGCGCTCTCTTGCCGTTTCAGTCCCTGCCCTTGGCTGTCGTTTCCCTTTGAGCTGGCGGAGGGGCTGGGTGAGCCCAGCACCAACCCAGCGCGTTTAGAAACAGCAGCTTCGCCTCCAGCCCCATCCCGAGCCGCGGATGGGGAGCGTAATTTATGTTTTTGTGCTGTTCTAGCGATTTCTGGTGTGCTCCCACGACTCCAGCTGCCAGGACAGCCGGGCGAGCTGGCAGTGCTGGGAGCTCCTCACTCCTCCTGGCTGGCCCACGCTGCCCAAGGCGAAGCTGGGGCGAGCGCGGAGCTCTCAGCCTGGCACCGGAGGTGTTGCGGGTGGCTGAGCAAACTGGCATTTGCTAAAATTACCGAGGCTGGTTCCCTGCCGAGGGAATCGCTTGCACGGTGCCGAGTGCTGCACTCCCTGTGTGTCGGCATCACTTTGCTGCTGCTGGAGAGGCTTTTGGTTCAGTGTCCTCTGCCACAGTGCTGGGCGTCACATTCCCTGCTTGCCGGCATCACTTTGCTCTAGGAGAGGTTTTGGGCTCAGCATCCTCTGCCACGGTGCTGGGCATCATGTTCCATGCTTGTTGGCATCACTTTGCTCTAGGAGAGGTTTTTGGTTCAGTGTCCTCTGCCACGGTGCTGGGCATCATGTTCCATGCTTGTTGGCATCACCTTGCTCTAGAAGAGGTTTTGGGCTCGGCATCCTCTGCCACGGTGCTGGGTGTCAAATTCCCCGCTTGCCGGCATCACTTTGCTGCGGGAGAGTTTTTGGTTCAGCATCCTCTGTGAATGGGGAGGTGCGGGTGCTGGGTTGGGGCGGCTGGCGCCGGGCGGGCTGGGGGGACCCGACACACGCATGTTTGTGGAAAGTAGAGAGTAAACACTGTCACTTCGCATTACGTCCCCGCGTGCCATCAGACAGGAGCTGGCAAGGGCTGCCTGCACCCACCCCGCCTGCAACCGGAGCCTGGGCAGCCGCGGCCAAGAGCGGGTGCCGGCCAAACCCCGAGCGGCTGCGCTGGCTGCGCTCTGCGGAGCAGCCTCGCTTGATTAAGAAATTGTTGCATAACCTCTAATGAGGTTCCTCTCCGGTTTGCAGCCGCTTGCCTCTCTCCCTTCTAATGAAGCTGGCAGGCGGTTTTCCCTAGGTTTGCCTTCCGAGGAGGGCTGCCGTGTGGATAACGGGGCTGGGGCTGCGCTGTGCTGCCCCCAGCTTTGGGTTTCTCTTTAATGGGGGGTCTGTGGTGGGGATGGGGACAAGGCAGCACCTTACGCACACGCTGCTGCTGTTGGGGACCCCTGGGGCATCACCAGCATCGCCACTGCCTTGGGTGGGTGCTGGGTGAGGCGGCTGCTGTCCCGGCATCGCTGGCTGCGTTGCCCAAGCTGCTGCTCGCCCGCTGAAAGAACACGGAGTGGCTGAGCACTGTTGCCTGGAAGGAGGAAAAAAGTCCAATTGTTTATTTTGAAGGGAGGAGGGAGGCAGGGCAAGGAGGGATCGCAGCGTGCCGTGCTCCGCAGCCGGCCAGAGGCGACGGCTCCTTTCGGCAGTGACCCCAAGAGCCAGACACGTTCCCCTTGGCCCGAGCCCTCTCTTACTGAAATGCACCATTGGCACCCGGCGGCTGAGCCGGGGACGCTGCCGGGAAACCCGAGAGCCTTTGGCTTTGCTAGAAATGAAACAAGAGGGTGGGGAGGCCCCGTTGGCAGGGGGTCTGACCCTGCTTTCCCACTCGGGGCCAAGGGGAACAAAAGAAGAACCCGCGGTGACATTTTGAGCATTGCGCAACTTGACACAATTGGCAGCGGGTTGGCTTTCTCAGACTGTTCCCTCCATGCACGCACTCCTTCCCAAGCCCCAGCTCTCCTCTTCCTCCCTGGAAAGCAGCCGGTGCTGGGAGCTGCTCCCAGCTGCCACCCCAGGGAGGATGCGCCCCGCGAGCCCCTCTCTCACCCAGAGGCTCACGGTCCTGATCTACCTCCGTGTGGATCCCAGCGGCTCCGAGGGGCAGTGCTGAGCCCCACAGCTCCTGCCTGGGGGTGGTGGCAGGGAGGGGGGACATCCCTGGGGTCGTCCCTTTGGGGCTGAGCCAGCCCTGTGATCCCGCTGCTGTGGGCGCTGGGTGGCTCCGTGTCCCCCATCCTGCTGCTGCAGCCCCCCCCGGGGTCCCCGCAGCTCAGCTGGGAGAGCCCTATGAAAGCAGATTTATGGGGTGCTGGCTCTGCTGGCTGGTCCCTCTGCAGGGCATCCTTTGAGCAGTCCCCCCCGGAACGCCTCCCTGTGTGCCTGTGGTGTTCAGGGTGGGCATCTCAAGGGTTCCATCCTTGCTGTGGCAGCTCCTGGGGCTTTGGGATCACAGGGGGTTCGGGGAATCCCAAAGGCCTGTCCTGCCTCAGTTTCCCCAGTAGTAGCAGAGGTGTTGCAGTGGGGAGTGTGATCCCCAGCGGATAATGTGAAATGAGTATTGGGAACCCGCAGCTCTCTGGCTTCTCTCCCACCACTCCCGACCTTCCTCTTGCTCACGCAGATAAGTTTTGTGTTTTACTTCTTAAAATACAGATATATGTATATAAATACCGGGTCTTGGCAGCCGCTCTTCCTCAGCACCTGCTGTTTCCCCGGATGGATGGGGATTTGGTAACGTAGCAGCCTCCCCGCTCCCTGGGGCCTCTTAAACCCGGACTCAGTTTATGGCACCGTGCAGCCCCCGCTCTCCCCAGCCAGACCCCGCGGCGGCCGGACGGGCTCCTGCCCTGGTCCCAGCTCGGGGTTTGCTGGGGGCTCAGCCTGGAGCTGGTGGCTCCTTTGCAGTTGGTGACTTGTTTGAAAATGCTGGTCTTGGCTTGGTCCTGCTGCATCCTCTTGGCTGGCCACCCTAGCGCATCCCTGAGCGCCGAGCTGCTGCTTTGGTTGGGGGTTTTAATGCCTCGTGGTTTCTAGTAACCATGGGGTTGGCTTGTGGTCTGCCGGGGTGACCTGCTGGGGGTTTTAGTTATGGCCAAACTCAGCCCTGCAGGGCTGGGGAGGCTGTGCGTTGGGGTCAGCGGCGGTATGTGGGCTCTGCATCCTCGCTGGACATTGCAGTTGTTCCTGCTCCACCTTCTGCCGTGGCTTTGGGACCCTCCTGCTGCTCCAGGCACTGGAACAGGCTGCCCAGGGAGGAGGTTGAGTCGCCTTCCCTGGAGGGGTTTAAGGGACGGGTGGATGAGGTGCTGAGGGACATGGGTTAGTGATTGATGGGAATGGTTGGACTCGATGATCCAGTGGGTCTTTTCCAACCTAGGGATTCTGTGATTCCTGCCTGCACCCCCAGAGCCGGGGTGACCTCTGCTGTGGTCACGTTTCCCTTTGCTGCTGTGCTGGGAGCACAGGGCGTCACCATCTCCTTCCTCCTCTTCTCCATCACCACTGGGTGAATGCTGGTGGGACGCTGGGCTCTTCCATGAGCAGCTCCTGCTCTTCATCGCTGGGTTCCCAGCACAGCCCGTGGAAGGAAAGCCCAGCTCGGGGGTGGCTGCGAGGTTTTATAATCCTGAGAATGAATCCCAGCGATGGCCCTGGTTCTCGGGGGAGCAGGGTCACGTCGCTGCCCAGGAAACCGCTCCCTGGGAGCCACAGCTCATTAAAAAGGGAAAGAAACCCGGCCGAGCTGGGAGCAGGGTGTGGGAAGACTCGCTGGCCGTGGCCACGCTCCCCACGTCTCTGAGTATGCGCTTGAGCTTCCCCTCGCACAGTTTTGATGCAGCAGGACCACGGCGTCTTGAGGGGAATTTGCTCACATGTCGAGCAAACAGAATCATGGATGGTTTGGGTTGGAAGGGACCTCACAGCCCATCCAGTCGCACCCCCGCCATGGGCAGGGACACCTCCCCTGGATCAGGGGCTCCAAGCCCCATCCAGCCTGGCCTTGAACTCCTCACAGGGATGGAGAGCGGGGCAAATAATTCATCCTGAATAATCCACCTCGCTAATTTATTAGCTGGATAGACATCACTGCATTCCTTCCTCAGCCTGCCTCCCAGCAGATCCCAACCTTCCTAAACTGGAGAGCATTCCTTCCCCTGCCGTTTCCGCTGGTGAGCTCGGGCTCGCTCTGTTTATTTGCAAATAGTCCGTTTGCGTGTGTTGCTTGGATCGCTCCGACGGCGCCTGCCTTTGATTTGGCCACGTAGCTCGCTCCGGGGTTTGCTGACCCCCGGCGGGGTGAGCTGCAGCTCTGAGAACCAGGGCTTTGCCCCTAGCAGCTGCAGGGGTTTTTTAATTCCGAATTTGTTTTCTGCAGCCGATCCCTGATTTTTCTCACCGCTGCCATCCCCGCAGGATCCACAAGGATCCCGTGGGAAGCAGGGGGGAGCGGAGGTGATGGAGAGAGCCTGGTGGTGCACGTTGTGCTGTTCAGGTTTTGGTAGCGGTTGCTCGTCTCCCAGTCCTCAGTCTGGGGTCCGTCCTTAAAAATACATGCAAAAAGCACCAGTTCCTATAGAGAAGTGCAGCCTCCTCCATCCTGCAGGAAGCATAAGCTGTCCTGTCTCCTCCAGAAGCATCCCTAGGCCAGGGAGCGTGGAAGAGAAAGCTACTGGAGGAGGGGAAAACCTGATGTGAACTGGGAACAAAGCAACTGAGCTGTTTGCTGAGTCCTGTATGGGCACTCTCACCTGGCACACAGGACTGGATAGTTAACAGTCAAGATTTGGTGACTCCTCCTTCCAGTTTGTTCCCACTTATCCTTTATAGACAGTTAATCAGACAGGGGTGTTGGGAGCTGATGGGTCTAGGGCCTGTGGGATCTGCGCTGGAGGAGGATGGGATGGGATGGGGGTGTTGTTCAACAGCACCTCTTCAGATCCAAATCTTCTCACTGCAAGGAAGGCTCTGGAGGGAGTGGATATTGCTCCCTCTGCCAGGATGGCTCCTGGAGTTGTCATTCCTGGAGGAGCTGTGGGAGCCCATCTCCCTCAAGCAGCTCTTGGCCTTGGCCATCGCCTCTGTGCGAAGAGGGGGTGCAGGGCAGAGCCCGTTCTCTCTGTTTAGGTTTGAGGGCAGGTGGCTTCCCCAGCTGGCGGGGCAGCGGGTCCCAGCGCTGCCACCCTGGGCTCCGGCGGATGAGCGGCAGTGGCTCTAATTGTGCCTGAATTCCTTGGAACCACAAGTGAAATCTGCAGTAGTGCAGAAAGTAAACAGCTCGGTGCCAAAATTCCCAGTGCTTTGGGGAACCTTCCACTCGGAGAAGGTTCCAGGCTGCTAACAGAGAGCCTGCTGCTCCCTGGCCTCCGTGCACAGAGACCTCCTGGACTGGGTGGGATGCAGCCACGGCACAGCGGGGAGCGTGCTGGGAGCCCTGTGGAGCCAGGCTGGCTTCGTGCCTTGCAGCAGCTGGAATAAAAGCTCTTCTCAAGGTAGGTTTTTTTCATCCTTCTGCTGTGTGCATCTGCTGAGCACTGTGGCTTTAATCTCCTCCTTGCAGATTGTCCGGGATGCTGGAGTGGCCTTTGCTGCAGGGATAGGAGCGAGGGAAATGGCTGTAGGAGCCAGTGCTGCAGGGCAGGGGCTGCTGCACACGTGTTGCATGTGCTGGGGAAGACACTGTCCCCTTCGCGTATCCCCTGGTGTGGATGTGAGTGTCTTCAGGCACGAGCGTCTCTTGTGTTTACCCTATAGAATCGTGCAATGGTTTGAGTTGGAAAAGACCTCAAAGCCCATCCAGCTACAGCCCCTGCCATGGGCAGGGACACCTCCCCTGGATCAGGGGCTCCAAGCCCCATCCAGCCTCCCTTGAACCCCTCCAGGGGTGGGGCAGCCACCCCTGCTCTGGGCAGCCTGGGCCAGGGCCTCCCCACCCTCACGGGAGAACTTTTCTCCCTGATATCTCATCTCAATCTTCCCTCTTTCAGCTGAAAACCATTCCCCTTCCAGCCCTGCTCTCCCACCCACGCGTGGCTGATTCCCAGCGACCCCTTCCCCTCCGGCCAGGGATGGTCCCAGCGCCTCCCACTCCTGCAGCTCCGTTGAGCGGCTCTGGTTCCCTCGGCCTCTCCCTGCGGGTCAGACCTTTCTCTGGCTCCTCTCCAAGGCTTCAGATCTGCTCTCAGAAAAGCAAAACCATAAAGTTTGCCCCAGCTGGAGCCCGGACCCGCAGTGGCCGGCTTGGGAGGCAAGCGCTGGACCCGGTGGATATTTATAATGCAGCAGCAAGGTTAAAAATAACAGAAATTTCAGTGCAGGGAGCTTTTTTTTCAGAGGATAAGAAATTTTCGCTTCTGTGTTTGGATGCCAGAGCCAGTGCTGGTCATCCTCTGTCCCTGTGCCGCGTCCCCTGGGTGCTGCGAGTCCCTTCGTCCCAGTGCGCTGGGTCCTCTTTGGTGGCTGCAGGGACCGTCCCTGCTCCTGGAGGCACCGTGGGAAGCTTTGAAAACTGTGTGGTGCCAAGCGGGCGCTGCAGGAGCGAGCGGAGTGAGGCAGAGCGGGGCTCTGCTCCAGGGTCCTGGTGGCTGCGAGGAGGGAGGAGCGCCCGGTTGCGGCTCCTGTGCATCCCCCTCAGCTGCTTTTACTGTTGTGGTGTTTGTTCCCCTGCCAGGGGTCAGAGGGGTTCCCACTCCCAGCATCTCTGCTGCTGGCAGGCACATCTGGCGGCGATGACTCTGCTCCCAGAGCCCCTTCAAAGCCTCCTGGGAGGGATCCTGTGGCGTTCGGCTCCCCAGGACAGATGAGGTGTAGGGTGGGAGGAGGATGCTCCCCATGCTCAGCTCTTGGGAGCCGGGCTGGGCTCTGCTGAGTGCGTTCCTGGCATGGCAGCTTTGCCCCTTTGGCTCTCCCTGTGCTGCTTTGCTGTCCAAAAACCCAAAGCTTTGGGTGGTGCAGCATCCCTTATAACCTCCTCTTCCAGCCCGCTATGGCTGAGACACCGAACCATCACAAATTGCCACGCAGGCACGTTTTTCCTCGTCGTTGTCTTTTTTTGGTTCTGCTCAAACCTGTTCCCTGTTGACACAGCGGTGGCTTTGATCAAGCTGGCTGGGCCTGAGCAGGGGTGACCTTTCCCGCGTTTGCTCTCTGGAATCAGGACCATCCGCGCTCTGGGCTTGTGGCTCTGCAGCTCCAGGGAAGCCAGCGGGCGACCCTGAGCGCTCGAAGCTGGCACCCAGCAGGACCAGTGCCACCTCCTCCTTTTCATTTCTGTCCTCCTGGCTTTTCACCCTTTTCCTGGGACCCGATCATGTTTTATTTCCATGATTGTAGAATCAGGGAATGGTTTGGGCTGGAAGGGACCTCACAGCCCATCCAGTCCCACTCCTGCCATGGGCAGGGACACCTCCCACTGGATCAGGGGCTCCAAGCCCCATCCAGCCTGGCCTTGAACCCCTCCAGGGATGGGGCAGCCACCCCTGCTCTGATGTAGAGTCGTATCCTCTGCAGGAGGATGCTTGTCCGCAGCTCTGGACCCTGGGAAGGTGCAGGAGCACCCAGAAAGCCTCCTCCCACCTGCCTGGGGAGCAGCTGTGGACTCCCCCCCCCGCCCCCTGGTTCTTCTGTTATGGTTCACATTTTGGGGAGCAGAGCCAAGGGTTGTGCTGGTAGCATTTCTAGCTGAGCAAAACGAGGCAGGGATGGAAACTGGAGACGAGCTGGAGGCTCCATCTGTGACATCAGTTCCTGTAGGATTCGTGTGGACTCGCCTGTCTTGTTCTGGGTAGTAGGAGCAATGTGTGAAACCCTTCGGGGACCGTCCCCGAGCATCCCTGGCCCCTCTCTTCCTGCTAAACCTGAGCAGCCTGGGAACCCAAACTTTGCTGTTCGTTATCTGTGTTGAAGCGAACTCGCTAACGTTACTTCTTGGCAAAATCTTCCGAAGAAGTCCTCGAGGGTGAAATGAAACGGGGTCACCGAAGGGCTTAATTCAGTGTGTTGCCCTTCAAGGGAAGGGAAAGTCAGACTAGAAGTTTTAAACATTTTATAAAAATATCCACATGTGCTCAGTGCAAAACTCACTGTCTTTACCTAATTTAGAAAATGACTTTATATGGAGAAAGATTTAACACTGCTTCGTGGAGGGGAAGAATAATGAATACGCCTGTACCGAATCGCGCTGTCAGCCCAAGATCTCCAAGTGCTTTCGAAAGGGTTGGAGAGAAATAATTGTTCTTCCCTTCCCTGGTTTTAGAAACTGAGGCATGGGATGAGAAAGGCAGAAAAGTGCAACTTTCCCGGCTAATTTTAGCCCTTTGAAGTCCAGATCGAAGAGCCTAAATAAATGGCCTGGTTTTAATAGAGCGCTGGTCAAGTCTCCAGAGTAAAACCTGGAATCGAGCTGGCTCTGTGGGTCTGCAGAGGTGGAGGGGTGTGGACAGGGAGCCTTAATTTGGTGCTGCCACTGAGCGCCTTGCTATGGTCTAGGAGCAGGCGATGAAGTGAATGAGAGGGAATTCATAGAATCATGGAATGGGTTGGGTTGGAAGGGACCTTAAAGTCCATCCAGTCCCACCCCTGCCATGGGCAGGGACACCTCCCATGGATCAGGGGCTCCAAGCCCCATCCAGCCTGGCCTTGAACTCCTCCAGGGAGGAATTGATCTGAATTCCTTTGAAATGAAAAGTAAGGAGTTTCTGTTTGGGGCAGCAGCGTTTGAGCCAGGTGGGCTTAATGCCCTTGGTAGCACTGGGGCTTGGATCTGGAGAGCAGAGCAGATACAGGCTTTTCAGCCCCGTTGTTGCACCCCAGCTTCTGTAATAATTTTTTTTGGTAATAAATAGTGCAGTTGGTGAAGGAAAAGAGGAAGCTGAGGTAAGGGAAGCACCTGTGTGGACCCACGCAGCCGAGCCACGTGTGGGTTCTTGGGAGTCTGTGCCAGGATGCTTTTGGCACACATGGACCATCTTCCTTGGTAGCGGGTGCTGAGGCTGAAGCTGCTGCTCCTGCTGCCCAAGTAGAAAGCAAAATCCCTTGAAAGGGAAAGCTCCATCTCACTTGCTCGGCTGAGCAGTCTGCTGGGTCCGCAGGGTCAACCTCACCGGGAATAAGTGGTGAAGCGCTTGCAGAAGTCGAGCTTTGGATTAGGTGGGCTTGGCTGGGATCCTAAAGCCAAACAAGCTGGAACAGACGTGGGCTGGTGGGTCTCACTGGGAGGTGGAACCCTCTTCACCTGCCTGGGCTGGGGAGCTCCTTCCCCAAGCTCTGGAGCTTGCAGGGGCAGTGGGGACCCACGAGGAGATGGTGTGACACCTGCTTCTGTTTCAGGGTGGTGATGTAAGGTGGGGACAAAATAGGTGTCTTGGTGGTTTACCTCCTGGTAGGGACCAGAGATCACTTGTGTTCATCTGCTCTGGGCAAGAACAAATGATAATTTTAATTATGTGGATATGATACAACCTGCCTCTGTCTGTGTTGAGGGCCTGTCTGCAAAGTTGGATGAGCAAGAATTGCAATAACTGTTTCCTTGGTCCCAATCCTGGCACCTACAGCTTCTTTTTCACATGCCAGACCTTGTGGTATTTTGGTTTTGTGCCTGGCTTGTCCTTCTGTGAAATCACCTCCCTCTGAAGTAGCATGTCCAGGCCTGGACGATGCTCATAATTCCTCTATCTTTATGATGGAGCTTCTAGGGTGATGGGATGGGGTGAATCCTCCGATTCCCGCTGGCATCGTGCGGTGTTGGTGTCAGCAGCGTCCCGCGATGCTGTGGTGCGGGCAGCGTGCTGGGTCAGTATTTTCCCACAGCAGGAGTGGGAGCTGGGTAGCCAAAAAGGCACCCCAGGCTGCTGCCCAGAAGCCCTGTGCCTCGTTTTTTTGCTCCCTCATGGTTTTGGTCGGTCTGTGACACCTTCCCTCGTGCTGCAGGACTGTGGGCATCGCCAGGGAGCAGGAGCCATCCCTGTGGAGCCGAGCAGCCAGGCTGCCTGGCCCTCCTGGTGCTTGGAGAGCGCGATTCCCCTCGCGGGCGGCTCTTGTGCTGGGAAACCCCTCTGGTTTTGCTCTGTTGTCATTTAGAGATGTCACCTCCCCGGGATGCCCAGAACGCGCCTGCTGGCACTCGAGGTGGCAGGAATCGCGGCTGCAGCACAGATGGGATGGGAGAGGCCAGATCAGGAGAAAATGAATTGGGATGCGCAGAAGTCCCCTTGATGGGGACGGTCCCCTCTAATCCGGCTCAGTCCTCCTTATTTACAGTTGCCGAGAGCGAAGGCAGGAGAAAAGATGCCTGGCAAGATGCACAAAGCATTTCTCCTTCCCCCCCAGCTGCTTTGCTCTCGCTAATGTATTTGCTGGCAGCGCTTGGCGTCCCCGGAGCATTTGAGCGTGGTTGGAGCAACTGTTTGCAGCCAAAGGCAGCGGGGTCGGAGCCGGCACGGGGCTGGGGGGCTGCCGGGAGCCCCCAGCCCCTCAGCACGGGGTGTGCGTGAGGAATCAAAGTGCTGAGCTCTTCTCTGTCCCCTCCTCAGCTCGCAGGGATGTGGGCAGAGAAGCCTCGCAGCTCCAGGCTCCTTCTCTCCTTCCTCCTGCTATGGGCAGAGCCTGGGTGCTGCTCGGAGCTCCGTGCCAGGGGGGTTTCCCTGGACTTTCCTTCTTGAAAATTCCCACTGAGAGGCCCCAGGGTTGTTTTCCTTCGGTTCTTTGCTCAGTAAGAAGTGTGGGGACATCTCACATTTTCACAGAAAGGGTCATTGGGCACTGGCAGAGGCTGCCCAGGGAGGGGGTTGAGTCACCTTCCCTGGAGGGGTTTAAGGGACGGGTGGACGAGGTGCTGAGGGACATGGGTTAGTGATGGATGGGAATGGTTGGACTCGATGATCCGGTGGGTCCTTTCCAACCTGCAAGATTCTATCTGAGGGCGTTGGTTGGTGATGCAGGAAGGGCCGAGCTCCGCGGGACTCGATTTGGTTGCACCTTGCAGTGATGCAGATGAGACCAAACCACCCCAACATCTCCTGCACCATCAATCTTGGTGTTTGGCCCCACTGGTTGCAGGCAAGTGCTTGCCTCCCGAGCCTCGAGCGCTCCCGTAGGTGCTGGAACCGCGCTGCCCGTGCCGGGGCTGTGGCACTCCGGCTGCCGCAGAACATTCTGGCGTGTTTAATAAGGGGTTGGTGCGGTCACTGCACTTGTTCCAGGCAAAAGCAATGAGAATTTTATGAGGTGTAAATGGATTGTGAGTGCCTGAAAGCATCCGTGTCCCGCTCTGTGCATGCACGCGCTTCTGCACCTCCTCTCAGTCTCTTGTCTCCTTGCAGACTTGGAGAAAAGATAAATATTAGCACCGTGAGATGCTCTAATCCGCATTTCTGCCCACGTTGCTGCTGTTGTGGTTAAAAACCCCTTTTTCTGGCTGTGGGATTCATTAGGGCCCAGTCTCCGGGGTTCAGAGCAGCCGTTAATGAGGGAGCAGTAATATCTGGAGCTCATTTCAAAGCAATAATGGAATTAGGAAGAAGACAAACACAGCTCAGTCCCGTGCCTGATGGCTTTATTTTCGGCTTCTTTCTTGCTTTTCACTTTATTAGTTAGAATTAGAACATCCATTTTGCATTAGAGGGCAGCTGATGAAATCACACGGGATCAGAGAGAGGGAGAGTTACCAACGATGGGCTGAGATGGGGAAGTTTGAGCCATTTTTGAGACCTTTTGCCACTGTGAAAAGCACGGGGGGAGCAGGAGGGGCTGGGGGGGCTGCGATGGAGAGGGAGACAGGACAGCGAAGGGCAAGAGCCGGAGCCAGCAGCCTCTTCAGCGAGGCTTGTAATATGTTATTAATGGAAAAGAAACTGCACTTTTTATTTTGTGGAAATTCTTTTGTTCCACATTAATTTTTAAAGCACGCTTTGCTCCCATTACAGCCTCCTGCCGGAGCGCGGGGCTGCCTGGGAGGAGCTGCCCTTTCTAAGGCTTTGGGGGGCTTGTTTTGTGTCCAGGGGGATGGTGCTGGGTTGCAGGGTCTGTCCCCGGGGCCAGTACCCCAGCCTCATCACTCCATTCGCATCCATCGAGCATCACCCAGGCCCGCAGGTGGAGGACACGGGAGGTGCTGGGGCCGGTGGGCTGCGTGCCTTCGTTAGATGCTTGACGAGGGCTTGCCTCCACATGGAGCTTGCTCTTAATTAATTCCGTGTGTGGAGGCACGCGGATCCTGGAACAGGAACAAGGCGCCCTTATTCCCCCAATAAGCTTGTCTGCACATGGAGTCAATCAATAGCAGCTCATCAGGAGCAGGGCACTGGCTGGAGATGCCGCCTATGGATGAGTCACATCCAGAGAGGGGGGCATAAAACCCCCAAATTAAAAAGGAGTCGGCAGTCTGAGTCCAGAGCTGGATCATAGGAATGGCCATCGTGTGTCTGGTGTGCCAAACCAGAGGGCTGGCTTGGTACCACGTCCTCTCTCCTGCCTGGTAAGACTTGCAGGTGAATTTTGCCCCTTGAACCCATAGTTCTTTGCCAGGAGAGGGGGTGGCTGAGATCGGGACGCTAGGGGCTTCAGTGCATTTTTCATGGAGGTTTTGGAGAGATTATAGATGATAGAATCATGGAACGCTTTGGGTTGGAAGGGATCTCAAAGCCCATCCAGTCCCACCCCTGCCCTGGGCAGGGACACCTCCCATGGATCAGGGGCTCCAAGCCCCATCCAACCTGGCCTTGAACCCCTCCAGGGATGGGGCAGCCACCCCTGCTCTGGGCAACCTGTTCCAGGGCCTCCCCGCCCTCCTAGCAAAACATTTGATCTCCTCTCCATCTCAGACTTAGTGCAGACCAAGTGCGTGGGCAGGTGTTGGGACCAAGCCTCTCCTGGGCTTCCCAGCTCGCTCCAGCTCCCTCTCCCCACCGTGGCTCTGCCCTGGGGAGAGCAGCTTGTTCCACATAAACCCTGCGCCTGCGATGGCTTTTAGTCACATTTAGTCACTGCGGTATTTTGACGCGGCTTCAAGATGTTTCAGCTCATGTAGACAAGCGTAGACACCTCAAGAACTGAGTCAGGCACACAGGCGCAGCGTGGGGCTCGAGCATCACCCAGGGACGCTCTGGTTGAGCATCACCCACTGCTGTCACCAGCCGGCGGCTCCCTCCCCGCGTTCACAAGGAGAAGCAGCAGGTTGGAGGCTGGGGTGGCCTCGACCTCCCTATCTCCACCTGCAAAATGACCTTAGTGCTCATCCTTGTTATAGAATCAGAGCATCGTTGAGGTTGGAAAAGACCTCTAAGATCATCCAGTCTGAATTGCTTGCACTGAAATCCACTGGTTTTCTTCTTTTTTTTTTTTATTGTAGGCTTTAAAATCTGAAGTGTGTAAGATGGTTCCTGTCTAATTAAGTAGTTAATCTGAAACAAAATATTGTGGTTTATGGTGATATTTTTTTTTAGAAAGGAAACGTTGGCTCCATTTCTAAGTGAAACATTGAAGTAGGCCAGTTGGAAAATCACCATTGAGTTCAGGCTTCGTAAACATAATTTCTTTAATATTTGTTTTTTTCGCCAACTTGAAGCCAGGTAAGAAAACATAAACACAAATTTATGGGTAGTTTGAGTCACCCTGAAGTTGTTTCTTCAGCAAAGCTTTGCATGGGAAGTTCTACCCAGTGCTGGCTGATGGAAATCATGAGGAGGGAAGGGCTGGGTTCTCTGGTGATCGCCGCAGCTCCCACCGGCACCTGGAGAGGGTTTCCCTCAAAGGAGATTAGCACCTTCCTTATCGTTGTGGTGATGCTCTTGAGAACCCTCCTGGCTGATGTCCCCAGGGCAGGACAGTGGCACCAGTGGAGGGGAAGGAAGAAGGCCTGGGGACAGGGCTTTGCGGTCCCCAACTCTCCTTTAACTGGTGTTAAGCTGTTTGCATCCTTCAGAAATGGCAACACCGGTCCCTCCAGCCCTTCTGTCCTCTCTCAGTCCATAGGGTTCAAATGATGCTGGGTTTGTCCTTGGATTCATCATCCTTGCTCTTTGCAAGGGTTTGGCCAGGTTTCTTCAGGGGCTTTGAGCTTGTACCCTTCTGGAATTCAGACACTGGCTGGGAAGAAGGGCCCAGCGGCAGCAGGTGTGGAGAGCTGGATGCTTTTGGCTTCTCCTGGAGCCGGTGCAGCCAGGAATCGCACTGCCCCATCTGCCCCGACTCCCCCTTTCTCCTCTGCCGAGCCCCAGCTGGGCAAAGCCCAGAATCTGAGCTTCCCTAGAGGTGTTGGAAGGTATTTGCCTTGGCGTGGTGGACACGTTTCCCTGCTCGGTGGAAGCGGAGGGGTGGAAGGGTGTTTTGAAATGCCCTCATGCCTGCTCGCATGGCTGGAGATCTTAGTGCTGGATCTGGAACCTGCGGTGTCTGCGGGGCACGGGCTGTGCCGGGAGGTAGGATGCTCTGCTGGTGCAGGGAGGTTGCTCCAGTGCCTCCCTCCTGCCCCGAGCCCCGATTTCCCCATCTCTCAGATCCCACCTGTGGGCATCCCTTGTCCAGGTGCCTGTGGGTGGGCACAGGCTGTGCGAGGGGTTGGGAGTAGAAACCAGTCGGGCATCTCTGATGGAGAAGGAGCTGATTTTAGCTTGCTCGCATCCCAACACCTTACCAACGGCTCTTTCTTCCGAGGTTTCCTGTGGCCCTCGGTCAGCAGAGGGAATTCCCTCGCCTCTGCCCGACCTGCAGCTGCAGCAAATGCCTGGACGGGCTGCGATTGCTGCCTCTCCCCACGCTCACTGGGGTTTGTGGTCCCTGCTCGGTTACTGCGTCTCAGAGCCTTCCTGCTGCCCGCTCCGGGCGATTGGGGAAGCACTGAATTAATCAGTGTCGGCTGTTGACCCTGCAGAGCAATTCCGTCTCCTGCGCTCCTGGCTGCAGCTGCTGACATCCTCTGCCCTGGATAAATCTTTCATGCGCTCACTTTGTGTATTTTTAATAGGCTGGGATTGGGTTCAAGCTCAGGCTGGTGCTCGGTGGGGGCTGCATCCCCCAGCGGGATGTGGATGGAGCAGGGACAGAGTGGTTGCAAGGGATGGGGGTGCGGAGGGGGCAGAGCTGGGCTGGCTGGTGCTGGGCAGGGTGCTGATGCTCACAGGGAACGCTTGGAGTGTCTCCACCAAGGGGAATGGAGCTGGGGAAGGGATTGGTGAGGCAGCTGAGGGACCTGGGGCTCTTGCGCCTGGAGAAGAGGAGGCTGAGGGGAGACCTCATCACTGTCTACAACTACCTGCAGGGAGGTTGTGGTGAGCTGGGTGCTGGGCTCTTCTCCCAAGTGACAGGAGATAAGATGAGAGGGAACAGCCTCAAGATGTGCCAAGGCACGTTCAAACTGGATATCAGGAAAAATTCCTTCACCGAAGGGTTCTCAGCACTGGCAGAGGCTGCCCAGGGAGGTGATGGAGTCCCCATCTCTGGAGGTGTTTAAAAGACAGGTGGATGAAGTGCTCAGGGGTGTGGACAGGCACGGTTGAACCTCCATCTCAAAGGTCTTTTCCAACAAAATTTCCAACATTTTGGCTCTGCGGGGATGGGCGCAGAGTTTTCCTGGCCAAGGGGAGTTACCGCAGCGGTGGCAGGAGCAGAAAGCCTGTCGAGGCTTCCCGGAGCGTGTCAGGGATCGGAAGGGAACCGGAGGAGCTGCCAACACAATTAGCACAGGCTTGTTCTCCCCAGCGTGTCCCCGGGATGGAGCGGGGCTGTAATCAGCTTGTCCTTTCCCTGGCTTTATTAATGCATTGATTTGGGGGGTTGGCTCAGTGCGGTGCCGAGCCTGCCAGCGGAGTCTCTGCGAGGAGAGGGGGTTGGGGTGGCTGTGTCTCTGGGCACAGCAATGTCTCGTGTTGGAAGCTGTTAGGGCTTCTTCCTCAGGGTCCAATAGAGAAGGAGGAGAGACATCCCTTCTATCTGTGCGCTGCCCTAGGAAGGGATTTAAATCACAGGCTTGTGAAAAAGAGGATATGTGTCTGTTTTGCTGAGGCTTTGAAGCCTGCAGGGGCCTCCTGGAGATGCTGCTCTTCCCCGTTGGGGGTCGTGTGGCTTAGAGGGGACCTCCTTCCCTGGCCGAGGAGGCAGGCGCTGCCTCCCAGCTCCAGGGTGGAATCGCTGCTTGGTTGGCTCCATCCTGCTGGGTCTGGGGCAGCAGTGAGGATGGAGCTCTCGAGCAAGTGATGGGAGAAGGTTTTCTCTTCCTGGGGTTGGTACCCTCATCCCCCATCTGCTCCGGCAGCAAAGGGTGAGAGATGCTCTCCAAGGAAATATACGAGTATCAATATATAAATAAGTATGGATGAAAAACATTTTTACACATATATCTGCTTAGGGCAAGTTTCATCCTCATCCACCTTCCCACATGTCTGGCATCTCCTTCTCTCTGCCCTGCCCTCTCGTTCTATCCTGCTTTGGTGTGAACCCGCCTGAGCAGCGCAACATCCCCGGCACGGCAGCACCGATGCCACATGTGTGGCTGTGCTGAGCCTGCTCTTCAATTCCTTCATTTCACCAACTGTTACATAAATCCGCTTTTATACTGAACTTGTGGACGTCACTGAAGCTCTGTCCATACCCATAACATCACTGTTTCCATGGGAACCAGTGTACTTCCAAGGGGGAAAAAAGTAGAAGGCGACTAAAAAAAGGACAAAGAAGGAACAAAATAAGACAAATATGTGACATATCCCAACTCTGTGTCGGTGTAGGATGTTACAAAGATTTTGCTGCAACTTGTTTAGGAAGCCTTGCGTAACGGGTTTTGTCTTGAGTAATGCAGCAAGCCCATCAGGGATGGTGGGAACTTCATAGTATCCCAACTATCCCGAGTCTTGTAGTGAGACACAGTCTCTGGAACTCTGCATGAGGTGCTTTTGTGCCTGAGTGAGTGGGGAAATCTCATCTGCCCATGTTGCAGCATTTACCTGGGTTTAATTTATTGCTGTCGGCAACTCCCTGAAATGAGGTTGTGGCGAGTTTGGTGCTGGGCTCTTTTTTCAAGTAGCAAGTGATGAGATAAGAGGAAATGGCCTCAAGTTGCACCAGGGGAGGTTTAGATGGGATATTAGGAACAATTTTTCACTTACAGAGTGATGAAGCCCTGGCAGAGGCTGCCCAGGGCCATGGGGGAGTCTCCATCCCTGGAGGGGTTCGAAACATGTGTAGATGTGGCACTTGGTTGCGGTTTAGTAGACGTGTTGGTCTTGTGTTGATGGTTGGACTGGATGATCTTAGAGGTCTTTTCCAACCTTAACGAATCTATGGGTGGCACCACGGGGTGCAGTGGGGACGTCCTGGTGGGTGAGCAGCCAGCTCTGCTGCTCTACCAAGCTTTAAAAGCAGGTGCTATTAAGGGACAGTGTAGAGCAAGCAAGTTTAGAAATATATATATATATTTGTGGGTTAAGTGTCTCTTCACTGTGCGCTTCATAAGGCGTGGTGGGAGAAATGGTCTTTAAATATATTATTGAGCACCAGCGGTGGCTTTGCACATTTAGTGCATTTTAACTGGTGACCCTGGGTCCCTCCTGCAGGGGAGGAGTCCATTAGGAAGGATTTTACTGCTCACATCGTCGCTAATGCCCTGCGTGTGCTGCGGGGAGGGAGCGCATCCCTGGGGCTCCGTCGTGGGAGGCGGTGGCTGGTGTGGAGGCTGAGCTGGGAGCCAGGAGGAGGACAGGGCTGTGGGCACCAGGGTGCGTTCCCACCACCGCAGCCCGGCTTTGATGGGGCGAGTGGGAGGAGAGCCCTTCCCCAGCCGCCTCGATGTCATGAGAAGGTGCTAAACCAGAGACAGGAGTGGAGGTGGAGGGAGAACGGGGGAAGCGGTGGAATCTCGGTGCCTGAAGGTGTTCAAAAATCACGTAGATGGGGAGCTCTGGGACGTGGTTTAGTGGGCATGTCGCTGTTGTGCTGATGGTTGGACTTGATGGTCTTGGAGGTCTTTTCCAATCTTAATGATTCTATGAGTCTCTAATTCTGCTGGGCTTGGTCTGGGCCAGCGAGACTTCATTCCTGCCCCGCTGCTCTTCCCTTTGGGTGGTGCAGGGCAGTGAGGGTCGGGGTCCCAGCCCACCCTGCTCGCCCTGGGGCGAGGACGAGGACGTTCTTGGTCTCTGCTCTGTGATGCCGAGATAGGTGTGAGGAGGAAGGGAAGGGCTGGGATGGGAAGGCAGAATAAATTCAGCCTGAATTGCTCTTGCTTGACATTTTATTTAATTTCTTACAGCATGCATCCTTCCCGTGCTGGTCCCAGGGTCCAGGTGCCCACAGCCAAGCCCTCCCGGCTCCCAGTTCAGGAGTTAATTGCAAGCAATATGTAGGGCTTTTCTTAAAAGCTCCAGCTCCTGAAGTTTGGAGATTATGCAAGGCACTCAGCTAGCAGGATTTTTTATCTTTATTTTTCTCTTTTTAAGCAATAAGATTTTAAACCACCCTGGTTGCTGGAAAAAAACCCCTTGAAGTACAAATCTAAAAGGTTGTGGGGAAACAATTCTGAAACAGGAAAGCAAATAAGAACCTTGTCAGGTTTTATTTTTTTGACAGAACATCTTTTTTTATCAAGCTTCATCCCCTCTAAACGCAGCATCGTTCTTTGCTTCATCACCTGGGCGGCTGAGCAGGGCTCCTCTGCGCTGCTGAGCAAATCCCGCTGCCCCTGGAGAGGCGGCTGCATCTCCTGCCTGCAGCCACTGAGCCGCTTTGAAAGGTTTGAGAGAAAAAGGAGGAGATGATTAAGACAGTTACTCCCCCAAATGCCCTTTTCCCTCTACTTTTGAGCTTTACAGTCGCAGTTATGGGGCCTTTGGGGACCATCGTGTGGCCGCAGCCCTGCTGGGAAGGGAGAAGAGTGCGGCTCTTTGGTGGCAGCCGCCAGCACATCCCCTCCAACATCTGCAAGGGGAAATAAATTAGAGATGAAATTTCCACAAACACTGGCATGAATAATCGCCCTGTTTTGGTTTCTCAGGTTTAATTGTGAAGCTGCATGAATTAAAATAACCTCCTGGGTCTGGCTGCGCTGCAAGGCAGGCGGTTTCGCAGAGCTGCAGAGCAGCGACGAGGCAGGGATGCTCCCTGCATGGTTTTTTCCCGGCTCGGAGCCTACAGCCTGGGCTGTGCCGAGCTCGGTGCGGTCCTTGAGCTGCCAGGTGCCCCGCTATGGGGCAGGTGCTGGGTACATCAAGGTGCTCTGAGCAATTCTAGAATATTTAAGCCCCTTTGCTGCAGCCCCACCAGGGCAGCGCTTCTCAGCTTTGCTTTCCAGGAATTCCCTGGCCATCGGGCTCGCCTGGCACCAATCCCAGTAGATTTTGGGGCAGGTGGCACGCACAGCACCGCATGCATGGAACCCACGCTGTGTGCCCAGCGCTGCGGTGCCCGCCGTGGGTTACCCATCCTGCCAGGATAAAGCAGCTGGTGTCAGTGTGGAAGGGCTGGAAACCCACCGCATCTTCCCTGTGTCATCCTGCTGCTGTGCTCCCTCGAGGGAAAAGCATCTGGGAGGGAAAACCCGCGGGGTAGGAGACCGTGGCAGGATTGCACCAGGGCTTCTGCTGGATCAGGGGCTCCAAGCCTCATCCAGACTCCCTTGAACCCCTCCAGGGATGGGGCAGCCACCCCTGCTCTGGAAAACCTGAGCCAGGGCCTCCCCACCCTCACAGCAAAACATTTCTCCCCCAGATCTCCTCTCAATCTCCCCTCTTTCATGTTAAAACCATTCCCCCTCATCCCATCCCCATCCTCCTTGATCAAGAGCCCCTCCGCAGCCTTCCTGCAGCCTCTTTCAGTGCTAGAAGCTGCTCTTAGGTCTCCCCGAGAGGAAATACAGTAGGGAAGGAATTGAAGGAATATGGTAGACAAAAAAAAAAGTCCATTGAAACGCCCAGGGTTGTGATGGAAATGCTGTAACCTTTCAACTGGGCAGCACATTAAGAGCTTCTCCCGTTGGCGTGGTGCAGCCGGAGGTGAAGCTGGGAAGGGGTTATTATTTCCATCTGTGAGGCAGATTAATTCCGAGAACTTTTAACTTCCCTTGCGAACGGCCTGAATTAATGTTTTAGGATTTCAGTCCCTGCCTTCGCCCACCCCCCCAAAGGCCAGACCCTGGAAGTCCCATTATGCTCCTGTCAAAGGGGCTATTTCTGGAATTGATGATATGAATGAAGCCTAAAACTCTGCTCTCATTAACGTCTGCAGCTTATCCCGGTGTCACTCCTAAGCTGGTGGGACTCGGTGACACTGCAGGGGAAGGCTGTCATTTCAACCCAGTTTTCACATCACATTTGCACAAAATTTTCCAGCCCTCACTGTTGCTTTCAGCACGTTTGTCAAACCCGGCGCTGTCCCGCGAGCGAAGCTTTGCCTGGCGCGGGAGAAATGACTGTGGGTGGTGATGGGGGACTTGATCGTGGCCGTGGCCTGTGGGTCCAAACAACTTCTTGCCCCAGAAAACAAGCGGCAGAGCAGCACTGAGGTGTTGCCTGCCCGGATCCAGGCAGTTTGATGCGTTTCTGCAGTGGGGATTTAGTGCAGAATGGGAACTCGAAGCCCCCAGTGCTGCATTTGTGCCACCTTGCCAGCAGAGCCCTGCTCCCCATCATGCTGACTGTGGTTTTGGGGGTCCTGCCTCATCTCCCAGTGATGACAGCAGAATGTTGTCTTGGAGCTGCTGTTTTGCTGGAGCACTGGGGCTGCTCAGGGAGAGCTGGAGGAGAGGGCGAAGGAAGGAGCCAGAGAGAAGAGAGAGGTCATGGAGTGGTTTGGGTTAGAAGGGACCTCAAAGCCCATTCGGTCCCACCCCTGCCATGGGCAGGGACACCTCCCATGGATCAGGGGCTCCAAGCCCCATCCAGCCTGGCCTTGAACCCCTCCAGGGATGGGGCAGCCACCCCTGCTCTGGGCAGCCTGTTCCAGGGCCTCCCCACCCTCACAGCAAAACGTTTCTCTCTGATATCTCATCTCAATCTCCCCTCTTTCAGCTGAAAACCATTCCCCTCATCATATCCCTGCCCTCCCTGATCAAGGGCTCTGGCTCAGCAGAGAGATGTCAGCCTGCTGATGGCCTGAGCATCGTGCTTGTCATCCTCTTGGTTGCTGCTGCCCTCGAGCAACAGCTTCCTGTTTAATTCACTTGCTCGTGAATTTGATCCAAACTTCTGCAACCGAATCATCACAAGTATAATGCAATATCCTTCTCTTTTGATTAGATTAAGCTGAGTAGCGCTGGCTAATTGAATCTGGGGCTCTTGCCTTTTAATTATGAAGGTCAGGCTCTACCGAGTGCGGGCAGGTAGCACAGGGATGGCTCGTGGTGGGAAAGGGCTGAGGGCTCTTGCCCTGCACAGAGGCTCCTGTTCTGAGCAGGTGAGTGGCTTCTGGATATTTGCCTGGGTTTGGTGCTCTTTATCTTATGGATTTTAATGAATCAGGTTACAACAGAAACGTTGCTGGATATTCCCGCGTGCCAGAAACGGGCTCAAAAGCATCTGTGAGCATTTTGGCTGTCTGTCCTGACCAGGTGGATGATAAAAATCATAGAATTCTGGAATGGTTTGGGTTGGAAGGGACCTCGAAGTCCATGCAGTTCCAGCCCTTGCCATAGGCAGGGACACCTCCCACTGGATCTGGGGGCTCAAAGCTTCATCCAAACCATTTCCTGAGTCTATAAGTCTATGATAACTATTTCTCTCACGCAGCGTGGGCTGTGGGCTCAGCGTTTGCCTCCTCCTCCTCACCTTCGCTGCTGGTAGGACCCGTGCTGGCTCTGCGGTGCCCCCCAAAGCCCCTTTGCCCCCTTGCTGCCCACACAGCAGCAGCAAGCAGCATTATGGTTGGACTCGATGATCCGGTGGGTCTCTTCCAACCTGGTTATTCTATGATTCTGTGATTTGATAAAGCCCCTTCTGCTTTTGCTAATTGAAGAGTTTCCCTTTGTCAGCCTCTCTGCTCAAAGGAGGGTCTGTACAAAGCCGTAGCCATCAGCACTTTGTGTGCCTCTGAAAATCCCATTAGCAGAAGAAAGAGCTTGAAGTTTCATTCAGCTGGAAAAAAAAGAAACAGGCAAAAAAAAATAAGCCCCCCCCAACCTTCTGATCTCTCTCCGCTGCACATTAACACCGCCCTGGGCACCGCTGCGGTCCCCAGCCCGGGAATATTTAATCAGGGTGAAGTTTTATATTGGACTAGGATGTGTTTGCTTGAGGGAGGGATGTGCTGAGAAGTGGGGCTGCTGGGGAAAAAAATCTGTTGTCAGCAAATACAATCCCCTCCCATTCTCTGGGTGCCCCCCCCTCCCCAGGCTGTTTTTCTGCCTGTGGGTTGTTTGATCCTGGAGGGGACTTGGATGGGAGGGCTGGGGACGTGATGTGGGGTGTTGGCTGATCCCCATCTCGCCCCCATCTGCAGCAGGTTGTGATGTCCTGGGGTGGCTGCACTCTTGTGACTACCCTCTGCCTTCAGTTAATCACTTGTACCAACACGGTAATGAGCTTTGCTATCTGTGGTGTGCCGGAGGAGGAATGGGAAGGTGTCCTCAGTGCCATCCCCTGCTGTTTCTCCCATTGCAGCCCCTGCGTCTCCCTTTGGCACGTAGCTGCGATGAGCTTGGGTCTGCTCGGCTGCCCTGGGTGGGCGTTAGAGCTCCTCTAGGTCTTGGAGAAGGGTGGAGGTGAGATCAGTGGCTCCAAGCAGATGCACATTGTGATTGTGGGCCCATCTCAGCTCGCTCAGGGGCTTGTGGTCCCCAGCTGGCACCAAGCAGCCGTCTGCAGTGGCAAAAGCATCACTGGGGTCCTCTGCCCAGCTGAGATGGACCCTGTGGAGGAGGACCAGACCCAGTGCAGGCTCTTCACCACCGTGGAGCTTTGTCTGTCTGGGGAAGCATCCATCCATCTGATGCACGTTGTAAAGACAGGCGTTTAGCTTGGATACTCAGACACAGAATTAAGACTCAAACAAGGTTACATGCCGCTGTTTATTTGGTTATGAGGTACTCAGCCAAGGAGGAAAGAAAGGAAAAAAGAGAGAGATAAGGTTAGCTACCAGCCTTGCTTGTCCCTTTATATGCGCAGGGTTGTGCCTTGCTAATAAGCTCATTTCACTAAATCCACCCATTATTTTCCCACCAGAAGCACCTGTTTGGGCCTGTCCAGCTCCTGGCAGTTGTTTTATCTGCCTGGTGTCTGTGCCCACTGTCAGGGTGGACCCTGCAAACCCATCCTGTTCAGGGTGATGAGATCTTCGGGTTAGGTGTCATGTTGAGCCATTCCAGTTCTTTCTGGGCTGTACCACACCACCTCTGCAGGCTTCGACCCTACCAAGCAGGCTGCTCCTGAGCCTCCTCCCTTCCCTGCTGAACATCCCCCCAGCCCTTGCAGACACGAGCTCGTTCTGTCACCCACTGGGGATCTTGCAGGGTCATTTTTCAGTTCTTTATGTTCTCAAGAGCTTTGCAGCTCCTCAATACCAGAGCCATGGCCACGGATGGCTCTGCAGAAGGATGTTTTCCAGCCCCACAAGCTGGGAATTCCTGCAGATCCCATGTGGATGCTGCCCCCTCCTCCAGCTGCCCCCCAGGACTATATTTAGGCCAAATATTCCAGCCTATAGCCCCAACCTGACAGTTGGAACGTCTATCCCATTATCTTGTAAACATTTCTTCTGATTAAAAGACCCAGATTGCTGAACCAAGTGACTCAGCCCCATGTGATTTCCCAGGAATTTGCCCAGGATGGGTAGCCGAAGCTGCCAGCTCCGGCACGGTGGGGAGGCACCAGCTGATTCATCCTCACCTTCTTCTTCCCCAGCCGGATAACGCTACAGCACGCGTTTCCAAACACCACCCGCTACCGCCTTGCAGCGAAAGCTCTTGTCTGACAAGGTCCATGCTCTTATCCTGGAGTCTGGGAGCTGCTGCCTGCGCCCAGGCGGGAGCGCGGCCCCGCTGCCGGCAGGATTTGGCAGGCGATGGAGTGTTTTCCATGCTGGGCTGGAAGATCTCCCCAGCACGGCATCACACCAGCTCCTGATTTCCCATCTCTGTGCTCCGCGTGGCTGGGAGCTGCCTGGAAGCACCCTGGGAAGATGCAGCAGTGGGGCAGCAGGTTTGAACTGTTCCCGTGAAAGTTTGCTGCACTTTATTTTGCCCCCAAAATAACAGGATCTGAAGGGTGTCCCGGCAGCTCGGCTCTTTAAAGCCGCTCCAAGAGGCAGCAGAGGGGTAGGGGATGGGCTCTGCTGGCCCTCGCGGGCTTAAGGCTTTTAGGCAGTCGGTTAATGGTTTTGACAGTCTTAATTTGGACTGGGAATGAAAAGTTCAAGCAGTGACTCCAGGGGAACGCTCCTGGGATAAGCTGTGACATGGTTAATAGAAAATTGTAATGGTGTTAAAGTGCTTTTCTGCAAAATGCCAGGAGAGGAAATTAATGGTGTAGGGGCTCTTTTTCCCCTAAAAGTTGATATCGTTCTTGTAATTTAATTTTTTAATCCATCACATCAGTACTCGGTACTCTTGCCATAAAACTTCTGTTTTATAGCAGTTTGTGCATTAGCTGTAGCCGCTGATGTCTGCGTGGGGAGAACGCGCTGGCGGGATCTAAAGAGCACTCAGGCTTTCCATGCAAAACCAGACGGAGTCCAACCTGGAGATGCTGGCGTGCACCTTGCTGTAAAGACACCATCAGCCCTTCTGGCTCTGAGGAGGCCACTGAGATGATCGAGGGCTGGAGCACCTCGCGTATGCGGACAGGCTGAGACAGTTGGAGTTGTTCAGCCTGGAGAAAAGGCTGTGGGGAGACCTTAGAGCAGCTTCTAGTATGGAAAGGGGCTCCAGGAAAGCTGGGGAGGGGGTCTTGATCAGAGAGCACAGGGATAGGATGAGGGGAATGGTTTTGAGCTGAGAGAGGGGAGATTGAGATGAGATCTTAGGGGGAAAGGTTTTGCTGTGATGGATGGGGAGGCCCTGGCCCAGGTTACCCATCCCAGGGGTGGCTGCCCCATCCCTGGAGGGGTTCAAGGCCAGGCTGGATGGGGCTGGGAGCCCCTGATCCAGTGGGAGGTGGCCCTGCTTGTGGCAGAGGGGCTGGAACTGGATGGGCTGTGAGGTCCCTTCCAGCCCACCCCATTCCCTCGTTCAGTCGTGGCTGCTCATCTGGGTCCGTCGCTTCCTTGACGGGGCCCCGTGCAGGTGGTTCGAGAGAGTGAGCATGCTCGTCATCTTGCTCAACTGCGTGACGCTGGGCATGTTCCACCCCTGCGAGGACATCGCCTGTGACTCCCCGCGCTGCAGGATCCTCCAGGTACGGCCTGCGGCTCGGCCGCTGCTTTTGGCTTCGCGGTGGCCCCGGGGCGATGGGGAGTGGGAAGGAACGAGGTGCAGCGGAGGTGACCTGGTGCCCTGGGGTGTCCGGATCCTGCCAGCACATAAAAAAATGCTGATGTTGGTTCTCAGATATGAACATGTGGTGTCATCAGGCAAAGCCCCGGCCGGCTGTGCTGACCTCAGTGTTGCCAAGCCTTGCTTGAAGTGCTTGGGGAGGGTTAACCATTGAGTTTCTGATGAACTTAGAGCCTAAAATACACTTGTCCCTTTATCCCAGCAGCATGGGTTCTGTTGGCCAGTCTTGGCTGGGGGAAGACAAGGGGCTGCTCTCAGCGCCGCCTCTGCCCAGGGCTTTTAGTCCCTGGTAGAGCAAGAGAAGTCTTTGTTGGGCTCTAGTCTCCAATTCCCTCCCTCGGTGCGAGCGCGCAGTGATGCTGGAGCATCCCTCTTCCCTTCCTTTCTTTTGCAGAGCTTTGATGATTTCATCTTTGCCTTCTTCGCTGTGGAAATGATCGTCAAGATGATCGCACTGGGGATTTTTGGGAAGAAATGCTATTTGGGAGACACATGGAACCGCCTGGACTTCTTCATTGTCATCGCAGGGTAAGCCCCCCATGGCAGGTCCCCCTCTCCCCAGGCGTCTCTGTTGTTGTTTGTGGCATCACTTGGCCAGCGTAGGGTTTGGGGGAAGCAGCTGGTTTGCAGTTTGCTGGGCTTTGTCTTTGGCATTGTCCATCCTGCCCACGTGGGGTCCTTCTGGTCCTCTCATGGGACAGTTGATGCTCATCTTGCTGAGCAGGGTGATAAGAGCTGTTTGGGTTTTGACCAGCCTGGGCCCTGGGGCTCCTCACCACAGGAGTTGGTCCTCTCCTCCGTCCAGCCCTGCTGGTGCCTTTGGTTTCCATCAGGTGAGGTGGTGGTGAAGTGGGCGGTTGCAAGCATGGAGCGGCACGCCAGGAGGGAGAGTTCACTGAAATGTGCGTGATTGCTCTCGTTGCTGTACTTTTTCTTTGTGAGGGAAGGCGACCAAGTGTGCCTTTTTGAGTGTTTTCCTTTCAGAGTCACCTGGTTTGAATTAAAGGCTCTTCCAGCACCCGAGAGTCTCCTGGCAGAGGCTCGAAATCCACATGAAAAGTCCCTGGCTCTTGGCCAGCACACTGAGTTTCTTTGACACACGAATCGCTTGCCGGCCCTTTCCTCTCCTCCCCACTCCAAGTGCCCAAAGACCTTTGGGAAAACAGTGTGGGTTTTTTTTTTTCCCTTCCTCTTTTGATAAAGCTGGGATCTCATTTACTGGATTTTCCTGGAAGGGAGCAGGGGACCCTCCCAGCTTCACTGTTTCCCCGGCGTCGGGTCAAGGTGCCCAGGAAAGGACAACCTGTTGGTGGGTTTTGTTTATGGTCCATCCAGACCCTCTCAGGGTCACGGCACACGTCTGCCAGGCAACTGGGAGAACCAAAGCAGCAGCCCAGTAAAACCAGTAAGGAGGAGCCAAGTGTCCCAGCACATCCTTGGTCTGGGAAACTCATTTTCACGAGTGCTGTAGAGGCCAAAATGTGTACCTAGGCTGGAGGCAGAGGTGGGGGGCAGAAAGGCTAAGAGCTGTAACTGTCTCCATGAACCTGTCGTCTGCAGGAGGCCAGAACCTTGTGCTTTACCACTGTACCAGCCTCTTGCTCCTTGGGTTAAGAGAGGGCTCAAAGTTTCCTCCTGAAGAGATGGGATGTTGGACAAGGTGGGACGCTGGGTCTGGCTGTTTCTGGTGGAGTGGTAAACATCAGCAGCACAGCCAAGGGTTGGAGCCTGCCAAAGCTACCCTGTGTATTCTTTATTTCTTCTTTGTTATTTCTTATAGTAGAATTAAGTGTAGTGAAGACCCAGACCCAAGCAAGACCCGCTGTGTTTGCCAAATACTTGATAAAGCGCATCACATTTTTGTGTAGGTCTTGGATAAGGGCTTCAGCCAGGTTCCCCAGTGAAATGGCAGGGAAAGAGACCCACAGACTGATGTTTCCACATGGCCCTGGTGACCTCAAGAGAGCAGCTCTGCTTCTGCCTCCCTGTTTCCGTGCGCCCTTGGGAGCAGGGGAGCAGCAGGGCAGCGTGGGCTCCTTGGAAGCTCCCGGTGTCTTGCTTTCCCTGCTACTTCCCTGCTTATGGGCTGAAGAAAGTGATGACAAGGGGAGAGGAGAACCAGCAAACTGTGTCTGTAGGGTGTTGAGTGGGGAAGGTGTGGTGTGCTGGGCGCACGTGGGATGTGCTCTGTGCTCCCGTGGGTCGGTACACCTCTCATAGAACTCTTCCCTAACAGGTCTAGGAGAGGCCTCCCAACCAACCTTCTAAAACATGGAGTACCTAATTCTTTGTGTTCCTGGACCTAACAGAGGTTGAGATTGCAGAGAAACCTTTTTTTTGTGTGTTTTTACCCCAAATCTCCTGCTTGCCAAGGGCTGGGAGAGCCACTCGGGTGCCGCGCCGCTGGCCGCTGTCGTACGTGCCGTTAAGTCCTTCTCAGCTCCGTTAAACTGTCCAGACCGATCTCATGAGCTCACGGAGAGTAAATGACTTCTTTGTGACAATGTAATGCAATTAGTGCTAATTGTAGTGTGTGTAATGTCTGCAACACATCTCTGTAATTACAGAAAAACTTGCTGGAGAGGAGAACAGCACTGTAGGATCAAAACTCAGCTCAGCGAAGCACGGCTCTGGCTGTAGGTTACGGAGTTGCGTGGGGAAAGGGAAGGAAAAAAAAGTGATGAATGGCATAATTATGTTGTGTTATTTTAAAGGAGAGGATGTGGGGAGCTCGCTTTAAAGAGAACACTTGAAGGTTAACGGGTGTTGCGAGCCAGCTCTCTCGCTCTAAAGATGATTCAATACAATTTTGACCTCTCGCAGCGTAAGGCGCGGATGTATCGAGGATGAACGCTTGTTTACATCAAAGATGTGCAGAAGTGTTTATCGTTTAGCGCTGGCTGAGGCTCAGGCTGGTGAAATGGAGCTGGGGGGGTAGAGATGAGCCCTGACTTGCCCTCTCCCTGGCTGCTTCAGGACCCAGCACCCGCTCCAGCTTCTCCAATCCTTCTGTGGGAAGAGGGTAGCTGGGGTTTGAGATCTGGCTGCTCCTCAGCTGGAGCTAGCCCCAGCTGCTCTGCTGCAGTCCCACCGGCTCGCAGGACATCACCTTATTTTGTCTTTGGTCAGAGAAGGACTTCTCTCCATCAGAAAAAAAACCCCAAACCCCCATGATTAATGGTTTTCTCAGGAGAAAGGTTTTAAATCAGGAGGTAATTTAGTGCTGTTAGAGCTTGCAGGGTTCCTCTCTGCCTTCTCCAGGCACGGGGGCGAGCTGGACGCTGGGTCGGTGCTTTGTTTCTGCTGCTCTCCGAGCAGGGCTGTGCATCACCCCGTGTTTGAGCTGTGCTGGTCTGTTCTTACTCCAGGCTCAGTCAGTTGTTTGGCCGAGCCTGCAGAGTCCTGGGCGTGCTTTGCGTTGCCTCTTAAAAGCTTTTGTAGGAAAGTTAAACACTTCTGGAATATTTTGCTTACTGTTTGAACTGAGCTGGGGCTGGAGATGTTGGCAGCCAGAAAGAGAGACACCGGTTCTTTTTCTCTTCGCTTCCTGAACACTTTGAGTGTTTGTTATCATTTGTTCTCCTTCTGTTGAAGGCTGCGTTAAAGAGTTTGCTCCGCTGAAGCCTTCATAAACAGCTCTTAAGGATGTCTTGCTCCCTCCCGGTTGAGTACTGAATTTCAGGGATGAAATAGGCTGCGGGAAGCCTTGCTGCGTTCATCCCCCACTCCATCCCTGCTCTGCGTAAACCCGGATGGTCTCTGCAAAGCTCTTTAGCTCAGAAGTTGGGATACGGGGGATGCTGCCAGGCAGGTCTCTGCGGGGAGCGGTGATCCCGTGGCTGTCAGCCAGAGCCAGGTCCCTGCTGGGTGCGTTGGGTGAAGCTCCCAGCATGTGGGCTTCGCTGTGCGGTGCCAGCTCCCTGCACGGGCAGGCAGGGCTCTTCTGCAGAGCGTTTTAGCTGTGTGGGGACGAGCAAGGTGCTGTTCCAGCTCCTAGGGCCAGACACAGGGAAGAAAGCGCTGGCATGGGGCTGCCTGTAGGGCTCCCTGCCTCTCCTGCCACACCTGCAGGCAAAGGCTTCTCTTTCCCCATGCGTTAGTCCCATTATCCTTTAAAAATTAAATAATAAAATAACAGAGGCAGGCATGAGTGTTGCTTTTTCATCCTTTCTGCCAGCTGTATTGATCCCAGCAAGGAACAGAACCTGGGAGATGTGGCTGCGCGGTGCCCTCTGCTCTGCCCGGGCACGGTGAGCGCCGTGGGGTAATTGCCCGTGTAAGCGGCTGATTTGCACACGCAATTACCCAATGTGCAATCACTCAGAGCCCCTTTGAGCTCCAGTGAAAGTCACACCAAAGCCTCTCCCAGGAGCTGCCCCTTTCCAGTGCTTTCTGGGGTGGGTGCAGGTGTCCTGGAAGCTGGGAACCCCCTCCTGGTGCCCTCCTGCGTCCCGGCTGATGCTGAATTAGGTGCTTTTTGCTCTGAGCGATGGTTTCTTGATCAGGGAGTGCAGGGACAGGATGAGGGGAGACTGAGATGAGATCTTAGGCAGGAATGTTTGCTGTGAGGGTGGGGAGGCCCTGGCCCAGGCTGCCCAGAGCAGGGGTGGCTGCCCAATCCCTGGAGGGGTTCAAGGCCAGGTTGGATGTGGCTTGGAGCCCCTGATCCATGGGAGGTGTCCCTGCCATGGCAGGGGATTGGAGTGAGATTGTCTTTAAGGTGCCTTTCAACCCAAACCGTTCTATGATTCTTGCTCCGTGCTGCCTTGCCGCAGCCTTGAAAGCAGAGCATCCCAAGCAAGGCACATCCTCGGCTCACAGAAACCTGCTGGGTTAAAGAAACCCCTCAGCAGCACGCCTTGCAGCTGAGCTGACTCAAACCCACCTGCAAAAAGCTTTGTCTTTTGAAATGTTAGGACTTTTTTTTTTTTTTTTAAGTGGATGTTTTATTTTCTTTCAATTCTTGTGCTGAACTTGCTGCTGCTTTCAAAGCCTAATTAGTCAAGTGTCCTGCCTGGGACACACGGTGCCTCTGTGTGGCTGCAGGCTGCAGGGCTCATGCTCCCCTGCATGCTGCTACTTCTATTCCATTCAGCTTGATTAAAATGAATATTTTTAAGATTAAGCAACACCCACGAATGCGGTGAGACTTGGGAGGCTTGAAAGCAGCGCCTGAGCAAAAGCCGAGCAGAGCGACGGCCGGGAGGAAATTTCATTCCAGCTTTCTGAAGACACAACGCTGCCTAAATAATTTCCCTTTGTCTTTTCCAGCACTGATGGCTTAATATCATCCACTGATTGCTGTGCTTTGTAGATAAAGGATGTCTATGTGCCCAGTTTTGGGAACCCGTTAATGCTGAATAAATCTGAGTCTATCTCTCGCTGGCAGCGAGCGGCAGCTGTGTCTGGGCGAGCAGAGGGGTGGGCAGCTCCTGAGGATCGGTACAGGATCCTTGTGCCACCCTGGTGGTGTCCCCTGGCTGTACAGCCCCCCCAGCACCCAGACGTGAGAGGGGAGAGCCCAAGTTTTCCTTACAAAGCACCCTCAGCGTGAACTCTGATGGGTTCCACGCTGCTTTGTGAGTGATCCCAGGGATGGGTCGGAGTGGTGATGCTGGCTGGGTGTGGGAAGGGCTTTGCCACAGTTTCTGTGCTTTATTAGAGTCTCACTGGGTGAGGAGAGCCCCTTCAACCCATCTTGAGCATCACTTCTGTGAGCCCTTCCCCTGGCCCTGCGCTTCCAAAGTCCTTCCCAATGCTTTGGATTTTATCTGAAAGAAACCCTCGCGCTCTCCAAGTCTCGCTGTCTCCAGGCAGAACAGGAGGGAGTTCGTGATGTTTGGTCCATCCTCAGCCATCCCTTGTGCCTCTGTCTGCTCAGTCCCAGGAGTTTTCCTTCTCAGAAGCGTGTTTGCCGGAGGTGCCTCGGCTCTCTCTCCGCATCCCACCCCCAGACCGTGGTGCGGCTGCCTTTGCAGATGCTCCGCTTTTATTCTTAGAAAGCCCTAACTATTTCCGCTTTCCTTCTGAACAACTGCAGCGATCGGGGGCTGCTGATGGCTCTGATGAGTCTCAGCATTTGCTGTGAATCCTTCCCAGTTAACGCTGAGTTCTTTTCCGAGCCTTGAGCTCGGCCGGGCAGCCGAGTCCGTGGCAGAAGCGCTGACAGGCGTCACGCTTTTCCGTTTGAACAGAAATGACATTTGAGCTGAAGATTCATCAGGGGCTTTTTATGCTGCAGGTTTTCAATGCGTAAATGTTATATATGCTGGTAAATGTACCTGTCACCTCGCCAGTCGGTGACATCCTGACATTTGCTCTCCCTGGGCATCTTCCCGTGCCAGGGATGTGGATTGATTCCTCCCATGCATCTCCTCACCTTGTGAAGTGACCTTTGAGCTGGGAGGTGGTGGGATTCTCCTCGGACTTGCTCTTTAGTGGCTGATTTTTACCCACATTGTTTTCCCCAACCCTGGGTCCTCTCAAGGCTCTTGAGTTGTTGGTTATCAGCAAAGTGTGGATCCTGTACCCTGGGGCTGAGCTTGCAGGGCTGTAACGCCGGTGGTGGCAGCGGGAGGAGAACATCTTGGTCTCAGTGTTCAAGTGTTTGCTCGGGCTACCGGGTTGTTGTTTGGTTGGGGTTTTAAATCTCTCATTGTAATTATTCTTTAATATGTGAAATCTAAATGCGTTTTACAGCACAGCTTTTGCAGATTATGAGCACGCACATCTTGGGAAGTGAGTCTAGAGCTGTCATTAATCAGAAAATGATTTGTCTTGGTGTGAAGAACCATATGCTGCTCTGAATTTTGCTATCAGCCTCGGCTTTAATAATGGATGAAAAAAAAGCTTTGTGTTTGACAAGAGCTTTTTACCCGAATCCTGCAAACTGTACACAAATCTGATTTTCAAATGGTGAGTGAAAGCTGAGAAGCATTAAAGTCCAAGGAAGTTGTTGCCCCTCTCCTTACTGCAGCTCAAGCTCACTGAGCGCTGAGTCCCGTGCACTGCGGAAGGGGCTGGCTTTGGTCACTAGGGCCACGGGGGCTTTGGTGGACATGCTGCCTTCCTTCCCCGCTGGAGGATGAGAACAAACTTGTAGCATCCACACATGTCTGCCCAACATTTGTATTCTGGGACTGTCTCGCGGCTGTAGGTGTCGGCTAAATGCAGAGGAACGCTTCGAGGTTATTTTGATCTTGGATGTGATTTGATCGTCATCATCCTCATTAAAGCCTGTCAAGAGAAATGGGATAAAGCATCATTACACTAGATGTGGAGCCGTGTGTTTGGGGGCTAGAGAGTCATCTCCAGCCTGGGTTCTGCTGATGGCCAGGTGGGAGGAGAATGGATGTGGACAAAGCCTCCTCCAGAAATTGTGTTTTATCAGGTAAGATGAATTGAGGCTGGGTCAGGTGTGGAGGAAGGTTGTGGCTGGGAAGTGGAGAGCCTGTCTGCCAGAGGGAGCTTCAAGAGCTTGGTTTGTTTGGCCTTGCAAAATCAAGGCTGAGAGGAGATGTGATTTGTCCTCTGTAAGTACAGCAGGTGGGTAAACACCAGGGACAAAAAACAGCTCTAGAAGCTCCTTAAAAGACGTTGCTGCCATAAGAACAAATGGATATGAGCTTACCCTGGATAAATTCCTACTGGAAGTTAGGCTTCTAGCTGTCAAAGTTGGAAGGAGGGAACCACCCAGCTAGCTTTGAGGTGGAACTTGATCATTTTTGGAAGAGATTAATATCCTGTGGTTGCCTGTGGCAATGGGAGCCTTGGCTGTGTGGGAAGCCTCGTGCTCTTCTTCCTTGCCTTTGCCTGGCTCTGCCTCTTCAGGAATGCTTTTGGGCAGAGCTTTTGTGTTTTCCTGCTGCTGGAGAGCAAAGTCGTGGTGGTGGTGAGACTGATGGCCCTGCTGTGATTGAGTAAAGGTGCCGTGAGCAGAACGAGGTGGTGCTGGGAGAGGGACTCAGGGACTTGGAGCAGTCCAAGTGCATCCCCAGACTAAGTCATGTGAAGGTCACACCTCAGTGTCCTGAGCTGTGAAATAACCCCATCGGGTGCAGTGTTGGAGCACTGGGAGGTTCCTTGCTCCACGTTTGCCCCTTTTTGTTATCTGTGTGTCATCAATTTTGCTTTGTGCACTTGCCTGTCCACCTGCATCCCATCTGCTCATGGTCTCTGGTGGGTAGAGCTAACATAGCTCGGTGTCTGTAGAACTGTTCTTAAAAACAGGGCTGTGTCTGGAAATTCCCCTCCTGGATTAAGCAGGGACTTTCAGAAGCTCCTGCCCTGGACCTGTGCAAAAACAATAACCAAAGCCCATGAGGGAGGGAGAAAATCTGTGGCTGTGGGAGCTGCTGTATCACGTTCTTGCTCATTGACTTTATTCTGATACGCAAACAACCCTTAATTAATTCCTCTGGCAAACTTTCCTGATGGGAGAGATGCAGTAACGAGTCCCTCTGTGAGCAGCTGGCATATAATGTTTGATTTATAATGTTTGATAATCTAACATTTCTCCAGAAGATCCTTGATGCTCCCCTCCGTTTGTATCGTTCCAGGATGCTGGAGTACTCGCTGGACCTGCAGAACGTCAGCTTCTCGGCCGTGCGCACTGTCCGCGTCCTGCGGCCGCTCAGGGCCATCAACCGGGTCCCCAGTAAGTCGCATCCTTACCCTTCCCAGCTGGTGCAGCTTCTTTATATCTGTACCCAACGGTGGAAGAGCAAACGCAGAGACCCTCCGAGCCTGGATGTTGAATCCAGCATCGGTCAGAGCTTCTCTGTCTGAACTGGCCCTAAGCCTCGAGGAGAGCTCATCAGCTCTGGTTCTCCCTGCTGATGCTGGAGGTGCCCGGCCTCCTATTTATTTTTCTGACTCTTGAACTTAATCTGACTTCACTGCTGCTGTTTGAATCATTGCGGTAGCTTCAGAATCCTGTTTGCAGTGGGGTTTTTTGTCCCCGCTGCTGACCTGATGGATGACTGAATTTATCCGCCACTGTCTAACTGGGGATGTAATTCACTTAATGTGTTTTGAAATCCCGGGGTAATTTATCTTGGCCTCTCCACAACGTAGTTAGGATGGGATAGAAATATAAGGTGGGAAAAGAAAAAACAGAGGGTTGTATGATGATAAATGCAGTAACCACTGAAAGTCACTTCAGTTAATTAGGAGTTGACGCAAGGTGATTGCTCCCCAGTAGAGGGGGAGAAGAAAAACCCCGATAGAAGAAGTGACGGCACGAGGAAGAGAGGAAAAAAAAGTCGTCTTGAAGTATCAAAGTAAAGGGTGCAACAGTAAAGCTTTCTTTAAATGCAAATCGATACAAGCGAGTGAGAGAATGCAGAAGATGGGGAAAGGAGGAGAGCGAGAGATGAGCACAATATTACAGAGACGTCAGATGAGATCAATTTTTTTGTGTGTAAATGTCAAGTTGAAGTCACCATCAATTTGTCTTTGTTACAGAACTGGCTGTTCCTGAACTTGGGAGAATTAACTGCCAGAGAGAGTCCTGTATTTTGAGGAAGAGAGGGGATTTAGGGTAGATGAGGGGAATTAGGGAAGGAAGGGAATTTTAATATATACCGAGGAGAGAAAGAAATATGACTGAGCAAGGGTTTGCTCTTAGGGAAGAAAGGAGACATATAATTGCTAGAAGACTTCAGGAGAAGAGGACTTGAGATGGGGAGTGAAAGGAGAGGAGAAGGGAAGGTAGGTTGTGTGCCCAGGAGCAGGGTGTGGATGAAGAGAGGCATCCCAGGGGCTTTGGTGGGAAACCAGAGGTACAGGGGAGCTGCAGGTGTTTGCAAGCCATGTGTGGATGATAAGAGCAGTGGAAGGAAAGGCATGGATGGAAGGGACAAGGCCAGGAGGACACAGCTGGAATAATTCGTTGTGGACTTTTCCTCTTCTCTGACTGCTTCCTCTTTGCCTCAGGTATGCGCATCCTAGTGACGCTTCTTCTGGACACGCTGCCCATGCTGGGGAACGTCCTCCTCCTCTGCTTCTTTGTCTTCTTCATCTTTGGCATCGTGGGAGTCCAGCTGTGGGCAGGTTTGCTCAGGAACCGCTGCTTCCTCCCTGAGAACTTCAGCATGTGAGTGCGCAGGCAGCAGAAATCTCTCTCCAGCTTGGGCGAGTCCATCCCTCCAGGAGACAGGGCTGTCCTCCAGGATAAAAGCCCTGGTCTTCTGTAAATGTTCCCTGCTCCTAAATGCCACCACACCTCTTGCCCAGGGCTGCACGCTGGCACAGAGCGAGCTGTGCCGGTTTGCCACTCGAGTCCTGCAGTGCTGTCCTTAACCCTCAGCTGGCCCCTGGGAACCTCTCATTGATAAGAGCCTCCAAAAATCCCCAAGAAATGAGTTCAGGCTTCTGAAATTAAGCATATCATCAACATGTGACCTTTTCTGTATGAGATGAGACTTTGAAGTTGGAATCCTCTTCAGCAGCTGGTGGTGTTTGTTGGAACAGCAGTTGTAGTCCCACCTAAACCCCAGGGAAAGCTGATGGAGCTACAATACATGATGCACCTTTTATCCTCTCCCAGGCATCTCCTACCCACCTGCCCCCCTCCTGCAGGCTGTGCCCTCAAAGGGCAGTTGGGAGAGTCGTTACCAGGACATGTCCCTGTTAAGTAAAAGGCAGCAGAGCCGAGAAGGGACTCCTTCACCACCGAGTAAATCCAATAGAGCCACAGGTTTGGGTGCTGTTTAATTGAGCCAGAATTCCAGGGTTTAGATAAGCTTTGCAGGGTATTAAAGGCAATTCTGCAGGAATTAACCGGGCTGAACTAGGCTTAAAAATATCTTTGCAAGCTTTAGTGGGAGCCCTGGCAGCATTAAGGAGATAGCTTTGTGCCGAGCAAGAAGCCGGTTTCTGGCTGGCCATGAGTTGTTTCATCTCCCTGAAGAGTTTTTTGGCCTGGTTTGCTGTGGTAAGGCCACCCTCAGAGGGAATTTAGAGCTTATCTGTGGGCTGAATGCAGATGGAGGCCCTGCCTCTGGTTTTTAGGAAGCTTGGGAGGTCCTTGTACATGGAGTCTCCCCAAGCCATTCATAGCATCTCCAGGAGGACAGGAGATACAGGAGCTTAAGCTGACTGATTTCCATCTTAGTGCAGCAAAGACATTTCAGAGAAGCCCTGCTGGGCTGAATCCTGCTCCTAGTCCCCTAAAGTCAAAGCCAGAGCACTTCCAGATGGACTAACGCCACTGGAGTTACTGAGTGGCTGAGTGCACTGCTTCAGTTTCCCAAAACCCAATTAGGGACCTTCTCTCACCCACTGGGGCTGCAGAAAGTGCAAGATGATTCCCTTTTAACCAAAAGCTTTAAGATGCAGAATAAAAGATGTCAGACTTTGCTGCTAAGTTGTAACCCTGCCAGATTGCCTGCAGTCCATGTGCAAACCCCAGCCCTGTCTGGACCCTTTCAGCCCCTACACGGTGGATTTGGAGCGATACTACCAGACGGAGAATGAAGATGAGAACCCCTTCATCTGCTCCCAGCCCCGGGAGAATGGGATGCGCTACTGCCGGAGCATCCCAACACGGAGGGAGGAGGGTCTCGAGTGCACCTTGGATTATTATTCCTACAATGACACCACCAACACGTCCTGTGTCAACTGGAACCAGTATTACACCAACTGCTCTGCTGGGGAGCACAATCCCTTCAAGGGAGCCATCAACTTCGATAACATCGGCTACGCCTGGATCGCGATATTTCAGGTGAGTCCTGTGGTCTAACTGTCACAGGAACAACCAGTTGTGCCTCCCCATGTGTTTCCAGGGGCTGCGTAATCCCGTTCCTGGAGGCTATTTTGCACTCACAAGTACCTAAACAATCATGCGTGAGTGATCAAAATGTCAGAGATACAATTTGATACCTTCTTCAAAGATGCTTCCATCTCACATGCGTGAACAAAACTTGAGCCTCCAAACTGTGTGTATGTGCAAGGAGAGCATCCTGATGTGGAGCAGAGCCTAGAGACTGCTCTTCCCTCTGCAAAATGCAGCAGTGGGCTTTAGGTCCAGCTAGAAGAGAAGGGCTGGGATTCAGCATGGGAAGGTGGCACACGGCTATGGGCATTGGTGGGAGCAGGAGTTGGCTCCTCCGTGTCTTCCACTGCACCCAGTGGGGTGCCAGAAGTGGCCCAGCCAGGAGAAGAGTTTCTTGTGCACTTGATGTTGTAACTGAGCCTTGATGGGTTTGTTTTCCCTTCCTGTCTCCACCAGGTCATCACACTGGAAGGCTGGGTGGACATCATGTACTTTGTCATGGATGCGCACTCCTTCTACAACTTCATCTACTTCATCCTCCTGATCATTGTGAGTGGCCTTAGGGGAGCAGAGGGCATCTCCTGGCATTTGGAGAGGGCAGCGTGAAGTCACCCAGGGGAACAGGGCAGATAATACAGTGCATATAAGGGCTGAGGTAGGAACCAGCCTGCTGGAAGGTGTGCAGCTTCAAAATGGTGTTGCCTTGCAGCTGCATCTTCTACAAACATGAAAGAAAAATACTCAGCTATGGCTGATGGGCTTCTGTTGCTGCTGTTTCTGCTGCTTCTTACCTTGTGCTCCAAGGTCCTCTCCCTTTGTTGTCACCTTGAATTTAAGTTTAAAATAGGCTAATTATCCTTCGTCAGCTCTTGAGCTCTGGAAGAGGAGGAGGCTGCCCAGAAATCCCCCCATATCAAAGAACCCAGCTGGCTGGGTTGTTGGTGCAGAGGGGACATTCCAGGAAAACAGTCCCAAACTTCAGAAAGAACATGAAGAAAGGAGGGAAAAGATTACTGCCCACAGCCCACCCACACTGCACAGCATCATCTGAGACCACCCACAAGGGAGCCAACAAAGACCTTCTGTGGGGTGGGCTCCATGATGGGCTTTGTCTGTGCAAGCAGGATTGTCTTCCGTGAGTGGTTGAGCTCGTTGTCTAGACTCCCTTTATCGTCAAGGGAGAAAAATAGGTGCTTTAAGAGAGTGATTCATCTCCTCTGAAGGTAGACATCCAAAATAAATTAGATGCATTGAAGACTTGATGTGCCTATTTCTCTCTTGACTCTGAAGGATCATTAGGTGCCTCACTCAGATGTATCTGAGATAAGTGAGATGAGTCTCTTTCTTCCTCTCTAATTGGACTAAATCCAGAAAAATAGCTGCACGCCTTCCATTAGGCCATTGTGGGGATTTCTGCTCCTCCTCAAACCAGGACTCAAACCCTGATGAGAAGGTAGGAGGTCGTTTAGTCCACGATGTTTTTTCTGGTGCATCTATTAGCTTCCCCCAGAAAAGAAACAATCCCTTGCTCTCAGCATCCCCAAAACAACAGAAAGGAAGGGCAAGCAGTACTTTTCCAGATGCCGTGCGAGTACCGTTCATGGTGTGTGATACCAGTTAGCACGTCAGTAATTCTCTGCGATCCAAGCTGCGCTCTGCAGAAGGCAGAACCTCGTGAAACCCTGGTTGGAAAGCAAATCTCCAGGCTGTGGGTACAGATTGCTGATGCCCTTGCGTAACAGTCACCCGCAAATCCCGTTAGCAGAGGAAAGGGATCTGCTCGCAAGCTGCCCACACGCTGCCAGAAAAAACACTCCTATCGGCAGAGCTCAGCGCGTTCATCGTAATGCCACTAATTGTGATAATTACAACCGCTGTGTGCGGAGGGAGAAAAACCCCGTCTCAAAAGAGCAAATGCTTTTTGTCAAAATAATCTTCTCTTGGCTTTGATCTCTGACGTCCTCCGTGGAGCGGTGGCGTGGGAGTCCCCGGGGGGCTCAGCCCCTCCTCGGTCCTGCCTGGCGGTCCCTGACACGTGGGATGGGGCCAGTGGGGGTTTGCCCCCTGCTCCTTGTGCTGGGGGAGCTGGGGGGTGGGTATGGCTACTCCACCGTGGCTGATGGCTCCTGTCCCTTCAGGTGGGCTCCTTCTTCATGATCAACCTCTGCCTGGTAGTGATCGCAACGCAGTTCTCGGAGACGAAGCAGCGCGAGAGCCAGCTGATGAAGGAGCAGCGGGTGCGCTACCTGTCCAACGCCAGCACCCTCGCCAGCTTCTCGGAACCGGGCAGCTGCTACGACGAGCTCCTCAAGTACCTGGTTTACATCGCCCGTAAAGGCAGCAAGCAGCTCGTCGAGGTCTACCGGGTGGCAGGCGTGAGGATGGGCTTTCTCCCCAGCCCCACGAGCAAGGCAGGGGCTGACCGGCGTGCCAGGAAGCGCCGGAGCAGGAAGAGGTCCTCTGTGCACCATCTCATCCACCACCATCACCACCACCACCACCACTACCACCTGGGCAACGGGAACCTCCGAGCGCCCCGCGCCAGCCCAGAGATCAGCGACGTGGAGACCAGCTCGCTCCACAATGGGACCAACCGGCTGATGCTCCCCCCGTCAGCATCGAACCCCCACGGGACCCCCAGCGCCTCTCCCAGCAACACCGAGTCCGTGCACAGCATCTACCACGCCGACTGCCACTTCGAGCCGGTGCGCTGCCGGTCATCCCTTCCGCAGCCAGGTCTTGGCCTGCCGAGCCCTGAGGGGATCCCCAAGAACATCGTGGGCGGCAAGGTGTACCCCACAGTGCACCCCAGTACCTCTCATGAGATCCTGATGGAGAAGAGCCTGGGGGAGGCGGCAGTCGGGGCCGGGAGCAGCACCTTGACGAGCCTCAACATCCCTCCCGGGCCGTACAGCACCATGCACAAGCTGCTGGAGACGCAGAGCACGGGTGAGCCCGGGGCTGGGCGTCAGGCTGGGGTTGCTTTGCAGAAATGTGTGCTGTGACCTCATTTCTTCCTCTTTCTGAATCCCTGCAGGGTTCTTTTCAGTCCATGTTACAGAGAAAGGCGATGGCTTTCCAGGTGAGCCACTGTGAATCTTCTACCTACCCTAATGCATCTTATAGCTACGAGAAGGCTGGGGAGGGACTGCTCACAGAGGCTTCTAGTGATAGGACGGGGGGCAGTGGGTATAAATTGGAGAGGGGCAGATTTAGACTAGACATAAGGAGGAATTTCTTCACTATGAGAGTGGGGAGGCCCTGGAACAGGTTTCCCAGGGAAGCCGTGGCTGCCCCATCCCTGGAGGTGTTCAAGGATGGGTTGGATGGGCCTTGGGCAGCCTGATCCATGGCAGCGGGGTTGGAACTGGATCATCTTTTAAGTCCCTTCCAACCCAAACTATTCTATGATTCTACGACCAAGAGAGAGGTTACAACCACTCAGACTTCAGAGCTGAAAAAATCCAAGGGAGATGAATGTTTTCAAGGAGCCCATCATCTTTCCCATCCCCATCTCCTCCCAGTCAAACCAATTTATTCTGCAGTTACGGAGAACCCTCCCCAGGCCCCTGCAGTCCCCAAATCAGATGAAACTGAGCCCAGTGACACCGAGCAGAGCTGGAGCCCAGCTTGGCCACTTCCAAATGGGCACATGCCTTGCTTGCTGAAACACAAGGATTGGAGGTGTCTGCATTGCCCCCACTTACTGCAGAGCTTGGGGATGGGCAGCTTGCAGAGCTGAGTCCTAGAACGTCCATTGAGCTCTGAATATCTCTGCTCCTTGTGGAACACGAGGCTCGGGAGCTCAAGTGTCTGCTTTGCACAGTGGCAGTTGCAGAGGGCAAGTGTTAAAAATCAGGAAGCCCAATACAGAGCCAGACACCAAATGCAGTGACTGCATTGGGGTGTTCGTGCCTTCACCGCAAGATGCTCTTCCTCCCTCCTCACCCTGAGGTTTGGGAGCTCAGGCCAGTCTGGTCCAACGCCTCTCAGCCTCCAAGAAGTGTTTCTGGCCAGGTTTTCCCAGGCAATCAGTGCCCTTTCCAGCCCGCTGCGGTGGCACTGACCTGTGCAGGGGAGAGACCAAGTCCTGCCCCCAGCCCGGAGCTGCCTGGAGACAGAATCCGCAGAGCCGGGCTCTGGGATGATTTAGCGCTGGGTTTTTATCCACGCTGCTGCGTGCGGGTGTGTTCTTTGCAGATAGGCTCTGCCCTGGCAGCTGCCTGGTGGCATTTTGGGGAATATCCCGCTGGCATTGTCACCCAGGAGCCACCTGGCAGCTGGGAGCTGTGCTGGGGGCAGCGAGCGGACAGGGAAGCTGGTGATTTTGGAGCATCAGTGAACAGCAGGAGGCGGAAAGGAGGTTGCTGCCAGAGGTGCTCCTGATAATTATGGCTTGGAGCCTGCTAGGGCCAGGGGAACTGATTGCTTTCTCCCAGCTGTAACGGCCAGAGGCAGAAGGAGGTGGGGCTGGGGGTCCTGGACTGGTGGCACTGTCTGCCTGGGGGCAGCAAAGAGGGCTTTGGAACTGGGGAGAAGTCACTTGGGTTTCACCTAGGGCTCCTTAACTCAGCAGGAGCCCTTGTCCCCTTGGGGAATGCTGTCGTGTCAGGGGCAGTGGTGTGGTACCAACCCATCCCGGCTGACAGGTTACCCTGGTCCTGCCCGTCTGCTGTTCTAGGTCCCTGCCAAAGCTCCTGCAAGATCTCCAGCCCCTGCACGAAGCTGGACGGCGGCTCCTGCAACCCCGAGAGTTGCCCTTACTGCCTCAAGGTGCTGGCGAGCGAGGGCGAGCTGACAGACAACGAGACGGCCGACTCGGACAGCGAGGGGGTCTATGAGTTCACGCAGGACGCCCACTACAGCGACCAGCGGGACCCGCAGCGAGGCAGAGCCCGTGCCAGGAAAGTGAGCCGCGTGCTGGCGTTCTGGCACGTGGTGTGCGAGACCTTCCGCAAGATCGTGGACAGCAAATATTTTGGCCGTGGGATCATGGTGGCCATTCTCATCAACACCCTCAGCATGGGGATCGAGTACCACGAGCAGGTGAGCGCTGTCCTGGCAGCTCCCGGGGATGCGGGAGCGTGCGGCTTGTCTGACTGTGGCTGCCATCAGGATGGTTTGGGATGAAAGGCCTTGGGGTGCATCAAGAAGGGTCCTAGGATAAAGTAAGGCTGATTTTTCTCCTCTGAGCATGCTTCCAGCTTGCAGGCAGCGATCACCCTGGCTGGTGCTGGGCTGCGTGAGTGCCTGCATCCTGGCCCCACCAGGGATGCTCTGCTCCAGGGTCGATGCAGCTGTAGGCAGGGAAGTCTATTGAATTTGCAGTCCCTGGAGAGGAGGTAACAAATGCCTTTGCCTCCCCGGTGAACGATACAGCGGGCTGAGTCCAAAATAAACTCATCGCTGGCTATTCCTTCACTCGATTATCTGACTCCTTGCAGGCAAGAGGCTGCCTCTGCTCCAGCCTCTCGCACACTTGTCACCTAGCAGAGCGTTTCCCTGTGTAGAGTCATTAAGAAAAGGAGTTGCCACATTCCTCCTGAAATGTCTCCATAAGGATGACAGGGGCTTTGCTTCTAGAGAGGCTTTTTAGATGGTCTGGCAGGTTTTGGGGCTGGTGTGGTGCTCTCGGTCCTGCTGCAGGCGTGGGATCCCTTGGTGCTGCAGGTGCACACTTTGTTTGGATTTGGGGTGAAGAATTTGTGAGTGAGGATGCTGAGATGTTGTGCAACCTTGCTGTAACCCCCTCCAGTGCTCAAGGGCTCCCAGCTGCACGGTGCTTCTCCTGGGATGTCGGCATTCTCCCCTCCCAGCGCTAACCTTTCCTGGAGCTCCCTTGCATCTCGAGGCGCAGCTGTTTCCTTTTCTCTGGCACGTTTTGGATTTGCAGAGCTGCTCGCTGTCGCATGCAGAAGTGTTTCTCCCACCGCTCTCAGTGGCAACAGTGGTGGCTGCAGACTGGGTTCACGTTTCTGTGTCCTCCTGTGGCATTAATGCCTCAGAGACCGAATACCAGGGTGACACGGGTGTGCTAAATGTGTCCCTTCCAGCCAGCACCTTCTCCCTGACGTCCTAACACAGTCTGGCTGGCTCACCGCTGTTTTCAGTACACATTAAAAGATGATGCTCTCTGAAGTCCTGCAGGTTTCACCTTCATCCGCTGCCCTTGGTGGGAGCTCTGCGGGGAGGTTTGAATGATTCCACCTTTACTTAATAACACCGGGAAGATCATCTCATAAGAGCCTTGAGGGAGGTGGCTCAGGAAACCAATAAACCGTTATCTTCCTCCTCTGGCTGAAGGGTGAAAGCGGATCCACTGTGTCTTTGCTGCAGCTGTCCGAGGGGCGGGTTGTCAAAGCCCTTCCTCAGGAGCATCTTTGGGAGATGCTGGTGCAGGCTCCCACCACGTGTGCACGTGGCTGAACATGAGCCAGCAGTGGCCCAGGTAGCCAAGAAGGCCACCAGCATCCTGGCTTGGATCAGCCATGGGGTGGCCAGAGGAGCTGTGGCACTTGGGGACGGAGTTTAGGAGGTACAGGGCGGTTGGGCTGACAGTTGGACTTGATCTTAGAGGTCTTTTCCAACCTTAATGATTCCACGATTCTCCCAGGGGCCCAACCCACCAGGGATGGGTGGCTGAGCAAGCTCCCATCATCAAAGACCCTGAAGGCAGCACAGCTTCTTAATTCTTTGTGCTGGGGAAAACAGGGCAGCAGGGGGGTGGCCTCTGCCCCGGTGCGTCCCCGCAGGCAGCTGGGAGAGAAGAGGCAGATTTTTGTGGTGGTTTTCTGGTAACAGGGTGAAGGGAGCTGATAAGCGTGGGGGGACTCCAGACGCGGTGGGTGGTTGCTTTCTTTGACAGAATTTTGAAGCTACTACTGTTCCAGATTCCTTTCTTCCAGGCGTTTGGAGTGAAAAGCGGAGCTTGTTTTTATTAGTTCATCTGCTCAAAGCGGTGGCAGAGAGCAGAGGTGTTTTTCTGTAGACACGGGAGGCTTATAGTCTGCTGTTTCATAATCTGACAGTTATGAGAGCAGGAATTAGAGGGGAGAAATGCTGGACCCGGCCTTTCCGCAGAGGTTATAAACACTGAAACGTGTGATTTTTTATCTTTTAGAAGAGCCTTTCCTAAAAGTGCGTGTGATCAACCTTGCAAAATTCATCTTCATTGGCTGGTTGTTTGCAAAGAAGAGAAGGGGCTTGAAGAGCACTTGACTCCGTGACTTTCTATATTAAGCTCTCAGCTTATTTAATGAATGTTTACCTCGTAGCTTTTCACAGGGGGCCACCCTGGGCGTGCTGGGCTATATTAGGATAAATACTTTCAGGACGTGGTTTATGGTGCCATGTCAAAAGCCTTGTGGTGTCTACCAGCACCGTGCCGGAGGGGAGAGGACATACGAGCAGCTACCGTGTGAGAGGAGGACTGGTGGTTGCTCTGGGAGGAGAAAGGCTTCTGCCCTCCCATCTGGCTCTAACAGTGTTGGGTGGGATTCAGCAGCTCTGGGACCACCGGAGCATCCTGGACTTCAAAATGAGAGCTCGTCAGCTGAGGTTGAAGCCAGGAGAGAGAAGTACGCTCCTCTGGAGGCTTTGTATCTCACCTTGGGCATCCTGGAGAGACCGGCTTTCCTCCACAGGAGATGTCTAGAAGACCAAAACAGTCTTTCAGTGACTTGCTTAACAGACTTGGCAACCAGAGAAGGCCAGGCTGGGATATTTAGGATGAGTGCAATAATTTGAAGGATAAATGAGTGGAAATCGTGTGTGTGTTGGAAACACAGGCCTCACCTCTTGCTGTTTGCTTGCATTTGCCCATCAGGCAACCTGGCCTGACTGAGCACTCATGGCCAGGGGGACTGGATGCACGTAGAAAAGGTAGTTTGTGTCCCCGGGGTTCATCTAGAACCTTCTGTCCCACAGCTCCTCTTCACAGACCACCTTCTGCTGCAAAGTCATTATCAACGAAGAGTTTTCCATTGCATGGCTGGGAGCTACCTTTCCTCTAAGCTCCTTCTGACCCGACTTTCTCAACCTCAGGTTGCTTCCACGTGGTCCTTGCACGTGTATGAGCTGTAGGTGCTCCTGACCAGGCTTCCCTCTGCCTTTCTGCCCACCCTCCTCACCCCTCCAGCCCTGACTCTCTCCTCTCTGGAGCGCTGGGTTCAGTGGGAGGGAGGCGGAGTGGTTTGAGGTGCCGTGGCTGCTGGGCAGCCGTGTGAAATTTTCCATCAGGGAAATGACAAGCAGATTGCTGCGGATTATTAATGTGACTGCTAAAGAGCTTGTTTTTCTATGGAGATGAAGCAAAACGCAGGTAGAAACTATTAGCCTTGGGTAGAGGGATATAAAGGTGATTTAAAGGGAGGCTCTGGGGGATTTTAAATACACTGTTGAACCAATTGACTGATTCGCCTTAGGGAGGCTGAGACTCCGCAGCTCTGCGGGTTCAAACGACTGGGGCTTTGCAAAAGCTTGTTCTGCCATAGAGCAGAGTAAAATGTGCTGCTAAACCAGAGGATGCCTGTGCTGCTTCCCCCCAGCCCTGGCCGTGAGCCAGACTCTGTTCCATAATGTGCTGCTTTGGCTTTTTTTTTTTCCCCTCCTCCAAATCCTTCCTTGGAGTGAAGCGCAAAGGCTTTAGTACAAGGCGTGATGTTGGACTCCTCAGCAGGGGAAAGAATTCGGCAAGGGCTTCCTTGAAGGAAGGGCTTTGGGGTTTTGTTTTTGTTTTTAAAATCTGGTTTGCATTGAGCTGCCTGGCTGTTGCGATTTTCCTTGTCTGAACTCACGTTGAATGAACTGTAGCCTACATGTCCATTTGTTTAAATAGAGCTTGAATTTCAGCCGCCGTCTCTGCGGTGTTTTACCATTGTTAACATAACAAGAAAGGGGCTGGAGAATCCTGTACTGGCCCCCTCCAAGCTGCAGTGGGTTCAATTCCATGGCAGGAGTTCGCGGGGACTTGGATCTAGATTAGTCCAAAGCTTTGGTGTCCCTAAAGGAAGGAAGAGGAAATTGGTTCTGACCTGTAGAATCATAAAATGAATCATGGAATGGGTTGGGTTGGAAGGGACCTCAAAGCCCATCCAGTCCCACCCCTGCTGTGGGCAGGGACCCCTCCCATGGATCAGGGGCTCCAAGCCCCATCCAACCTGGCCTTGAACCCCTCCAGGGATGGGGCAGCCACCCCTGCTCTGGGCAGCCTGGGCCAGGGCCTCTCCACCCTCACAGGGAAACATTTCTCCCTGAAACCTCACCAAGGGGTGCAAATTCCATCTGCAGAAGGCAGGAGCAGCCTAAGCCCATGGTGGTACCTCAGGGTGAATTCCTAGTGCATCCCACTGCAGAGTTCAGAGTGTGCACGATACAGATGATGTAAAGTTGTCACTGGTGACATTACGATCTAATAGCCGCTGCAGCATGGAAATATCAACCATCTGTGCCAAAGCTTGCTGGTAGAATGCATTAAAGTGTCTGTTTATGTAAACAGCCGAGGCTGGAGAACATGGGAGTCATCTTGATCGGCGTCAGAGGATGGGAAATTTTCATGTATCCAGGATGATCGAGAGGGGAGGTGGAGGGTCAATAACTGCAGCAGCATTAGAGAACCTGCCAGCGTGGAGGAACCATTAGGCTCCAGGTTCAAGCATTAATAATAGTCACCCAAATAGTATTGATGTACTTCTGCTTCTGCTGGAATCAGTGTGCGGGGAAGAAGGTAACTGAGAATTATTAGCTGTCATGACACCACTGATTGATTTCTCCATGCGGGAAGAAAATTTGATTGCTCCATGGAGATGTGATGTAACAGAATTGGGCAGTGGGGATCTGGCAGCTTGTGGTCTCAGGATGCTGGGGGTCTATGTTAGTGTCCAAAGTTGTGGGCAAGCTGGAGGACAGCAGGTCTAGGTCCATTTGTGAGCACTGCCTTAGTCATAAGGGTGTCTCGGGGATCAGAAGCACTTTGTCTTTGGGACTTGGTGGTCGGGAGCATCCTAATCTCCACCAGTTCTAAGCTAAGTTGAACATTTTGCTGCTGGCTGCAGGAGTGCTATAGGGCAGCGGCAGATTTGTCATGGACATGTAGGCTGCTCCTTTGAAATCCCAAGTGCTCATTTGCCTCCCAAGGAGGCTGTGGAGGATCTGGGAACGTGCTGCAGCTTGCAGGGTGCTGCTGCCCAGCTCGCCCCTGTCTGACTGCAGAGTGGCTGTGGGTGACACCCTGTCTGCTCTGACCTCTGCAGCTCCCCATCAGGTTGATCCAGTACATCTCAATTTTGGCTCCTTTCATGTGTGTGGATTTATGTCAGGAAGAAAGAGATCCCTTTGATTTTGTAAAATGTTTTGATCTCTCTTGCACCTCTCTTGGACTGATTTCTGTGAGCGCAGGGACTCCAAGACCCGTCCCCCAGCCAGGCAGCAGCGGGTGCTGCACGGGGAGCTCTCTGCAGCGCAAAACTCTGCTGTACCCCCTGAACCTTGCACCCTGGCTGCTTTACACCAACTGTGGCCTTCACAGCACAGCCTGACTTCTCTTTGTGGGGAGGTTTTTAATTTGATGCTTCCCTGCATGAAGCAGATTTGTTAGGCTTTGGTCTGGGAGGGCACTTGGCATGTGAATGCATCCCCATAAATCAATGACGCAGCCTTTCCCTGGCCAGCCTCCACCTGCCCTGGGCTCTTCCTGGGAGCTCTCGAGGTCCTGCAGTCACGAACCGTCTTCTCTTCCTCAAGATATCCCCACTTCCACTTGATCCCGCGTCTCTATTTAACTCCGTTACACATCTCTCCAGCCCCGTGCCAGCGACTCTTAGCCAAGCGATCAAAGCTTTGGCAGTGCAGCGAGGCTTCCCCTCCCTCGGCATCTGCTGGCGTTGCCCAGCACAGGGCTTGTAGCTAGCGTCGACTTCTCAGCGCCCCAGCTGCACGGGGCAGTCCCACGGTAGGAAAACGAGGTGCCCTATAGATTTGCACGTGCCGTATTCAATTAGCTCCTGCTCGAGCAGAAATTGCTCTTATTAACAGTCTGTTGTTGGAGACTGAAGGAGTCGACACTAATGGAAGTCATCAGAGCTGTTAATCACTGGGATCACCGACTTCAAAAACCAGCTCTGCGTTTCTTATTGGGGGTAATTCTTTTTATGGACCTCGGGGGTTCTTCCGCTTCTCAACGATTTGAAGGGTTTATGAGGTCTTGTCAGAACTTGTGTGTTTTAATTGACTCGCTCACAAGGCTCTTCCAGAGTGCCATGCAAATGCAGAGGTGCCACGGCCCTCGTAGTCATTAAAAGAGATCGTCTGGGCCTATAAAGCAGACTTCATCCTAGTTCTGAGACTGAATGATTTGAAAATTAAATGAGATTTCATTCGACTGGAAAGCATATGGGGTTTTATCAGATAATTCAATTCTACGCATGCTTTAGGGATGAGCCTGTGTGGATTCCTTGACATCTACTGAAGTTTTCTTCAGCTCCCTGGATGAGGAGCCCTAAGTGTCAGTCCTTTCCTGTTAATTTAGTTCAGAGGCTGGAAATACCGGGGCTGCCTCAGATCCTATCATTACAGCCGTTGTTTCAGCTGCCATCCGTAGCCTCGTGTTATCTCTGCTCAGGCAGCATTGAGAAGAGACTACGGCTCAGTGAAATGGGAATATGATGCGTGCTTTCAAAACTCACTTCATCCCTGCGTGGATGAAAGATCACTGCTCTCTGCAGAGAGCTGGGCGTTTCTCTCTGCTGCTTCTTTGATTATTGTGGTTGCTCCCCTTGGGTAGGAGCCAGCAAACTCAGCTGGATCTTCTGGAGCATCCTCAGCTTGCACCAGCGTAAGCTTTCATCTGTAAGCGCTCCTGATGGCTGGTGATTTCCAAGGATCAGTCCATCTTTCCCCGATTATCCTGGTAGAGGTTGATCCTGATGCTGTTGGTGCCCATGACTCTGCCCTGCTGCCACCTCTGTCCTCTCTCTGTCCTCTCAGAGCCTTTTCCCACCCATCTCAACCCCCAGTGGGAGCAGAGACAGGAACCGGGTGCTTTTTCCCTCATCTCTGCTGGATTTCAGCTCTTTGTTATAATTGGGTTTTTGCTGATGTTAGGAAAGGACTGGCTTTTCCCCCTGGACGCCTGTCAGCATTAGAGATAACGTTCCCAGCATCAGAAACCTGGGTTCAGCAGATCTGTGCGGGAGCCGTACCGACACAGCCTTTTTCTTTCTCTCTTTTGATTTCCTCCCTCCCCTGGCACCTTCTCAAGTACTAATGGGGAGATAAGTTTCAAACTTGGTTTAGATTAACTAGAAATATAGGGCTTTAAATCTCAAGTACTTACAAGGTGTGACCAAGTGGAAATGCAGCTTTTGTTCAGCTTAAGCTCCTTCGAAACCTGGGCAGAGGGATGAGCCAGTTCATGTTTTTCTTGCATTTTCTGGGATAATATTAATCCAGAAATCTCAAGCTGAGAGAGATAAGGAGTTCAGGCAAGCAGATCTGCTGTGCGTCCTGGTAGAGAGAGCCCAGCCCCAGGGCTTGGCCGTGGAGAACATGGTCTGCGGGTCCTGTTTGTGGTGCTGGGCAGCGATAGTTCATGGCAGGTCCTTCAGGGTTGGTTGGTGAGGTTCTCCATCATGCTCAGCACTCATCCCCTTGTTTTCACCCTGGGCTTGGGGTGGACAGGAGGCAGAGGTGCATGAGGGCACAGCACAGAATGGTTTTGCTCTGCTCCTCCTGGGGCTGGAGACAAGGAGAGGGCAGTGTGCTCACTGGGCTGAAGATGGGCTGCTGGGAAGTTCAGGATTTAGAGAAATGTATTAGAAGGGAATGACTTTGACAGACAAGCAAAGAAGTCCAGTTTTATCCCATCACCACATGGGAAAGGAGGATTTTATTACGGGCTGAATGGAGGCTGATATTTCATGCCGCGGCAAGTAATGCTGTAAGAAAGGGAGGAAAGCAGCTTTCATTTCAGAGAAATCAGAGCTGTCTGTGCAGAAAGGACTCACCTTCTACCACCACCAGTAATCTCCTCTCTTTCCACCAGTTCTTCCACGTTCCAGCTAACAAATATCCCTTGCCACCCCACACCTGCAGAAGCAAGGAGCTGAGTGCCTGGAATGGTGAAGAGGCTGGAGAACAGCTCTTATGAGGCCAGGCTGAGAGAGTTGGGGTTGTTCAGCCTGGGGAAGAGAAGGCTGCAGAGAGACCTGAGAGCAGCTTCCAGTGCTGAAAGAGGCTCTAGGAAAGCTGGGGAGGGGCTCTTGGTCACGGGGTGGAAGGATAGGATGAGAGGGAATGGTTTTGAGCTGCAAGAGGGGAGATTGAGGTGAGATCTTGCTGTGAGGGTGGGGAGGCCCTGGCCCAGGTTGCCCAGATCAGGGGTGGCTGCCCCATCCCTGGAGGGGTTCAAGGCCAGGTTATATGGGATTTTGAGCCCTCTGATGCAGTGGGAGGTGTCCCTGCCCCTGGCAGATGGGGGTGGAACTGGATGGCCTTTGAGGTGCCTTCCATCCCAAACCATTCCATGGTTCCATGATTCTAAAACCGCTGCAATCCTGCTACTTTCCAAGTGTTTTCTTTAACCGGTTTGGCAGAGGATGTGTCGAGAAAGCCTATCGGGCTCTGATTAAGCAGAGCTCAGGTTCGCGCTGCTGGACCTGAGACAACGAATAAACCCGATGCCTTTTAAGGGGCCCCGAAGACAATGAATGTCATCACTGAAAGTATGTGTGGATTGAGCTTCTATTTATAAAGTAGCAAGCGGATCTGGAGTAGAGGAGCTGTATTCGCCGAAGGGAACCGATGTGGTTTTTTGGATGCTGTGGCTCAGTGGGTGCCCCAAGGCAGGGGAAGCAGAGCGGGTGCCATGAGGGCTGGGCATGGAGAAGGCTTGTTCCTGACTGAGGACAGGGTCATGAGCTCTGAATGATGGGAAACTGAGCATGGGAAAGGGCAAAGCAAGGGCACCTCATTTTGTTAATTAATAGTTTCTTCCGTTCATTAGCATTTCTTGCATTTTGCCCCAGGACTCGTGGTCCGGCTGCTGTTTTAAGGCAGATCTGGTGCGTGTGTCTGCACGCAGAGCGGGGAGAGGAGCTTAATGGAGTGGTGTCAGGTTGAAAATAGCCTCTTTGTCTGACCTGTTTGATTTTTTTCATGTGTATATATATTAAAAATCCGCAAGTGATGAGTCAGTAAAACGCTGTTGGTATTTCCTGTGAAAGAGCTGAGGTTGGTATTTTCTTTCTGTGTTATTTTTCCTTAGTTGCCATGGTAATGGTTTCAGAAGGGGTTTATTCTGCAGCCATTTGAATGGGTTAGAAGTTTTCATGGTCGTCTGGATCCGCTCGCGGAAGCAGAGCCCTTGGGATCAGGAGGGATCTGTCTCCTGGCCTGTCACCCAGCCCTCCCTCTGGGCTGTGGCAGGACACGGTGGTTTCCCTGTTTCATTTTATTGTTGGTGAGGTAGAGAGGAAGGAACCCAGGGTGCTTCTGCTCTTCTTGTGCTGACAACCCTGGGAACAGGGGCTGGCCATGGAGATCTCTGAGGGCTGGAGCACCTCCTAGATGAGGGCAGGCTGGGAGAGTTGGGGTGGTTCAGCCTGGAGAAGAGAAAGGTCTAAGGAGACCTTGAAGCAGCTTCCAGCACTGAAAGGGGCTCCAGGAAAGCTGGGGAGGGGCTGTTGATCAGGGAGGGCAGGGATAGGATGAGGGGGAATGGTTTTGAACTGAAAGAGGGGAGAATGACATGAGGTTTCAGGGAGAAATGTTTCCCTGTGAGGGTGAGGAGGCCCTGGCCCAGGTTGCCCCATCCCTGGAGGTGTTCAGGGCCAGGCTGGATGGGGCTTTGAGGCCCAGTGGGAGGTGTTCCTGCCCATGGCAGGGGTGGAACTGGATGGGCTTTAAGGTCCTTCCCAACCCCACCCATTCCATGATTCTATGAAACGGGGATGGGTTTATCTGTGCCAGCCGTGCCCGCAGCACCGGGTGCCCATCTGACGGTGATGGAGAGCCTGTGCCGTGCCTTATATGGGTCACGGCTGGAGGAAGGCAGGAGCAGAAGCCTTGTGAGCCCCGTGCACCATCTGCCAGGTCACTTGTTGGCACTTCATCACACAACGGGGCTTGTCTTTAGGAACCGGGGAACGCAGCCCTCGGGGCTTGTGCTTTTAATGACCCCAGGCCCTGTCCTCACCCTCGTCCCTGTGCGTTGCCCTCAGCCCTGCTTGCTCAGAATCACCAGGTTGGAAAAGACCCACAGGATCATCGAGTCCAACCAGTCAGCAGACACTTAGGAGCTTTGTGCCCAGGGAGGAGTAGAGTGTGCCACTGTCCCCTTCCAGATGGAAATGGAGCACGTCCCTCGTGCTGTCAGAAACCCCACTTGTGAGCTTCTGCTCAGTATAAAAAAAAGAAAACCAAAACAAAATAAAAGCATTACAGCCTGTTTCTGAATGCTGAGAAAAGGGCAAGGTGCTAGCCCAGCTCCGAAGTACCCCTTGAGGCAACATTAGGTACCTGGAGGCATCTTCCCTTGCCTCCTCCTGCTCTGAGATACCCCTGAAGGCAACATTTGGTACCTGGAGACATCATCCCTTGCCTCTTCCTGCCCCTGTGTCGGTGCCCTGCCTGGTGGTCCTTGGAGCATCCCCTCCTCACGGCCGTGGTTTGCACCCTGCCTGGCAGGGTTGCCCCTGGCTCACCTCCTCCCGCCGCCTTCCTTTGCCGTGTGGTGTTTATGAGAGATGCTGCGCTGTCTGCTCCGATTTTATGTGCTGCCAGAGCTCCTCGATGTGCTGTTTGGTACATCAACAGATCGACACTACGCAAACAGAGAGCTAACAGGGAATGATTTATCCAGGACATCACGTCTGTGTGTCCAACAAGGTGAGGTATCCTGGAAACAAAATCCAATATTTACCAAAGACTCAGCTGGGAGAGCTGGTGTTTCGTGCCACAGCTGAATCGCGCTTGCATCTCACTCTCTTTAATCATGGGATGCTTTCCTTTAATTAGTCACTGCTGCTACTGATGAGAGAATTAGCAGGCTCTTTTTTTTAATGGCGAGGCTGAGGCTATAGCAGATGTGCTGTGAGCAGGAGGCTCCGTGCTGCAAAGAAGCCCCCAGCTCTGCTCTTTGGGCTCTGCCTCCCTGCAAAATGCCCTTTTCAGGGTGGGTCCTGCAGGGGTTTGTTTTCCAGCTGTATTTTTTAGTCAAAGGAAGGATGCTGCCCTCCCTGGCTGCCCTGGTGTGGCCCTCGGAGGGGAATCCTGCTTGGTTTTATTGTCTCTTTTCCTCCACGCCTGGCGAGGACGCGTGGAGCTGGTGTTGTGGCAGGAGTCAGTGACTCTCCAGGTACATTCTGTCCAGAGCTGGCCAGTAGGGTTTTGATTAGAGGGTTTTTGTTAGAAAAGGTCACTTTATCAGACTTGAAGCCGCTCACAGGAAGGGAGCAGTTTTAGTGAGTTGGCTTAAATAAAAATTATTGAGTTACATTGTCTGAGATTTGAAGCGTTTATTTGGGCATATGGGGAACAAAATGTTCCACGTTCTTCTTCAATCTGACTTTTATTTATGTTTTTAATTTCAGTTGATTTACAGTACAGAGCAAGTGGATGAAGGAACAGGGATTGAAACGGAGGGGAGAATTTTCAGAAGTCTGGGCACCAAAGTGTTTCAGTTCACAGGTTCCTAAGCTGTGTGTGTTTGGGATGGGGTGACAACTTCACCTCCCAGAGGAGAGAAAAACCACTTCCCTGCTGTGTTGTAGTGATGTCAAAGGAAGGAGGTCTCAGACGCGTTTGTTATTTCTCTAGAGCAGAAGTATCTTATAAACAGACTTATTATCTAGAGCTGTGGAGAAATCCTGTAGCTGGCATTCTCTGAAGCATCTGAATCCCCACCGCCCGGCTGCGATCCCCTCAGGCAGGATCACGCTCTCAGCCTGTCTCTGTTGTTATCCCTGTGTCCCGGTGGTGGCCCTGGCAGGAGTCCGAGTGGGTGTCCCACGGGCTGGCTGCGGCGACGCATCCCTTGAAGGGACTTGGAGCTGCTGCAGGGGCTCAAAGCTGCCCTAGGGGCCCGCCAAGAGGGAGCGAGGGGCTCAGGGGAGAGCACTCCAGAGCCAGCTGCAAAAATCCTCCGAGTTGTTCCTATTGCCCCACCTCAACCATTTAGGGATGCGTTGCTTCCCAAAGCAGAAGAGCTCCTTGGTTCCAGCTGGTGTGCTTCCAGCAGAGGCTCACTCTGGAGACCATCCTCTTCTCCCGGCTGGGTGAAAGGAGAGCTTCCCTTTCTTCTTTCAAACCATTTTGGCCATTAATCTCAGATTTTTGGATCTTAATTCTCACCTCTGATTCAGGAGATCCTACTTTTTGTTCTTGTTATGGGCGCGCAGCATCGCAAATATTAAAACTTGCATCCTGCGAGGGAAAAGGAAAAGGAGGAGGACCTGGGGGGAGGCAGCTTTTTTGGGATGAAAGTGGGGGGCTGAGGGATGGATCTAGCACAGCTGGAGGTGCTGAGCATCACCGTGCTGCACAGGGAGCACCTAGAGCCTTCCTGTGCCAGGGGTGTTTGGGGCTCTCCTCAGCCAGGAGGACTGAGGGGGGACGTTTTGTGGGCTGGGGGGGTCATGGCCCTTCCAGTGGGTCCTGAGGGTCCTGAAAGAGTTGCAGTATACGCTCTCCTCCCCCGTGACTCCCCACATCACCTCGCTGTGTCCTGCCGGCCTCTCCCATCCCAATTTATACATCCCAATGCCATCTCCAACCAGAAGGTGCTCGAGAAGTGCAAGGTTTCATTAATGCACGTTATTAAACAACCTTCCTGCAGGGGCTGGTTGGGTTTTCCGTGTCAGCCCCTGCCGGGTCCGGATGCCATGGCTCGGGAGAGCTGCTGGGTCTCACACATCAAGGGACTTAACCAGGTTTTGCCTGTGGGGCAGGTTAGATTTGGCAGCGTGGTCACAGAGGTGGGGAACAGAGGGTGGAAACAGCCTCTGGGGCCCAGGTGAGCGGGGCTGATGGATGAGAAGGAAAGCTTCCAGGAACGCGGTTCTTTTCCAGCAGCATTGTTGCGGTAATGATAGCAGCACAGCTTGCCTCGGCACCAGGGCTCTCGTGAATGAGTTGGCATTTTTTTTGTGACTAATGTAGACTTTCAGCTCTTTGAAATTGTCCTGAGGTGCAGCTTGACATACAAGTTCTCGGCCTATTTATTACTTTGTGTCTGAGGGCTCCCACAGGGATGGGATTTTAGAGCAGGGCTCCGTTTAATATCCGAAACCGGAGATTTTGTATTTTAGCTCTAGATCAGCCTGGAGGTGATTTGGGCTGTACGTCCAGTGTTTGGTAAACTCTAGGTGAAGGATCTGTGCTGCAGTGAGGATGGTTGAGATGTTGCAGGTGTTCAACATTCCCTTTTTTCTCCTCTGCCAGGGGAGGTTTAGGTTGAACAGCAGGAGAAGGTTCTTCCCACAGAGGGTGATGGGGCACTGGACCAGTTGCCCAGGGAAGCAGGCACGGCCCCAAGCCTGACAATATTTCAAAAGCATTTGGCCGATGTCCTCTGACACACAGGATGAATGTTGGGGTGTCCTTTGCAGGGGCAGGAGTTGGATGATCCTTGTGAATCCTTTCCAACTCAGGATGGTCTGTGATCTATTTATTTGCCAGCGTGAAGCCTTTGATTGCTGTAGTTTCTTAGGGCTCTGAAATGCAGTTGGTCAAGTGTTGACGCTGCTCCTGAGCCATCCCCTCTCCTGGCCGACGCGGCGTTGGTTTGGGTTGTGTCCTCTCATATCAAACTCTCCAGCATGTGCCGCAGCGTGTGCTGTGCTGTGGCAGCTCCTGTGTGTTGCAGGAAGTTTTTTGACCAGCCGTGAAGGTGTTTGATGGAAGCAGTAGGAGCAGTCAACGCCGCACATTGCGCATTGGCTTCTGCTTATGGTGTAGCTGCAGCAAACTTGCACATCTGGCCATAACCCACCACGGGGCTCAGGCATCTAAAGCCACGGGTGGTTACATGTGGGGATTTAGAGAAGTATTTGAGGGAGTTAAGTGCCAAACTATCCCTAAGAGGAATCCAGGACCCGCTGCGTGTAAGGTGTTTTGTGAACTGTGCCAGCCCACTGCCCTGCGGGACATCTCAGCGTTGCCGACACGGCCCCGCGGCCACCTGCCAGCAGGACGTCGGCTCCCGGTTTTAATGAAGCCTCTAAGTAGAAACACGCAGTTGCGGCTGAGTGTTGGGGTTAAATGGGGAGAAGGGATCTGGTACTGCAGATTCGGCTCCTGCCTTTGCTACCGACTGATCCTAAACAGACTACACCACCGGTTTTTGTCTTCTGCCATATGTTTTCCAATAATGCCCGCCCACTCGGCAGGGAAAGCACAGTGCTGGGTGCCTGCAGGCATTGTTGGGAACCCTCTGTGAAATGTGCTAGGCAAACACGAAAGGTATTAATTGAGGGCCAAGATGACTGGAATTCTGTTTGTTAAGGCTTTTTCATACCTCTATTTTTAGATTGTCAGTCAGGAATACTGAGATTGGGCCCTTCCTCAGCAGCATTTGGTGCCTCCTGATAGCAGAGGGTTTGAGCCACTCTGGTTAAGGCACCTGAAAAATCTTAGCTTAAATCTTTTGGTGATGCTCTATAAAAAGGATGTTCGTGTGAGCAAAGAGTCCAACTTCCCCTTCTGCATAAGGAAAATTGTTTTGGAGGATGTGAAAGCGTTAAGGCCACTTCTCCATAAACCTCCTGAGGTGGTGCTAAAGCTGTGATTAACGCGAAGGCCGTGGCTAGATTTACATGCTCAATTTACAGCGGGTGCATAAACCTTAAATACTCCGATAGTATTTTTCTTCTCTCTCCTGGGCTTTGAGCAAGCCATTACCATTTTCTCGCTACGCCGTTAGCATCGATGTTCCTACACTTGTGGCACTGGCGCTTGTATTTCCAGGTGTCATTTGGGATGTGCCTGACAAATGGAGCTGGGCTGCTGACCGTGTCCCTTTCCTCCTCTTTCCCAGCCGGAGGAGCTCACCAACGCCCTGGAGATCAGCAACATCGTCTTCACAAGCCTCTTTGCCCTGGAGATGCTGCTGAAAGTCCTCGTTTATGGTCCTTTTGGCTACATTAAGAATCCATACAACATCTTTGATGGGATCATCGTGGTGATTAGGTACAAACTGAGAGCATTCGTTGTGCATGTTTGCCTTCATTTGCCCATTTAATTAAACGGGAAGTAGTGGTGAGTGGACATAAATACCTTCCTATGACACTTCATACTTCTCTGCTGTAAATTATTGCACAATTGCTACACAGTTAATGCCCACAATTGCTAATACATGTATCTGAGTTATTTTATGGTCATTTTAGAGAGAGGCCCAAGCAGAAAGCTATCAGTCTCAATCTCCTGGGAAAATCTCGGACCCAAATGGTAAAACCAATGCCCAATTAAGTACCTGTCTTTTTTTTTGGTGCCTTCAAGGGCTGTGATTGCCTGTGCAGCTGCAGCTGCTGATTTGCAGGCAGATTTTTGGGGCTCTGCTCTTTGCAAGCCTGGGTAGCGTGCAGCTCACCAGGGCTATTAGTGTTGTCTCCACCCACTTTCCATCCCTCTTCTCTCTGAATTTCACCCTCCTTTTGCTTCTTCTCCTCCATGCCTTTGTGTTAATATTTGCCTTCTCACCCTGCAATGACCTTTCTCTTTTCTCTCTCAGCGTGTGGGAGATAGTGGGCCAGCAAGGTGGGGGGCTCTCAGTCCTGCGGACCTTTCGGCTCATGCGTGTTTTGAAGCTGGTCCGCTTCATGCCAGCCCTCCAGCGCCAGCTCGTCGTCCTCATGAAGACCATGGACAACGTGGCCACGTTCTGCATGTTGCTGATGCTCTTCATCTTCATCTTTAGGTAAGCACTTCCATTTCCCTGTCCAGAGATGTGTTTTCAGGTGGGATCCCATGGGGAGGTGAGAAAGTGAGTCCGCACCAGGACACGGCTGAAAAGAAATGTCTCAGGAACGGCATCGCTGTGGCTTGCTGCCCTGACTAAATTCTCTTAACTCAGGCCAAATGAGACATCTGTCTTTGCAAGATGATTTACAAGGAAAATCTTTCATCTGGATGATTCCTTGACATCACCCCAAGACAGCAGTCCCATTACTTGCTGACTAGCAGAAAGCCCGGTGCTAAAAATATTGCCAAGGAGAAGATGATGTTCCTAAAATAAAGTCAGTCGTGGTGGAGCTTGTGCCTTTGCTGAGAAGTGGAAATGTTAGAAATAGATTTGGCGTGGCGTTGAATTCTTGAAGTTCGGTCTAGATTTTGAGAAGAGCCTGTCTCCTTGTAGCCACCAACTGATGTTCCAGCAGTCCAGGCACTGGGAAGGTCTGAAGACAGCCAGTCTCTTCCATGGAATAACGTCCCTTCTCCCAGTGCGAGGTTTCACTCCAGCATTTGCAGCTGTGGTGCTCAGCAGAGCTGTAAATAATTTGCTTGTTCAGGCTACCTACAGAGAGCAGGGGAAAACAAATTGTTTGTTCCCTATCAGTCTAAACAGAAGGGTACTCTGTTTTCTTGTCAGAATTGAAAAAGCTGATTTGGGTCCCCTGATCTGCCTCATTCGGGCATTTCGCAGCAATCCTTTGTGTCTTCCTAATTCAATTGAAGTGTATTTTGCTGAGAATGTGTCATTGCAAAACAGAAAGTCAAAACATTTTGTTTAGAAAATGTTGAAACCCATTTTTTTGACTTAAAGAAAACAAAGCAGAGGGAAAACAAGGAGCGGGCGTACTTCTTGGTTGAAACTTTTGGACAGATCTGACCCAAATTCGTAACTGATTTGCCTGATCTTGAGGCATGTTTTTCAGTGAATGAATTATTCATCTTTTAAAATAAAAAGACTTGCCTGGGTGCAAGCAGGAGGTGGCCCTGCTGGGTGCTGGCTGGTTTGTGCTGTGGTCCTCCTGCTGAGCTCCTGCTGTCCCTCCCGTGCAGCATCCTGGGGATGCACCTCTTTGGCTGCAAATTTGCTTCAGAGCGAGACGGCGACACGCTGCCCGACAGGAAGAACTTTGACTCCTTGCTCTGGGCCATCGTCACCGTGTTCCAGGTACACAGCGGCAAATGCCACAGCTCGTGTGGGGTTTGGGGCGCGGGGGCTGGGGTGGTTTCCCAAAGCATCTGACAGCCTGGGGAAGCTCCTTGCTGTGGAAGGGGGAGGACCCAGACGCCCAAGGGAGGAAATACAGGTGGTTTCAGACCATTTTCAAGAGTAATGGAGAAAGTTAATGCGAAGGGGCTGTCGAGGTGGGAGGCTCTTGGATTGAGCAAGTGCTGGGTCGGTGAAAGTAAGGGCAGAAGGTAGAGGTGGAGAGGAGGAGATCAGGACCATTTGGAGCAATATTTTGACAAAAACCAGAATGCAATTTATGGCCATAATTGATACATGAAGAGTTTTGTTCTAGCAGCTCTGAACTCCGTAGCTGTGGCGTTTATGGAGGTCTTTTAGCTGTTGTGGCTGATCAAAGGGAAGATCCAAACACACAAAGTTGTGGTTGAACGTACCCCTTGGTGCAGGTGGGAGTCGGAGGGGTTTGGGCAGGGTCCTTACTGGTAGCATGGGAGTCACAGCAGCTTTGGTGTTCTGTCTCTTCTTTGGCTGAGAAGGTGGGATGGGCCAGATTTGTCCTCCTGTGAGGAGCTGTGTCCAGCTATGGTGGATACCCCAAAGCTGTGTGCTTCTTTGGCCCATCCAGACCACAGAACCCAGTCAGGCCTGGGCAAACCAGCAAGTTCTGGTATTTCCATTATCCTGCTACCCTTCCTCTGCAGATCCTGACTCAGGAAGACTGGAACAAGGTCCTTTACAACGGGATGGCATCGACCTCCTCATGGGCTGCTCTCTACTTCATCGCTCTCATGACGTTTGGGAATTATGTTCTCTTCAACCTGCTGGTGGCCATCCTGGTAGAGGGTTTCCAAACAGAGGTAATGTCCTCGCGCTCGTGCTTTTGCTTCCTTCTAAAGTTTCAGGCTCTCCAGATCCTGGAATTTCATTTCTGAGATGAACAGCGAGAGTGGGACGTGAAAAAAGTGAGGGAAGAAGACTAGGGCTTCTTTCTGTTTTCTTTTTCCTTTCTTCATTTTCTTCACCACGGTGCAATTTAATGCAGCCAAGTCCTCCAAACGAAGGGCTTAAATGAAAAGCATTGTTAGCATTAATGCAGGAGTGGGAATTGAGCAGTGAGTCAGGCACTGCGGATGGGATGGCTGCTCTGACAGTGGCTTTGAAACACTTCTCATCGTGTTTGTCAGCCAGATTAAAAGCCCCTCCTGAAAACTTAGGCAGGCTGGCAAGAGATTAGTGACACAATTATGCTTTTTTGATGGTGTGCGTTCACGGAGCTCTTCCTGTTTCCAGCCCAGTGATGCTTTGCACATTTTAAAGATGATTTCTGGTCTCTGCCGTCTGCTTCCTCTGCCTGGGAGCTTCTACGAGACATCTTGGGTTGCTGGAGGCTTTCACGGAAGAGCGGGGGGGCACTTTGAGTTCAAACTCAATCTTTTTTTCACCCTACTGCCTTCCAAGCGTCCAGCTCAGAGCAAGTGAGCGTGTCACCTCGTCCCCGGAGTGGGGGACCTGCAGTGCCTACCCACTCTCTGCAAAAATTGTCCAAGGGCATGAGTGAGGGAGAGGGGATCTTTACAGCCATGCCCAGGTGCCTGGGGAGGTAAATAGAACCTCAAACTGCTCCCTGGAGTCTGCTTGTACAGGCTGTGCTTTTACACACTGTCTCTGCTTTTTATGAGCATTCTGGGGTGACTAAATATTATTTAAGATTTGTTGCTTGGGTATCGTAACATCCTACCCACTGTGCACAGAACCGGTTCTGCTCTTAGTTTCAGAGCACGGCTTAGAGTTAAATTAACGGAGATGTATGAGGAGATACAGGAAGAAATGTTTTCTAGTTTTTGTATCATTTCTCTCCATGTGGTGCTTTTATTTAATGGTCGTTGTTGTAGCTGTTTGTGTCTGTGAGTGCCCCCTCACCACTCAGCCAAAGGGAAGGTCACTGCCAGGTCCTCCCGGGTAGCACAGTGTTCCCTTGCCCGAGTGAGAAGAGGTAAAAAGCTCCTTGGCTGCTTGTGATGACGGCTTCGAAACCAAACCTTTGTCTGCTCAGCCTAGCAGATTGATTCTCTGAAGGTCACCGAAGTGGGAGATCACCCGCTTCCCGCAGGAAAGGACACAGCCTTTCAGTGCAGCAGCCCCTTCTCCAGCTCCTGCTCCTCGAGGGAGGCTGACACCGCTGATCCTTGGCTCAGCCTGGGTTTTCATGCCAGAGCCTCGCTGTCCTTGCCCGCCGGCATGCTCCCGCGCCCCCAGCCGCCACGCGCCTCCTTCCCTGGGCAGCAGTTTATCCCGCGCTCGCTTTGCAGCCAGCTGGTGCCATGGCAGAACTCCCTGTAAATCCACACCCGAGCTTAATGCACTGATTTTATTCCGATACTCGTGTCCTGGAGGGTCTGCCTTCCCCCGAGCCAGGGGAACCGCCTGCAGCATCCCCTCTGGTTGGCTTCCAGCTGGTTTTTGCAGCTGCCTCATCTCCCGTCCCCACTTCTTTGTGGCACGTGGGGATGTGATGTGGTGGTAGACTTGGCGGTGTTAGCTTTAGGGTTGGGCTCGAAGATCTTACAGGGTTTTTTTCCACCCTAAATGATTCTATGATTCTCCTCCTGGTTCAAGCCAGCTCCAGGATTTCTGTGTAAGCTGCAGATGGGCTTGAACTGCAGAGTCAAGAACCCAAACAAACCTTAACAGCACAAATCAGGGAGTAACTTCTGATTCGGGAAAGCGCCAAGACAGCCCAAAGCCAGTGATGCTCATGCTGGTATCAAGAAGTGAGTGTGGAGACCAGGACCCAGCGCAGCCTCTGAAGATCAAATGCTCTCTGGCTGATTCTGCCAGTCATGGCCATTCCAATGATCTTGCACCAGATTTCTATAATTTGTGACTGATTACAGTGCTATTTTATATCTCAGGCTTTGATGATGGCTTTTTATTAATAATCTGCCTCTCATATCCTTATTATTAAGAGTTCTCCAATTTCCTCCACTAAATTGCAATGGAATCAAGAGATCCCTCAGCTTAACCCAAGTCTTCTGCTGCAGGTGGGATGCAAATGTCTGCTGGAGGTCAGGAGCCAGGTCTAGCCTGGCTGGTTTGTGTTTACTCAGCTTTGCAAACAGATCTCCTTCTGGTTTTTGCTAGCCAGCACACAAAGGATCCTCTCCTAAGCAGAATTAATAGAGAGATCATCTCTCACTGTAAACAAACCCCAGTGTCTCCCTCCTGCCATTGCACTTGACCCTTCTTCGGAGTTGGGTAGGGTTTTTTTTCCATTCTCCTTCAGATTTCTGGGCTGAAACACAATCCCAGGGCTGCTGCCTTTATCTCCCTGGTCCTTGAGTGCCTTTCCTCAATCTGCAAGCACCTCGTTAATTTTAGTGCAGGGCTTTGCAGCCCCCGTTGCTAGGCAGCTGATGTATATAAGCAATCGAGAAACAAAAAGGACCTGTTCCAAACTTTAAATACAGAGCAATATATTTCGCAGGATTGAGTTTTGTTTCTTTCCCACCCCCCTTCTTTCTTTTAATTCGGGAACCTGCTTCCCTCTTGCAAGAAGCACCCGCAGGACTCGATGCAACGTGGTTATTTTTGACCACGCGTTCTGTGGTTTAACTCGAGCCTCGCGCTGGTGCGGGGAAGGTGAGCGGGGGACTCCATTTGATCGAGCTGCTAATTTGGAATCGCTGCCTGACCTCTCAGGTCCCTGCTCTGGGGACATCTCTCTGAAGCAAGCAATGACTCCTCTTTGTCAGGCAGAAAGCTCCTCTCCCAAAGGGTCCCGCCTGATTGTGTATCCAAAGAGTGTTCTTCCATTGGTATTTCTCCTGGTTTCATGTCCCTTTGTCCCCAGCTGTCCTCGCTTGTGGGTTTGGTCCTTCCCCTCCTTTGTGCCACCCTTCATTCCCAGCACCCTCCTCTTGCACCTCCACCCTGCTCTGTGTAGAAGGAAATCACCTGCTCCCTGGCTGCAGCATCAGACTTTGGAGAAATTAGGATTTCGATTTCTTCCAGACCTCAACCGGAGGGAGTGGTCGCTTCTCCCTCCATAGGGATTTCTGGATGGCATTTTTGTTGCATCCCTTATTTCAATGAGATTATCCATGTGAAGGAAAAGTGTTTCCATGTTTTCTCTTTCAATAGTTTTCCCATGTCTCTCTCTGTTTATAACAAAGTCTTTAAATTAAGTGTCTACTACATCACTAGCCAGACACTGGCCCATCCAGATCCCAGAGCTGATCAGCCTTAAGGTCTTCGTCCCAGCCTAGAGTGGGATCACTGTTGTATCCCATGTAGCAACTGGAGGAAAGATTCGTTGCCCCACGGGCAAGATATCAACCTGGTGGGACAACCTGTGCCCTCCAACCATGGCACAAAGCCTCCTGCATCCCAGCAGCATGGGACCAGGCACAGAAATGTGTTGAGGAGCAGTGGGAGAGCCATTCCTGAGGAAGAAGAGATGCAACCAGGTGAAGAACGGCATGTGCTTTCTGAGTGGGTAGGGAAAGGCTGACTGCTGGGGCTGTGAAGAGGCGCTGGGGCCACTCGTGTGGCAAAGCCCCTCAGGATGGGACTGTGCTCCCCGGCCTGCAGCCCTTTCCACATCTGGGCACCCAAACGGGTGTCTCCACTGAAGGTCGAGGCAGTGAGGAGGGATCTGAACTCAAGGTGGGCTCTGGTGGCTTTCTTTCAATTAGGTATTTCACCTGGCTGTACGAGGGCTGATATTGTGTTAGCCAACCATTCATTAAAAGCTTTAGTTGCTGCTTGATGAAGGCCCAATATATAAAGATCTTGATATGCAGCTGCAAAAAAAAAATAAAAAATCATGTTTTCAATAATTAGCTGGCGTTTCATTAGTGCAGTTATCACTCAGGAGCTAAAGCAAGCTCTGTTTGAAACACTTAATTTAAAGGTAAGGCTGTTTCCTTCCAAGGGCTTGGCTCCATCCAAGATCTTCCACCCCTTCCCTGTGCTGCGTGGAGTGGGTGCTGCCACCCAGCTCCGCCGCGCGCTGCCCTTACCCCCCTCTCCTTCCTGCCTTCTCTCGTGTGTTGTTTGATTCCCCTGTCAGCCCTGCTGTTGAAACTGTGAAAATTGAACCCCTCCTTCCCCCCCTCCTCCCTCCCCCCGTTTCTCCTTCAGGAGATGTCCAAGCGAGAAGACGCGAGTGGGCAGTTAAGCTGTATTCAGCTGCCTGTCGACTCGTCGGGGGTACGTACGCAGCACGCCCCGGCGCTCTGCTTGTCTCTCTCGTGGTGCCTGGTGACACGCCGCGGTGCTGTTCTCATCACAGTAGCTGTCATCCTTTTGGGGTTGGTTTGGGGGTGGGCTTGGGTTTGATTTCCTTTTTGTCGTCCTCATTGTCGAGTCAGCCTTGGTTTTAAGTCCCTTCCTTCTCTGGGGAAGCCAAATAAATTGCGGTGGGTGCTTCAGGGTGGCTTTTGCTGACCCCTTTCTGGATGCCTGTCCTGTCACAGCCCCTCCACGGCACGGTCACCTCCCAGGGACCTCCTAGGGGTGCAGATGGTGATGCTGACTGCTGGGCACGCCTGCCAAGCACCCTCTCCATCGCGCAGGCAGAGGAGGGTGCCCGGGAGCGAAGGGACCTGGAATCAAGGCTCTTTGTGGACACATGCTGGGGGAAGGGCCTGTGCGTGGCAGGACAGGGTAGGACGGTGGCAGCTGTGCTGTGGCACGTTCCAGGATGGGATCGTCAGCGAGATGCCACGTTACAGCACAGGTCAGGAGGTGAAACGATCCCCATTCAGGTCTGAGGAAGCTGTGGATCTCCAAGGTGCAGCAGGCTCCAAACCTGATTCTTCTGCCGACCTCGCTTTCTCTTTACCCCTCCCTTCCCTTTCTGTCCCTTCTGAGAAGTTCAGCTTTTCCTTCAGCACAAAAGCCCTTTCCTATCATGACCCAGCGTGTCGCTCCCCTCGGTTCAGGCTGGTTTAGCCCTTGCTCAGTCTGGTCCGTCTTGGTGTACCCTCATTTCCCAAAAGGATTTTAACTCCCTGTTCTCTCGTAACCCCTTTTCTATCCAGAAAGGCAAACTGGGAGTGCAAGAACAGGTAACGGGCAGCAGCCGCGGCTGCGAGATGCTTGTCTGCACCGTACTGAGTCCGGCACGTGGTGTTTCAGAGGAGATGCTTCCTTCCCTCCAGACGTGGGGTTTGGTGCTGGGGAGGGGGTGGGGAGTCCCCACGTAGCTCTGCTTTTCCAGCTTGGCATGCATCTCAGCGTGTACCCTAAAACTTTCCTTTGGGCTGTTAAAGAGCACTCCAGGAATACAAATCGCATCAATTTTTTCCTGTTATTTATTCCTTTTTAATAACCCAGTAGGGAGAATGAGTAATTCCTGGCAGGCTGACTGACGGGCTGAGCCGGGAGCCTCCGCGAGGAGCGTACCTGGAGCCAGCTTACGGAGACACGATTTGGACTCCAGCAAAGTTGAGGCCAGCCTGAGTTCACTGCTCCCCCTTGCAAGGTGCATTCCTGAGCTTCCTGGTCTGCATCCTGCAGGATGAGCTTCCCTGAATAGCTCAGAAGTCCTGGCTCCTCAGAAGGAGAAGTTTTGAGCCAACACTTCACATCACACTCTCTTTTGCCTTAAAAAAAATGTGTCTGAGAGTGTCCAGTCTGCCTGGAAAAAAAACCCTTAACTCTTTAGTGACTCCATGGGGGGTATTAGGCAAAACCCCAGAAAGATGAGCCCTAACAAAGGGGCGCAGGGCACTGGACCTTGTGTCTGATGCCATCTTCTCCTCCCATCGCACACTGGGGTCCCTCTGGGTTTTTACAACCAACAGGTACCCGAGCACCAAACCTCCACAGTGTTGGCCAGAGCTCCTGGGGCAAAGCTTAGCCTTGCTGGGGTTTTCTGGGTCTCCTGGGCTTTTCCCAGCTGAAGTGAGGGTCTGCTTGGCTTCTCTCATCCCAGCATCCTCCCTCCTCTCCCACCTCTCCTCCCTCCTGACGTACATCGTGCCGGGGCTTGGTGCCCTTTGCCAGAGCAGTGGTTTCAGCCATCAATCCTCCTCGTTTGGATGGGCATCATCTGGCGAGCACCATTGCCCCTTGGGTGTATCCCGAATATACCACACCCTAAGTGCCTTTCTGCAGTGCCAATGGACAGAATCGGGGGGCATCCCCAATCGCATCCGTACTGTGAGAGCGAACGAGAGCCTGGGCACCACGCTGTGAGCAATGGTAAAACCTCTTTTCTCTCCTCCTGAGGACAGTCAGATGGGCAGCTCACGCTCAACCTCCAACATTCCAAATGCAGCAGAATTTAGGTCCCCAAAACCATACAATGTGAACCCCTGAAAGTTCTGCTTCTCTTGCGTGTTGCAGCTGGGAAAGGACCAACCACAGAAGGTGGTCGTTAGCAGGTTCTGCCGCTTGGATCCTCTTTGTGCTGGTGGGGCATCCATCGACATGTGCCCATTAGCTGCGTTGGAAAGTTGAGGTTCCTTGTGCCCTTCTGAACCCTGGATTGTTTCGTTGAAGCATCACTAGAAAGACCCCCACGCAGGGAGTTTTAAGCCATAGCGTATAAATTAAGAGAGATAAGTAGAGTCAATTTTTGTCCCCAAATTGCTACTCAGCTATCTGTCCTTCCCTAATATTTGCCCAGTGTGCAATTCCAGCAGCAAAAATTAAGCTATAGGGTTTTTTTCTGATCCCTTTCTGGGACCACGTTTGGAGCCAGAGGCAGTCTGTCTTCCTGGTAGGAGGTTAATTAGTCTGTGGTATAAATATGTGCATGCGTCATGTTGTGAAAGGTGATGTTGCATCGTGGTACCAAATTCCGTGGACCTGTAGGTGTGGCTTTGGAGACGGGAATCTGTTTTTTCAGAGGGGTGTCCATGCATCGTGGCCTTTTGCTCTCCTTGCTGAAGTCCTCTGTTTTACTCCAGGGTGATGCTTCCAAGTCCGATTCCGAGGGGGATCTCTTCCCCCGCAGCCTGGAAGAGGAAGGTGTACTTAAGAAGAACTTGTCGAACCCAGCCTGTGAGTAACAACCGCAGAAGGACAGACTCTTGCACAGAGACCTCGCTTTGCTGTGAAAGCAGCGTGTCCTGAAGGAAAAAGGCCTCCTCGAGAGGATGGTGCAGAGACACGTGATGGTGTTTGAGCTGTAATCTCCCCACCAAGCCTGAGGTCTGGGATTTTGGGCTGACTTTGTAGGGATGCAGCCGAGGAGCTGTGGAGGAGGATGGAGGGAGCCCAGCGTGGGCAAGGAGGTTGCCAGGGTTGGAGTTGGTGGGTGTTGGAGGGTTGAGGGGCAGCCCCAGCCAGCCTGCATCTGCTCTCCTCTTCCACGGGCACATGATCTTGCATCTGCTCTCCTCTCCCATTGGCAGCTGATCCCTTTCATGAATTCCATCCCCGTGTTCCCCTGCCAGGCTGCAGGACAGGCTCTCGGGTCTCCAGAAGGGCTTTTTGGCCCCCATCCTGATGGCAGGAGGAGAGCCAGCCCCACGCAGCTGCTTTGCCTGCCTGAGAGCGGGTTGTAGAGGTGCCCCTTGAGGTGTGACAACTCAAACCCACTTGTGTCTTCCAGTGATGGCCCTGAGTGACCACCCGGAGCTGAAGAAGAGCCTGACCCCACCGCTCATCATACACACAGCTGCCACGCCGATGCCCATGCCCAAGAGCGCTGTGTTCGGGGACGCAGCACAAGGCTTTGAGTCCCGCCGGGCCAGCGGCATCTCCGTGGACCCCGGCGCCTACGAGCTCAAGTCTCCGGTACGCACGTCACCTCCTGCAGACACTCAGCACCTGTCTGTCCGGCTTACAGGGCTGTCTGTCCACCCACCCCAGCTGGCACAGCCGCAGCCTGGCGTGGGGTGGGTGGCGTGGGACTGATGCTCTCCCTGTCCCTTCCCTCCCGCAGCCCAGCGCCCGCAGCTCCCCGCACAGCCCCTGGAGCGCCAGCAGCAGCTGGAACAGCCGCCGCTCTAGCTGGAACAGCATCGGCCGCGCGCCCAGCCTCAAGCGTCGGGGGCAGAGCGGCGAGCGCAGGTCCCTTCTCTCTGGAGAAGGGAAGGAGAGCTCGGACGAAGGAGAGAGCTCGGATGAGGAGCATTCCAGCCGGGCTGGCAGCTTCAACGGCTCTTTGCCTCATCGCATGGAGTCACTGGAAACAAAAGGCTCCTTCGACCTCCAGGATACCCTGCAGGTGCCTTCCCTGTACCGGACCAGCAGCATGCACAGCAGCCGGACCTCCGCCTCCGAGCACCACGACTGCAACGGGAAGACCTCTCCAGGTCTGCTGCTGCACCAGCTCCGCCTGGATGACCCCCAACCCGACTGCGATGACTGTGATGATGAAGGCAACATGGTAAGGACGTGCCAAACACTCGTTTGGGCTTTTTTTACTTGTGAAAGTGGGGGAAGAGCAGTGGCCCCTTGCAAGGGTAGAGTCTCACCATCACCACCTGACTAGACTGAGGCACCACAGGGCACACCAGAAGGTCGCTGGGGTCTGAATGCCACCAGAAGTAGGATGATTGGTTTTGTGTTAAGTATTTCAGTGCTCTGTCAGGCAGCTCATCATCAAAAGATCAGAGCAAAACTCCCTAGGTTTACTGGAGTAAAAGGTGCAGAGTGAAGGCTAAGCTCTTGGAAATCTATGCTTTTCTGGGTTTATTTTTCCTTTTTTTCTTTCTTTTTTATAAAAACAAGTAACTCCCCCTGCTCTCCAAGAGTTGTTCAGCTTTCTGCCCTCCCCCCTCCCAGCAGTAGACCATTTCTGTTGAAATCCATGGGCCAGGGAGGGGCAGGGGTTGGCCCTCCCTTCCCATTCCCGTGGCGTTGCGAGTCCCTTAGGGGCGATAATAACTTCAAAGGCTTTACATTAATTCAATAGGAAGAGGTATTGGGCCAGTACATGTGTGTCTTACTGGCCTGAAAAGTGCTGTTTAGGAAGAAAAGTGCTGGAAGCGCAGGGAAGGGACGAGTGTCCCTGCTTTTTTTTTCCCCCACGTGTTTGTATTTGAAGGGAATAAAAGGAATTTGGCTGCTTTTCCAAAGTTTTTTGTGTGGCTGGCAGAGAGGTGCTTGAGCTGGTGGCAGGACATTGGAACTGCCTCATCAGGTTGTCCTTGGGACAGTTTTGGGGGGGTTTAGGATGCTTTCTGCCCTTCCCAGGTCTCTTTGTTTTGCTTTACCTTGTTCTCATGCTTCGGAATGTGGTGGGTGGTCAGATATGTCGTCCCCAGGGGCAACTCGGTTTCTGTCTGCAGAGCGGGTGCGTTTTGGGCACAGCCGTGTGATGGTAACCAAGGTGGCGCTGAGCTTTTGGACGTGATTTTACTGTATTTCACCAAGTTTGTTGTATGAAAATGGAATTTGGAGCTTGTGAAGGGATGAGAAAGGCAGCGGTGACTCCAGAGAAGGAACAGGAGGAGAAATTAGAGTTAGTGCTGGTAGAATGGAGTCACTCAGCTGAGAATCGCCTTTAGAAAAAGCCATTATCCCATTACATCTCCAGCATGGATCTTCAGCCTGGGATTTTTACCAATTGTCTTAACCTGGTTCTTAACCTCCATAAAATAAATTGAATTTTTAAGAAAAGGAGCAGTAATTATTTTGGAGGAAACTGCTATTAAAACTGATCAAGTAAGCGTGCTCTTTATCACTAGCTAGCTAGGGATTTGTTTTCATGCTCCAACATCTGCTGCTTTTTCCAGCTCAGCTGGTCTGAACGTAGAATGACTTGGATTGCAAGGGACCTCAAAGCCCATCCAGTCCCACCCCTGCCAGGGGCAGGGACACCTCCCACTTGATCAGAGGCTCCAAGCCCCATCCAACCTGGCCTTGAACCCCTCCAGGGATGGGGCACCGCGCAGGTCCCTTCCTTTCCTTCCGCCAGATCAGAAGCCAATTATTTTAGTGTCTGGTTAGACCCAATGTCCCTCAATCCTCTTCCATGATGTGGTCAGAGGCAAATCCCTAGGGAAAGAATAAGCCAGATAGGGTAAATAAATCACACCCCTCCGGGTCACAGTACAGCCCCACAGCACCTGGAGCATCCGCAGCGCCTTCCCCCCTGCTCCGAAATACGGCTTCGCTACAAATCACCAAATCAGATGGATCGGAAAATATTGCTTAGATTAGTGGAGCGAGTCCCCAGGTTGCGGAGCTTCCCTTTGCGACTCCCTCCTGGCACTCGGGGGATGCTTTGCCCCCAAATTAGCCTTGACAGAGTCAGGAAAAAAAAGTCTTTCTTTTTTTTTTTTTTTTTAAATTGGAAAAATAAAATTCAGAACTCCCTCACCAACCAAAGAAGAAAAGAACTTGGACTGTTATTCAGATCAAAGTAATCCGAAATCTGCCCTTCTGCAACGAAGCTTCCCATCGCTCCTGGCTGGGTTTGATTGCCTCTGCGCAGGAATGAAAGGGAGCGCAAAGGCTTCGTTTGGATCTCCCAGGCTCCCGTTATATTAGTGCCACTCTGCTGCCTTCAATGACTTTATTCTGAATTTACATCCCTCTGAGCAGCCAGGATCCAGCCTCTGGTGGCTCTTCTCCCAAGAAGTACAGGAGCAGGGGGCAGGATTCACTGCCTGGATGCAGACAGGGAGAAACTTCCCAGAGCGAGGGATCTACTGCTCCATTGGGTCCATGTGGCTGGCACCGAGATGAGCGATCTGCTCCGAGTTCTCTGATGTTCTTCACATCTGCTGGATTTTGGATGCTTTCGGGTGCTTTCCTACCTTGGAAAATGGGAGAAACCCCCAACTTACTGAGTCCTTAGAGCAGAATCCGCATCCAAATGCGTCCTATCCTGCCAGGGGGCAAACCCCTCGGTGTGATTGCAGGTCCTTTCCCGGTGCCTGTTGCACTTTTTTCCTGTGGAGTGTGGTCCAGCCACTCCCCAAACCACCTCAGCCTGCCCCCACTGCGTATTTAACATTAATTAATGAGGTCCTGAGCGCCTCTGTGCAGCTTCCAGCTTTCCTGGAGATCCTGTGCTGCTTGTAGAGTGTTTTTCTGCAGTTCTCCTCCATCCTTTTAATAAATCTTTTATAAATTTAAGCCTTTCCCTGACTCGGAGGAGCGCATCAGTCATCTTTTAAAGCCAACTGCCTTTCATCCTGCCCTCAGAAGTACATTAATATCTGAAAGTCCTAAAAAAAAAGAAATGGAGCTATTTATCAGCAGCTCTGCTCGCTGTGGGATCGGGGGCCCTGGTGGGACAGGGTCCCCATCGCTGCCTCGTGCTGAGCCGCATCCCACCGTGCGCGGCTCCTGCCTGCGTGCCGGGGGGACCTTGGCCGGGATCACCCCGGGCGATGTTGCTTAAATCCCTGGCAACTAAATTAAAGTGTAGTTTTCTTCTCCCCGCAGCATCTTTATTCACCCTGTCCACGTGTGTTTTATGAACAAATAGATCTGATTTAAACCGCGTAATTGATCGGTGGCGTTGAGCATAATGCAGGCTTGAGCAGCAATCAGCCTGATTGTAAGCAGCCCATGAGTGTCTGGACCTCGCGGAGAAAGAGTTTGATGGGACTTAGGCTGGAAAGGCTCGGGGTTTATTTCACAAATATCTTATATTTGGCTCAAATTAACTGAACTGCGCTGTTGCACTGGAGCAGTTCCTTTGACTTTAGATCTCTGTGGATGTTCTTGGCCCCGTACGGAGAAGCCTGGCTGAGCCAGCCCCGCCGAGCCCTGGTGCTCACCCTCACCCTAATCCAATGAATAGAGAAGCAGGATAGAAGACCACTTTTTGTCTTTGTTATCTGATTTAGCCCATGAACTGCAAGCTGCAACAATTAGCCAAACCCCAAAATATCTTTGGCATTAAAATTGGACAAAAGGGATATAAAGAAGCATTCTGTGCTGCTGACGCATTACCATTCACTACGAATCCCCATGATAAATACCAGAACTGTTTTGAATAAAAGACACTTCTGGAAACCTTCCAGCCCGCAAAACCAACCGGACCGAGTCGCAGCTATCGCTCCGTGTCCAGAGGCTGGGGCTGCAATCGCTGCTCTCACCGCACCTTCGAGCAGACACCTGAGTTTTATCCATTTACTTGCCTTTGTTAAATCTATGGATAATTAAACTAACTAGGCTGCTCGGAGGGATAACACAACCTCAAGGATGCATGCTCTATTAAATACAGTTCAGAGAGAAGGGAGTTGTTCCAACCCCTTGTCTGGAGTTGGAGAAAGGATGTGAAAACAGCCAAAATCTCGTGGTGTGCCCTGGCGTGGGCTGTGCTTGTGTAGGATGGGAGGGAAGGATGGACAGCTGAAGGAGAGGGGTTGTTTTTTTTTTTAGTGTTCAGACTTTTTATGTTACTTCTACAAGGTGGTTTTCGTTTTCTGAAGGGTTCGGGTTGTCGCTGAGTGCTTTCATTAAAATGGACACTACACCAGCTATTAGCCATCGCTAATGAGGCCCCTGGCTGAGTGCATATAGGAACAGAAAGCACGTCAGCTATTCCACTCAATTACCCTAACAAATCCCATTTTTACAGCCCAGAGTACCTCCATTTGTGAACAGTTTGGCTCCAAATGAGTTCCCCCTCCCTGTTCCCAGGATTAAATAAATAAATATGCCTCAGCCCTGGGGTCTGGGTGCTCCTGGGTGCAAGTGGCGATTCCTGTGCTGTGCTTTGCACCCCTCTGCATGCTCATAGCTCTGAGCATCTGCCAGAAGGAAGCTTCAAAGAGCCCGGCAGCCAAGTTTCCACATCCAAGCCCAGGTGGCAGCAGAGAAATAAGGGTAATGAAAGAGCAAGGATTCATTTTTATTTATCTGTCAACGCAAAGCACTGCGGTGACGTTACATACACCGGTCTGTGGATTTATCTTCTGGTGCTTTGATTTGGAAGGGTGGTGATAACCGTGGTGTGGTGGGAGAGATGTTTGTCTGGCTTCTGCTGGCTGTCTGTGCTCAAGGTGTTAGCACTGCAATGCCGATTGGATTAAAGGTTCTCACTTCTCCTTACAATCATAGAATAGTATCGCTATGTTGGAAAAGACCTTTGAGATCATCAAATCCAACCACACCTGTCCACTACTAAATCATATCCCTAAGCAAAGGTTCTCTTTGCAAAAGATCCAAGGATGAGAAGGCAACATTCCAGAGGCTGTTGCAGCTGGGATGAGGCTTCCCCTCAGCGTCCAGTTTTTCATGTCTTTAGTTGACCTGTTGGCCAAGGCTTTTGCAATCTGCCCTCCTGGCCTTAAACAACCTTGCAGGCGATCTGAAACCTAAGTATGTGTGGCCGAGCATGCACTGTGGTTTCAAGTAGGAATTAATTTGTGGGAGTCGGATGGCCCGTGTTCATGCAGAAGGTCAGGCTGGCCACAGTGTTCCCGTCTGGCTTTATAATCTCCCATCTCATCTGTTCATGCTGAATGAGAGGCAGATGCTCAACATTGCATTTCCAGACCAAAACTCAGGTCCTCAAATGATTTCTTCAGCTTTCCAGTGGTCCACGGACACAGGGCTTGGCTCAGCAAGCAGCAGGGATCCCTCCCTCTCCTCCCTCTCTAACCTCTGGCATAAGCATTATATGTACTTAAAAAAACCCCAAACACCAGAAAAAAAAGGACAAAAACCTTAGAAGAGTCTGGCAAACATCTGATGAGTATCTGGAGGGACTCGGGCTGAACAGAGCGGGTTATCAGTTCTGTGGGAACAGGATTTTATTTACTGTAGTGGTCCTCTTGGCTAACTGCGTGCCAGCTCCAGTTATTGTGCAGAGGATGGAGTGAGAGCAAACCGTGGGAGCTCAGAGGGCCAGCACAGCCCTTGCTGAGCTGACAGAGCTCTTTCCTCTGCTCAGCAGGGTCGGTTTTGGGAAGATGATTTCATTTCAGATTTACTGAGTGCTTGGAAATATGTGTTCAGTGAAAAACTGCCCCGAGTCCTTCACTTGGAAGCGTGGAGGGTTTATTGTTTTAACAGTTCTCTCTGTGTTTTCCTCCCACTATGTTTCTGCCATACGTTTCCCTCCTAGAGCAAAAGGGACCGCATGAAGGCGTGGGTACGGGCACGTCTCCCTGCCTGCTGCAGAGAGAGGGACTCCTGGTCCATATACATCTTCGCTCCTCACTCAAGGTAAGGCAGCTGTGCTTGAGCTGTGCTGGTGTGGGTGCCCTCTGTATGGTGGCTCGCTCTGCCCGCGTGTCCCTGACGGGTCTCTGTCTTAGAGATGGAATGGTTTGGGTGGGAAGGGACCTCAAAGCCCATCCAGTCCCACCCCTGCCATGGGCAGGGACCCCTCCCATGGATCAGGGGCTCTGAGCCCCATCCAGCCTGGCCTTGAACCCCTCCAGGGATGGGGCAGCCTGGGCCAGGGTCTCCCCAGCCTCACAGCAAAACATTTCTTCCCAAGATTTCATCCCAATCTCCCCTCTTTCAGCTGAAAACCATTCCTCCTCATCCTCTCCCTGCCCTCCCTGATCCAGAGCCCCTCCCCAGCTTTCCTGGAGCCCCTTTCAGTCCTGGAAGCTGCTCCTGGGTTTCCCCAGAGCCTTCTTTTTCCTGCTCCGCTATTACATCGGGGTCACATAGTAAATAGCTGTTGGCTGCAGAGAGCTGCCCCGGGGAGGGCACGGCCCTGGCATAGCAGCTACCTGTAGGCACCGAAAGCCCAGAGCATGGCTACAGCTCTAAAAGTTCATTGTTTGCTTTGTCAGTGATGCCAGTGCTCTGCAAGTTTTCCCCTTGATGGAGCACGGGGAGTTTGAAGCAAGGGGCAAGGTGCTGCACTGAGCAGATCAATCTGAATTTGCCCACAGCGTGCACTTAGAACACAACAAAGGATACTCCTTGACCTCCCAAACCTGCCAGGACTTCTCTGTCCTCCCACTTCCTTTCCTCCCTGTCCCAGCAATCCCCAGATAACAGCCTCTCCTCGCCTGGAGGCCCCCAGCTCTGCCCTTCCCAGAGCCCAGCTGGCTCTGGGCTCTCCTGCATGTTCCTCTGGACAAGCCCCCGTGCTCAGCGAGGGTTCCCTGTGGTTGAGCCGGGGGGCCCTGGGCAGCGTTTGAGTTCATTCATACAAAGATTAGAGAGATTTTCAGAAACAGACTTTGGGAAATGTAATACGGTATTATAAATCCCGGGTCAGTGTACAGCCATCTGTCACAATAAATGGCTTCTGTCCCTTTGTTCCATGTGCGCTCAACCCTTACAGGCTTGCTGGGAGTATTTTATTCCTTTATTTAAGCTAAACCTGAGCACTACAGACCAGGTAAGGGGTTGGATCCAAACTTGTGTGCACGTCTGAGTTGTGGAAGCAGCTGCTCCATTCCAAGTGACCCAAAGTCCCCTAAGAACATTGCCAGGGCTTGAAATTCTGTAGCCCAGTTCTGTAGCTCAGATCCTGTTCTATTCCTGCCCCGATCTGCCAGCAGCGTGAGGCTCTGCCAGGGAGGGGATTTGGAGACTGTAGCTCATCTGCTTTTCCCCTGCCACGCATTGAACTGCTGCGTTTCTCCCCATCCACTCGAGCATTAATAGCTGGTCTGCGCGTCCTCTTTTTCTTTTCTTTTTTTTTTTTGTCTTCTTTCTCGGCAGATTCCGTCTGATGTGCAATAAAATCATCACACACAAGATGTTTGATCATATCGTCTTGGTGATCATTTTCCTGAACTGCATTACCATTGCCATGGAACGACCCAAAATCGAGCCTCACAGTGCTGTGAGTTTCTGAGGTTAACCTTTTCCTGCACTCCTTGTTCGGCCAACGCTTGTGGTTTGGACCCCATTGCTCTGCCCTTTCTTTCTCTTTTCCAAATGGGAAACTACCAACAGCCCTTGCGTATCCTTTGAATTACATACAGCAGCTCTCCTGCTCCCTACCCAGCATCCTTTTAAAGTACAAGAGCAGAGCTCGTGGCCTGCAATATAGTGAATATCCCATTTCTGCAAGTACGATCAAGGTTTTAACACATGACATAAGCATGACATCTGTCTCGCTTTCCTTCTCGGATGAACCTTCAAACACTTTTCCTGTCTCCACACAATGTTCGCTTCTTCCATCTGTTCTCCACGGGCACGTATGTGTGGTGTGAAGGGAATGGGGGAAGCTGTTCATTTCATACTCTTCTCTCCCCTTTGTGTATCAGCTTTGTTGTGACACAACTGAATTGATGCGTGCACGGTGATGCCAGTTTCCCCCAACCGCTTTGTTTTAGTAGACTGTGCAAGGATTTCTCAAACCACACCCTCACAGCACCAACATCCATCAATGGGGAGGGGCAGGATATTCCTCTTGCTCTTTTCCTTTAGCACAGGTTGGGGCTGAGAGGTACGCGGGGCTCTCGCTGATGTGTTGCGAAGCACTGCTCATATCGCAATCATATAGAAACCTGTTTTGTTGATGTAGGCGTGTCAGGCTGTTCATTTTTGTGGATCTTCGATATAAGACCTTAAAACTGGAGTCTTGGCTGCTCCGTGGCTATTTTAAGCTTTCCCTAGTAGTCCTGCTCGCTGTAATAGTTTGCCCAGTGGCCCCTCCCCTAAATCCATTTGTTTTCTTTTGGTTATCCCACAGTTGTGGTGCACCAACTCGCAGTTGCAACAAGAGAAGGGATTTGCTCTAGCAGGAGGAAATCACCCTGCCGTTCCCCAAATGGGGCAGTGTCCCTTGAAATCCTAAATGCTTCTTGGGAGCCCCTTGCCGTGTCTTCCAGGAGTCACCATTCACCGTGGCTGGCTCCAAAAGGAACTGTAGTGGCATAGAAACGAAGGAAACGGGGCGATATGCCTGAATCAGAGGAGACCACAGCAAAGAGTGGGATTAAAAAACCCAGTTCTTCGTGTATGAGAGAAGGAAGATGAGCTGTGATGTCCCCGGCCATTGAAAGAGGGCAGAAAGGAAAAGAGGCAGGGGCAGCTGTGAGGTTCATCAGCATCAGGTTATAACCAGGGGAACCAAAATGAGTCACCCAGGGCTGGAGCTGAGTCGGACACCAGTCTGGGAGCAGCAGCGAGGAGAATGTGGATGCTGAGCGGTGGGGCAGGGAGAAAGGGAGCCAGGAGGAGGGTGCAGACCCTTCCTGTGCTAATGGAGCTGTCATCTGGAAACCAAGAGAGTTAGTTTAGCTTGAATTGTATAAAATAATTACACAGCGCAGGGAAGCAAAGTATATTTTCTTAACTGCTTCAAGCCAGTTCTCTTTCGCTGTCCCAGTTTCAGTTGCCTTATCAGAACAGGGGATGTTGTTGCTAGCCAACACACGCTTCCCGTTGCAGAGTGCGCAACATGGGCCAGGGAGATTATCCTTCAAAAGAGCCACGCGCTTGCCAGAGAGGAATGTAATATCCTCAGTCTGTCCTCCATGCTATTGCTGTTTTATCTCCAGCTCCACAAGCAGGTCCCTACCCTCTTTCTCCTGCACGCTGCCTGCCCCTCTACAGCCGCCTTTTGTGTGGCAGTCAGCTAACGGCTAGAGATGTTTCCTATCACAGCTCATGCAATCACAGTGCAGGTCTAGGACCTAATTAATTATGGACCCAGTATGGAAACAAGCTACTCTGTGGTTCCTGAGTCACTTTCAGTAAATCATGATTTGGCAAGCGAGAGAGTTGCCAAGGTGTTTTATCTTGTTTAAATTGCATCTCATTTTGAGCGAGAGATCTGCATCTCTTTCAGGACTGCTCTGTGGGGAGCGACAGAAATAAATCCCAAATTGTTATTAGCAGAACTGGGGCTGGTTCAATTGTATGCACACATGCGTACACACACACGCATCATCTTTCCTCCAATCTCCACTTTTTGCTGTCCATTTCTCGGTACAGGCAATCAGAGCTTGTTTGGGGATTAGGGAAAAGTGTAATTTCTTTAATGATCATCATTAAAAAGAAAGGTTGCTACTAACCTAGAGACAGGGAGTCAGTCCATGGTCTCATCTGTAATCACCCACTGCTATTGCTGAGCAGTGGCAGTGAGGATTGCGTGGTCTGGTGGGTAGCGCAGGGGACTGGGAGATGAGGCTATTGGGCTTCACGCCCAGGTCTAGCCGGTGGCTTTGGGCAAGCGAATCGACCTTTTCTGGGGTCAGGTCTCCGCTGGCGTAAACCCCCAGAACTTCACTGGCTTTGGTAGAGCTGTGACAACTCATGCCAGCTGCGCTTCGGTGGCCCATGGGTCCCGCAGCCACACTAATATTGATTTAATTGCTAGAATTGGGATCTCGGTGATGCCCCCAGGTGAGGGGCAGGTGGGGTTTGCCAGGGATGCTCCAGTGACCGAGATGTCCCTGTCACCGCACGTGGGGCCTGGGGCCGCCCCTGTCCATGGTGCTGACACCGCCCCGGGCGCCGGCCAAGCTCAACCACCCCGGGCGTAAGGCCCTAGACATTTGGACTTCCCCCCCATTCAGAGCAAACAGGCCGAGTTGTTTCAGCGCAGAAGCTGGAGAAGAGTTAGCAGCCACACAGATATGCACAGGGAGAA